>NC_052164.1:50979926-51286536 GCF_902713615.1 Scyliorhinus canicula
ACACACAGCAAGCAAAGCTGGTAGTTAGCACTGGAAGGTAGTTCTAGGTCGAGCTCTGGAAACTGAACGAACCCACAATAAAGCATCTTCTCCACACTTGAGACTGCGAGCTTTATTAAGACACGAGGAACAACACATGGTACCTAGGAGTGATTTCAGACGCTTATGACAGGACAACTCAGCTGCAGATACAGAAAGCTCAAAATGGCATGGAAATCTCCTACTGGACATTTGACTTGGGAAGACATCGCTAATTCGAGGATGTGGCATGGATACCCACCTCAGCTGGACACGACTGGTAATGTAAGAAATGTCTGGAAAAGGTTTAAACAAATGTTCGATTTTTATCTCATAGCTAATGATGTAGCAGAGGCCTCAGACAAAATTAAAATAGCAATTCTCATCGAAGGGCCTGTCAATAGGAAAGTGTATAATGGATTTAAACACTCAAAAGGTGAAGACAGGAACAGCTTACAAACGTTACTAAACAAATTTGAAGAGTACTGTGAGAAATTTGAACAGCAAGGCATGCTCACAGTCCAAACTGCACAGAGACTGAGTGATGCAAGACTTAAAAAATCACAAAAAGATCAGGAAATCGCGAATGCACAGTACAGATCAAAAAGAAGAAATAACATGAATTTTTCACAAAGCCAAAACGCTGAAATCCAGTCCAGATCGGAAAGAAAAGGTAACTTACAACTTTTAGAAAGAAAAAACGCTGAAATCCGCGATAAAATGGCGTCGGAGCACATTTTGCAGTCTCTGGTAAGCAAAGAACTACAAATCGCGTCTGCGCATGCGCCGGAACCGGAAGTCGCGCATGCGCCGGAACCGGAAGTCGCGCATGCGCAGTTTACAAAAGATCGCGGCGCCGATCGTTATGCGCATGCGCAAGCCGCGCATGCGCAGTCAAAAAAACGTCTGCGTCGCGGACCGTCATGCGCATGCGCAAGCCGCGCATGCGCAATGGACACCGAACCGCACAAGGAAAGAAAGCCGATTTGCGCATGTGCAAGTCGTTCCTACGCGTGACGTCATGACGTCTGAGAATCCTGACCACGCCCACTTAAAAGGAAAATGCCCGAAAATTGAAACCAAGACACTTAAAGTGGTAAAACCAAATTTTCTTGCCTCAGAACACAGAAAAACGCCTGAACTTAAACCAACAGTGAAAAACAACTTGCACAAAACCTTGGAAAAAGCTGCCTTCACCACACACAGTGAAGCGAACAAAAAGAATTCCGAAACAACAAAAGATGATTTGTTTTTCGACGATTACCTCTCAGACCTGACTGGGTCAGTCGGATATGCTTATCACAGCATCAGCGACATGGTCGCAAAGTACAACACGAACCAACTCGTGGTAGATGAATCCAACCAAAATGCTTTGGTTTTCGAAGAATACTACTCAGACATAGCTGAGTCAGTCGGATATGCTTATCACAGCATCAGCGACACGGTCGCAAAGTTCAACACGAATCAACTCGTGGTAGAAGAAGCCAACCAAGATGAAATGGCTTTCAAAGAATACTACTCAGACATGGAGGAGTTATTTAGACATGCTGATCACAGCATCAGCGACACCGTTGCAAAGCTCAACACAAATCTACTCATGGTGGATGAATCCAACACCATGGTGCCATGGCAGCTCGTCGATACATTAGATGACAGCAATACCCAAGACGAAGACGACGCCACACAGAGAGCACAGGAAGACTCCACGGAGCGAGCGATGACAGGCTCCACAGTGCGAGTGATGAAAGACGCCAACAGGGATGCAAGCAAACACTCCCGGGCGGACACCAAGCATGAACAAGACCATGAAGGTAAACCCGCTGTACCTGAGCAACCGCAAGCAGACTATGAAAGTCTACCAACACGCTCACAGGAACAAGAAGAAAGAGCGGACTATGAAAGTCCAACACGCTCACAGGAACAAGAAGAAAGAGCAGACTATGAAAGTCCAACACGCTCACAGGAACAAGAAGAAAGAGCGGACTATGAAAGTCCAACACGCTCACAGGAACAAGAAGAAGACAATGCACCTCTGCCCACTGCATGCGAAGACAGTGACAAGGTGATCACACTCAACGTACAGGATCACAGTGAGACTGACAGTTCTCAGCTTGTCTGTACCGAAGCACAGAGCGAAAACAGTGACAAGGTGCTCGCACTCGACGTACAGGATCACAGTGAGACTGACAGTTCTCAGCTTGTCTGTACAGAAGCACAGAGTCGGGCCACCCAACAGTCCAGAGAGACGATGCCGAAAGAAAACATGCAGATTTTGACTCCAGAAGAGGAGCACCTGGAGCCCAGAGAGACAACGCCAAAAGAAACCATGCAGATTCTGACTCCAGAAGAGGAGCACCTGGAGTCCAGAGACATCAAACAAAAAGAAACCATGCAGATTTTGACTCCAGAAGAGGAGCACCTGGAGTCCAGTGAGATAACATCAACAGAAATCATGAAGATTTTAACTCCAGAAGCGGAGCACCAAGAGTCTAGAGAAACCACGTCAACTGAAATCATGCAGATTTGGACTCCAGAAGAGGAGCACCGAGAGTCCACAGACACCGCGTCAAATGTAATCGAGAAGACTTTGACTCCGGAAGACGAGCACCAAGAAAGCAAAGATGCGGAATCCAATTCTCCACAACTGATTGATGTCACCTGCACCGATGCAACATCAGATCATTCGCACCACTCGCGAGAAGACGAGCACCAAGAAAGCAAAGATGCGGAATCCAATTCTCCACAACTGATTGATGTCACCTGCACCGATGCAACATCAGATCATTCGCACCACTCGCGAGACGGAATGCTCAATGACTCAAATTATCCACTCGGGACACTCATAGAGTATAACAAGAAAAACAAAAGTCAAAAGAAACACAGCAAGAACAAAAACAACATGAAGCGCGACAAGACCAACAACAATAGCAAGAAGCACAGCAGAAACGAGAACGACAACAGCAAGAAGAAAAGCAACATGAAGCGCGACAAGACAAACAACAATAGCAAGAAGCACAGCAGAAACGAGAACGACAACAGCAAGAATAAAAGCAACATGAAGCGCAACAAGACAAACAACAACGTCAGGCACAAAGATAGCGACAACGACAGAGGCAGAAACAACAAGAATGGCAACAAACACAACAAAGTCAGGAACAAAGATAGCGACAACGACAGAGACAGAAACAACAAGAATGGCAACAAACACAACAAAGTCAGGAGCAAAGATAGCGACAACAACAAAGACGGAAACGACAAAAAACAGCGACAAGTACGGCAACGGAAACAACGGAAACAACAAAAACAGGAACGACAGAAACAACAGCAATGAAACAACGACTTGTACACAATGGCAAAGCACACCAGCATCCAAGGCGGATGAGACAATAAATCAACACCACAAGCACAGAAAAAAAGTCCATGCCAGTCAACATCAGTGATGTGACCATGCAGACACCTCGGGATGACGCATTGGGTACTTAAGATAACAAGGAACACCAACAACATTCACAGCGGACTTGCAATATCAATATCACCACGTCATCAACCACAAAAAGAAAAAAAAAAGCTCTGAACAAATTCATCAAGTTTGGACTCATAAATGTTTTTATTAAGATTGGACATATAAATACATTGGCTTTGTTAACTAAGGCAATAGCATCATCACTTGTATAGATACGCATATCATAAGTTACTGTTTTGTATAAAATTTCTTTAATGATGTACAGAAACTATGTAATGAGAAAAAGGGGGATGTGGTGATCGTAGATTGACCAGAAAAAAAAAAACAACAGAGCAAACACGAGCGGGAGAGCTATAAATACACTGGGACAGGATGTACAATTTTCTTTAACGATGTTCAGAAAATATGTTAAGAGAAAAAGGGGGATGTGGTGATCACAAGTTAACCAGATGCAACACAACTGAGCGACCACTAGAGGGAGCACGGGAGAGCCATATAAATAGATCAGGACAGGAAGTGAGGACACACTCTTCACAGCAGGGGGGCTGGTAAGCAGGACACACAGCAAGCAAAGCTGGTAGTTAGCACTGGAAGGTAGTTCTAGGTCGAGCTCTGGAAACTGAACGAACCCACAATAAAGCATCTTCTCCACACTTGAGACTGCGAGCTTTATTAAGACACGAGGAACAACACACGTGGGTTTCCTCCGGGTGCTCCGGTTTCCTCCCACAGTCCAAAGATGTGCGGGTTAGGTGGATTGGCCATGCTAAATTGCCCGTAGTGTCCTAATTAAAGTAAGGTTGGGGGGGGGGGGTTGTTGGGTTACGGGTATAGGGTGGATACATGGGTTTGAGTAGGGTGATCATGGCTCGGCACAACATTGAGGGCCGAAGGGCCTGTTCTGTGCTGTACTATTCTATGTTCTAATACTGTGGCTACCAGGGCAGGTCAAAGGCTAGGGATCCTACTCACCTCCTGACCCACCAAAGGATGTCCACCATCTACAAGGCACCAGTCAGGAATGTAATGGCATACTCTCCACTTGCCTGGATGAGTGCAGCCCCAACAACACTCAAGAAGCTTGACACCATCCAGGACAAAGCAGCCCACTTGATTGCTCCTCCTTCCACAAACCTGCAAATCCTCCACCCCACTGACGAACAGTGGCAGTCATGTGTACCATCTACAAGATGCAAAGCAGTAACTCATCAAGGTTCGTTAGACAGCACCTTCCAAACCGATTAGCACTACCATCTAGAAGGATAAGAGCAGCAGATACTTGGGAACCCCACCACCTGGAGGTTCCTCTCCAAGTCACTCGTCACCCCGACTTGGAAATATATCACTGTTCCTTCACTGTCGCTGGGGCAAAATTCTGGAACTCCCTCCCTAACAGCATAGTGGGTGTACGTACACCTGAAGTACTGTCATGGCAGCACAGTGGTTAGCACAATTGCTTCATAGCTCCAAGGTCCCAAGTTCGATTCCTGGATTGGGCCACTGTCTGTGAGGAGTCTGCACGTTCCCCCTGTGTCTGTGTGGGTTTCCTCCCGATGCTCCGGTTTCCTCCCACAGTCCAAAGATATGCAGGTTAGCAGGATTGTCCATGCTAAATTGCCTTAGCGTACAAAAAAAATGATTAGGTGGGATTAAGGGTTACGGGGATCGGTGGAAGTATGGGGATAGGTACGATGCTCTTTCCATGGGCAAGTGTATAATTGAAGCTCCGAGTGGCTTCCTTTTGCACTGTAAATTCTATGATTCTACGACTGCAGTGGTTCAAGAAGGCAACTCATCACCACCTACTGAAGGGCAACTAGGGATGGGCAATAAATGCTGGCCTAACCAGTGATGCCCACATTGCCTAAATTGATTTTTTAAAATGTAAATATTGCGCATGGGTATAATTTGGGAATATATTGAGAATGGGTGTATTTTGGGAATGGGTGTATTTTGGTTGCATTTAGGGGGTGGTTATATTTTCAGAATTTTAGGGAATCGGTGTCTTTTAGTATATTTTGGGAATTGGCATATTTTGGGAATGGGTGTATTTTGGGAACGGGTGTATTTTGCTTTATTTTGGGAATGGGTATATTTTGGGGTTTATGCTAATTGTCTTGCCCGATCGTGACGCAATCAACATGCGCCATCGCTGAGGGGGCGTGGCCTGGAGTCAGTGCTTCGCGGAGCGGCGGCTGGAGCTGGAGTTGGAGGTGAGCCCGGGGCGCGGGATCGGAGGTGCGGGGAGCTGGCAGCGCGGGGCCCGAAGGAGCCGGGGCAACGGGAACGGGGAGCAGAGTGGCTGCCGGGGGAACGGGGCCGGGGAGCGGACCGGCTTCCGTGGGAACGGGACCGGGGAGCGGAGCGGCTGCCGGGGGAACGGGGCCGGGGAGCGGGAGCCAGGGCTTTGCTGTCATTCACTCTCCCGAGTTCCCAGGTCCGACCGTTCCCGTGTCCGCGGTCCACTGCTCCACCCCCTTACCGTCCAGTGCTCATCCTTCCCCCTTCCGTGGCACTGCTGCTCCCCATCCCTCTTCTTGGGCACTCCCCACCCCCCTTCCCATCCACTGCACCCACCACCCAGGCACCATGGTGTCTGCACCAGCCATCAAGGACCAAACTGTCCAATCCCATTTTCCAACCAATGGGCTGGTGTGCTGTGATGTTTCAACTGCTCATCTAAATTCTTATTAAATGTGAGGGTTCCTGCCTCTAGAGACCAGGGATGTGCTTCTGAGGTTGTATAAGGCCCGATCCGGTTGTATAAGGTCAGACCCGATTCAGGGTATTGTGAGCAGTTTTGGGCCCTGTATCTAAGGAAGGACGTGCTGACCTTGGAAAGGGTCCAGAGGAGGTTCACAAGAATGATTCTCGGAAGGAAGAGCTTGTCGTATGAGGAATGGTTGAGGACTCTGGGTCTGTATTCGTTGGCGTTTAGAAGGATGAGGGTGGATCTTATTGAAACTTGAAGGATACTGCGAGGCCTGGATAGAGTAGACATGGAGAGGATGTTTCCACTTGTAAAATAAACTAGAACCAGAAGACACAATCTCAGACTGAAGGGACGATCCTTTAAAACAGAGATGAGGAGGAATTTCTTCAGCCAGAGTGTGGTGAATCTGTAGAACTCTATGTCGCAGAAGGCTGTGGAGGCCAAAGCACGAGTGTCTTTAAGACAGAGATAGATAGGTTCTTGATTAATAAGGGGATCAGGGGTTATGGGGAGAAGGCAGGAGAATGGGGATGAGAAACATATCAGCCACGATTGAATGGCAGAGCAGACTTGATGGGCCGAGTGGTCTAATTCTGCTCCTATGTCTTATGGTCTTACTGCCCTTTCAGGCAGCGAATTCCAGATTCCCACCAGCACTGGTGAAAAAACCTTTCCTCAAATCCCCTTTAAATCTCCTGCCCCTTAACCTTAAATTGATGCCCCCTGGTTATTGATCCCTCTGCAAACGGCAACATTTTCTTCCTATCTACCCTATCTCCCTCATTTTGCATACCAAAATCAGGTCCCCCTTCAGCCTTCTCCGCTTCAAGAAAACAACTCCAACCTAACTAGCATCTCTTCATTTCCTTTTTCTAGGAACTGAGAGTCTGGTTTACTGTGCAGATATTTGGGTGGGGTGAGATGATGCACTGTTTGGTGAAGGAAGGATGTGATTTATTTCACACAAGAATTACACAGTTTTCCACCTACATGTAATGTGTAGGGTTAGAGACACGTGTGGGACCAGCTAGCTGACTGTTGCGCACATGATTCTATCCCCCAACGTATCAGTAATAACCTTTATTATTGTCACAAGTAGGCTTACATTAACACTGCAATGGAGTTACTGTGAAAATCCCCTAGTCGCCACACTCCGGCACCTGTTCGGGTACACTGAGAGAGAATTCAGAATGTCCAAATTATCTAACAGTCCACCTTTCTGGATTTGTGGGAGAAAACATGGGGAGAACGTGCGGACTCCACACAGACATTGACCCAAGCTGGGAGTCAAACATGGGGAGAACGTGCGGACTCCACACAGACATTGACCCAAGCTGGGAGTCAAACCCTGGTGTTGTGAAGCAACGGTGTTAACACAGTGCTGCTGCGCTGCCCTCACCTCAAAATAACACGTGACATTGTTGCATCATTTTTTAATTGACATGAAAAGAACTTGCAATCTTGGCAAGGCCATTTTGGAATTAGAACTGGAGCAGGACTGGGGCGGCATGGTGGCACAGTGTTTAGCACTGCTGCCTCACAGCGCCAGGGACCCGGTTTCAATTCTGGCCTTGAGTGACTGTGCAAACTCCACAAAGACATTCTCCCGCTGTTTGCGTGGGTTTCCACCGGGTGCTCCGGTTTCCTCCCAAAATCCAAAGCAGTGCACGTTAGTTGGTTTGACCATGATAAATTACCCCCTGTTGTCCAAAAATGTGCATGTTAGTTGGGGTTATGGGGATAGGATGGGGGAAGTGGGCCTAGGTAGGGTGCTCTTTCAGAGGGTTTGTTGTAGACTCGATAAGATGAATGGCCTCCTGCACTATAGGAATTCTATGGTTCTCGGACCCTTCGCCTATCCATCTGGTTGGTGGGAAACTGGAAGAAATATATCTGTTTACGCCAGAATTTGAAATGAGATCTTGGGAATGGGACAAGGTTCATATACAGGAGATTATGTTCTCTGTTGGCCTCGACTGTGGTTTCAAACCTCTCCTCTTGGGATGGTACTTTGTTGTGAATTTAAGGGTTAAATTTGGTGGTAAGGAAAAACATAATAGGGCAGCAAGGTACAGAGTCTTGGCACTGCTCTCCCATTGCGCCGAGGACCTGGATTCTATCCCGGCTCTGGGTCACTGTCCCTGTGGAGTTTGCTCATTCCCCTGTGTCTGTGTGGTCTCACCACCACAACCCAAAGATGTGCAGGGTAGTTGGTTTGGCCACGTTAAATTGCCCCTTAATTGGAAAATTTAAAAAGAAAATTAATCAATAAAAGGTAAAACATAAGAGATGTTTTAAATCTGGAAGATTTAAGTAAGTAAATCAGTAAATAAGGGAAACCTTGCCCACTGGCAGGAAGGTGGGTAACTAGAGGAACAGAGATTTTAAAGTAATTATCAAAGGAAGAAAATGTGATGATGTGCAGTGAGTTGTTGTGATTTTCAATGCGTTGCCTGAAAGTTGGTGGAAGCGAGATCCAATAGTAACCTTTAAAAAAAGAAAATTGGATAAATATTTGAAAAATGTGCAGGTTATGGCGGAAAGAGCTTGGGGAGTGGCTGTCTTGATCTTTACAAACAAATGGAGTTTTGATGGCTCCTTTGCTGAATATGCACTGATCACCTTGTACCTTGTTAACCATTGCTTAGTTCAGTGCAAATGATGATCATTTAGCATTAACTATATTTGGGACATGTGGCCCAAAAGAAGTTACATCTCCGCCTTACTGATTGAGGTAAAGGGACTTCAAGTCACGTACACCACTCCATCATTGACTTGGATGGGGAACACCCTGTGGGAGTAAGCTAGAACTAACCAATGCCACAAAATACTAGTGTGACCAATCTTAACAGTTGAGATGTCGTTGGTGTACATTTGCCTTTACTTCGGTCCACCTAGTAAGTCATTCACAAAGTACCTTTGTTCCAAGGAAACTTCACCGCACTGCAGGTGCTCAGAAGACACGGCTAGTGAGGAGCAGCATGGTGGCGCAGTGGTTAGCACTGCCGATCACACGGCGCCGAGGACCCGGGTTCGACCCCAGGTCACTCTGTGTGGAGTTTGCATGTTCTCCTCGTGTCTGCGTGGGTCTTACCCCCCACAACACAAAACGTGTGCAGGATAGGTCAATTGGCTACGCTAAATTGCCCCTGAATTGGAAAAAATTGATTACTCTAAATTTATAAATAAAAACACGGCTTTTGGACATAGTCGCCGCACTCAGTGGTGAGGGCTGCACTGAAAACCAGATTCAGAAACTGAGGTTTGTGCTGGCCGAATGTCAGTAATGGTGGAATAAAGTCATAAAAGAACTTGAAGATGTAGAGGTAGGAGCTGATGTGGTCAGTGTGGACACTAGTGAGTGTGAGTGCTCAAGTGAGGAGCTTGTGAAATGCACCACGCACTGTTGCTTCACAGCTCCAGGGTCCCAGGTTTTATTCCCAGCTTGGGTCACTGTCTGTACAGAATCTGCACGCTCTCCCTGTGTCTGTGTGGGCTTCCTCCGGGTGTTTTGGCTTCCTCCCACAGCCCAAAGCTGTGCAAGTTCGGTGGATTGGTCATGATAAATTGCCCTTAGTGTTCAAAAAGGTTGGGTGGGGTTGCTGGGTTAGTGGGATGGGGTGCAGGTGGGGGCTTGAGTAGGGTGGTCTTTCCAAGGGCTGGTGCAGACTCGATTGGCTGAATGGCCTCCTGCACTGTAAATTCTATGATACTTGTGGTGTATCAGTTTACTTTACTTGGATTCTTGTTCTCTCTCGTGGAACTGAGAAAATTTATGCTGCACAGGTCTGTAAATCAGCAGTTCGTCCACATGGAGTTTCTTATCTTAGCCATGTATGTGGCATAGTAAGAAACAAGAAAAATACTTGCGGAAGACACGGCTAGTGAGAGGCAGCACGGTGGCGCAGTGGTTAGCACTGCTGATCTCATGGTGCCAAGGACCCTAGTTCGATCCCAGCCCCGGGTCACTGTCTGTGTGGAGTTTGCATGTTCTCCCTGTGTCTGCGTGGGTCAACAAGTTGGGAAATAATAGGCCAGTTGGCAAAGCCTAGCTGGCCTATTATTTCTGGTTGGTTCCCACCCGGCACACTGGTGTACTGTGAAGGCCCCACAACTGTGCCTCAAAATAATTACACATTAATCTGAATAAACTAAATTTAATCTTTGTTTTCAGCTCCGTGGTCGGCATCTCCAAGTCCTGATGAACCTTGGACCTCCCACGCATGTGCTGGCTGGGAATTGACTGCACTTGCACGGTTCAGAATACTTAACATTGGTCATGTGCATGGGCCTAACCGATGTAAAAAATAAAGCCAGAATTCTGCATGTGTGGCCCTTTCCGGCCTATGTGTGCACAGTTCAAATTGCCAAATTCAAAAATTCCGAACTGCACATGTGCAGCCCATTCCTGGCTGATGCATACGCAGGAGATTCCAGGTTCTTTGAGAATTTAAGACAAAAGGGCTCATATGCCTGCACAAAAAGCAAGAACTTAGAGGGCACAAAGCCTAGGAGAAGCGAAGAAGACGGGAGATGTTTATTAAAAAAACGGAGATGGCACGGTGTCACAGTGGTTTGCACTGCTGCCTCAGGGCACCGAGGACCAGGGTTCGATCCTGGCCCCAGGTCACTGTCCGTGTGAAGTTTGCACATTCTCCTGGTGTCTGCGTGGGTCTCACTTCCACAACCCAAAGATGTGCATTTTGGGAAAAAAATGAATTGGGCATTTTAAATTGAGGGAAGAAGACAGGTGACAAGCATAAACCAATAAAGTTAAGAAGAGAGTTAGGCTCCAATATTGTATTTGACATGAAAGATAAGAAAGCTGAGGATTTCATTGTAAACTGTGGCTTGACATGTTTGAGAAGTTTTAGAGATAAAGGGTTTTGCTAGAGGGCAGTTCAGTTGGAGAAAATAGTGTGCCTCAAAATCTTTTATAGTATAAAAGTGTGCCATGATGCAAAACAGGTTGGGAAGCGCTGCTTTAAACAGTGAAGTTGTTTTTGCTTGCTGCTCTCTGAATAAATGCAAGCTGACTCCTGGTGATGGGCAGATTTGGGTCACTCCTGTAAGTGACAAGGTGCCTCTTCTCTCCACATGGCAATCTGTTGTTAACTCAAGTTATTTTAATAACATTACTACAACAGGCATAAAATACAATATATGAATATTTCCTACATTTACCACACAGCATAATAGTCACTCTTCAGTTTATGACATATGCATTAGGATTAAGCCGCTTTGCCCTTTGAGTCTGCTCTGCCATTCAATAAAATCATGGTTGATCTGATTGTAACTTCAACCTCACATTCCTGCCTACCCCTGATAACTTTTCACACCCTTGTTTAGCAAGATTCTATTTGTTCTGTGTTAAAAATATTCAAAGATTCTGCTACCACTGCCTTTTGATGTGGAGATGCCGGCGTTGGACTGGGATGAGCACAGTAAGAAGTCTTACAACACCAGGTTGAAGTCCAACAGGTTTGTTTCAAACACCTGCTTTCGGAGCACTGCTCCTTCCTCGGGTGAATGAAGAGGTATGTTCCAGAAACATATATACCCAAATTCAAAGATGCCAGACAATGCTTAGAATGCGAGCAGTCGCAGGTAATCGAGTCTTTACAGATCCAGAGATAGAGGTAACCCCAGGTTAAAGAGGCGTGAACTGTCTCAAGCCAGGACAGTTTTCAGAATTTTGCACGCCCAGGCCAGATGGTGGGGGATGAATGTAATACGACATGAATCCCAGGTCCCGGTTGAGGCCGCACTTGTGTGCGGAACTTGGCTATAGGTTTCTGCTCGGTGATTCTGCGTTGTCACACGTCCTGAAGTCCGCCTTGGAGAACGCTTACCGGAGATCAGAGGCTGAATGCCCTTGACTGCTGAAGTGTTCCCCGACTGGAAGGGAAC
This sequence comes from Scyliorhinus canicula, assembly GCF_902713615.1. Taxonomy (NCBI): domain Eukaryota; kingdom Metazoa; phylum Chordata; class Chondrichthyes; order Carcharhiniformes; family Scyliorhinidae; genus Scyliorhinus; species Scyliorhinus canicula. The sequence continues at coordinate 50,992,031 of NC_052164.1, forward strand.
ATTCCTGCCTGGTGATTGTCACGCGATGTCCGTTCATTCGTTGTTGCAGCGTCTGCATGGTCTCGCCAATGTACCACGCTTCGGGACATCCTTTCCTGCAGCGTATGAGCTAGACAACGTTGGCCGAGTCGCACGAGTATGTACCGCGTACCTGGTGGGTGTTGTTCTCACGTGTAATGGTGGTATCCATGTCGATGATCTTGCAATGTCTTGCAGAGATTGCCATGGCAGGGTTGTGTGGTTCGCTGATCTGAAGGCTGGGTAGTTTGCTGCAAACAATGGTTTGTTTGAGGTTGCGCGGTTGTTTGAAGGCAAGTAGTGGGGATGACCTTGGCTAGATGTTCATCTTCATCGATGATGTGTTGAAGGCTGCGAAGAAGATGTCATAGTTTCTCCGCTCCGTGAAAGTACTGGATGATGAAGGGTACTCTCGTTTTTTTCCTATGGACCCACAGTGAGGAATCGCTGAAACGACTACACGATGACATCAATAAGTTCCATCCCACCATCAGACTCACCATGGACTACTCTCCAAAACCAGTTGCATTCTTGGACATGCTCATCTCCATCAAGGACAGTCACCTCAGCACTTTGCTTTACCGCAAGCCCACGGATAACCTCACGATGCTCCACCTCTCCAGCTTCCACCCTAAACACATTAAAGAAGTCATCCCCTATGGACAAGCCCTCCGTATACACAGGATCAGCTCAGACGAGGAGCGTGACAGACATCTACAGACGCTGAAAGATGCCCTCGTACGAACAGGATATGGCGCTCGACTCATCGATCGACAGTTCCAACGCGCCACAGCAAAAAACCGCATCGACCTCCTCAGAAGACAAACACGGGACACAACCGACTGAGTACCCTTCGTCGTCCAGTACTTTCCCAGAGTGGAGAAACTACGACATCATCTTCGCAGCCTTCAACATATCATCGATGAAGATGAACATCTAGCCAAGGTCATCCCCACACCCCCCCTACTTGTCTTCAAACAACCGCGCAACCTCAAACAAACCATTGTTTGTAGCAAACTACCCAGCCTTCAGAACAGCGACCACGACACCACGCAACCCTGCCATGGCAACCTCTGCAAGATGTGCCAGATCATCGACATGGATACCACCATTACACATGAGAACGCCACCCACCAGGTACGCGGTACATACTCGTGCGACTCGGCCAACGTTGTCTAACTCGTACGCTGCAGGAAAGGATGTTCTGAAGTGTGGTACATTGGCGAGACCATGCAGATGCTGCGACAATGAATGACCGGACATCGCGCGACAATCACCAGGCAGGAATGTTCCCTTCCAGTCGGGGAACACTTCAGCAGTCAAGGGCATTCAGCCTCTGATCTCCGGATAAGCGTTCTCCAAGGCGGCCTTCAGGGTGCGCGACAACGCAGAATCGCCGAGCAGAAACTTATAGCCAAGCTCCGCACGCATGAGTGCGTCCTCAACCGGGACCTGGGATTCATGTCGCATTACATTCATCCTCCACCATCTGGCCTGGGCTTGCCAAATCCTACCAGCTGTCCTGGCTTGAGACAATTCACACCTCTTTAACCTGGGGTTACCCCGATCTCTGGATCTGTAAAGACTTGATTACCTGCGAATGTTCGCATTCTAAGCATTGTCTGGCACCTTTGAATTTGTCTTTATATATGTTTCTGGAACATACCTCTTCATTCACCTGAGGAAGGAACAGTGCTCTGAAAGCTAGTGTTTGAAACAAACCTGTTGGACTTTAACCTGGTGTTGTAAGACTTCTTACTGCCTTTTGAGGAAGAGAGTTCCAGAGACTCACGATCCTTTGAGAGAAACAATTTCTACTCATTGCCGCCATAAATTTTTTTTTTTTAGAACAGTACAGCACAGAACAGGCCCTTCAGCCCTCGATGTTGTGCCGAGCAATGATCACCCTACTTAAACCCACGTAACCCGTATACCCGTAACCCAACAATCCCCCCCATTAACCTTACACTACGGGCAATTTAGCATGGCCAATCCACCTAACCCGCACATCTTTGGACTGTGGGAGGAAACCGGAGCACCCGGAGGAAACCCACGCACACACGGGGAGGACGTGCAGACTCCACACAGACAGTGACCAAGCCGGGAATCGAACCTGGGACCCTGGAGCTGTGAAGCATTGATGCTAACCACCATGCTACCGTGAGGCCCTTAAATGAGTGACCCCCTTATTTTAAACAGTGACCCTCTAGTTCTCAATTCTCACACAAGGGGAAACATCCTCTCCACATCCACCCTGTCAATATCCGCCAGGATCTTAAAGGTTTTGATGAAGTTACCTCTGAGTCTTCTAAACTCTCGTGGACACAACCCTCATCTCTCCAATCTTTCCTCACAAGACAACATGCCCATTTCTGCTGTTAATCTAGTAAATCGTCTCTGAACTGCTTCTAAAAGCACTTACAGCTTTCTTTAAAGAAGACCAATACTATACACGATTCTCCAGATGTGGACTCACTAATGCCCTGTACAACTGAAGCATAACCTCCTACATTTATATTCAGTTCCCCTCATGATAGGCTTGTCAGTCTTACATCAAACACGTTACACTGCCTCTACAGATGGTATTCCAAATTCAGTCTAGGTTACCTGCAGTGTATTTAGAATAATAATAGCTCATTAACCTTTTACTTAATCGCTTGTCCGAAAAAGGATAACAATTTGTGTCTCAAATGTAAGAGCAAAGGTGCAGGATAATCACGGCGCAAGTGACTAATATTGCAGGGTAGCATCAAAGAATGGGGAGGGAGATGAGGTAAATCAGAAAGCCGAGATCAGATAAGACCTTAAGGTGACAAAAGTGAAATATTTCTGCAGATTCTTTGACTATGGTACATATGCAGATTCAGGTCGATGGTTGATTATTACTAGTGGTTTCCTGCAGGCTGAAGGGAGTCTGCATAGGCTTCCTAGCCTCTGCATGACGCTGAAGTATGAAGAACTCTGCAGGTTCTTGGGATGCAATCCATTCACTACGTGGGAGGTTCTGCCCAGGAACAGGTAGTGAAAAGTTTGTTGCGTGGAGAAAGGGCTGATGGTGGTATGCCTGGGAAGGCAGGATCTTGAATTTTGTGCATTGGGGTCATGGAGTTAATTGCAGTTTAGAAGCACAGTAGTATCAGAACTCTGCTGGTGTTTTGGGCAAGTAGTAGTTTGTATCACGTAGCCCCGCTTTCCAAGAAAGGTGGGGGAGAGGAAATAACAACTTTCGGCCAGTTATACTGTCGTTAGAACATAGAACATAGAACGATACAGCGCAGTACAGGCCCTTCGGCCCTCGATGTTGCACCGACATGGAAAAAAATCTAAAGGCCATCTAACCTACACTATGCCCTTATCATCCATATGCTTATCCAATAAATTTTTAAATGCCCTCAATGTTGGCGAGTTCACTACTGTTGCAGGTAGGGCATTCCACGGCCTCACCACTCTTTGCGTAAAAAACCCACCTCTGACCTCTGTCCTATATCTATTACCCCTCAATTTAAGGCTATGTCCCCTCGTGCTAGCCACCTCCATCCGCGGGAGAAGGCTCTCGCTGTCCACCCTATCTAACCCTCTGATCATTTTGTATGCCTCTATTAAGTCACCTCTTAACCTTCTTCTCTCTAACGAAAACAACCTCAAGTCCCCAAGATTTTCCCTCCATACCAGGCAACATCCTGGTAAATCTCCTCTGCACCCGTTCCAAAGCTTCCACGTCCTTCCTATAATGAGGCGACCAGAACTGTACGCAATACTCCAAATGCGGCCGTACTAGAGTTTTGTACAACTGCAACATGACCTCATGGCTCCGGAACTCAATCCCTCTACCAATAAAGGCCAACACACCATAGGCCTTCTTCACAACCCTATCAACCTGGGTGGCAACTTTCAGGGATCTATGTACATGGACACCGAGATCCCTCTGCTCATCCACACTACCAAGAATTTTACCATTAGCCAAATATTCTGCATTTCTGTTATTCTTTCCAAAGTGAATCACCTCACACTTCTCCACATTAAACTCCATTTGCCACCTCTCAGCCCAGCTCTGCAGCTTATCTATGTCCCTCTGTAACCTGCAACATCCTTCCGCACTGTCTACAACTCCACCGACTTTAGTGTCGTCTGCAAATTTACTCACCCATCCTTCTGCGCCCTCCTCTAGGTCATTTATAAAAATGACAAACAGCAAACAGTTAGTAGTGGATAAAATGCTAGAATCTGTTATTAGGGTCATGGTAACAGTACTTGCAAACTCATAATTAGGCAGTCAAACAGTTTAATGAAAAGGAAGGCAGTTTGACATGTTTTCTGAGGATGTAAGTAGCAGAGGCAAACCGGTGAATGTAGTGTATTTAGATATTCAAAAAACATTTGATAAGATGCAACAAAGAAGTTGTTACACATGATTAGGATTCATAGAATGGGGGGGGGGGGGGGGGGTAATATATTCACAAAACACAGCAGGATTAAACTTGTCATTTCCAGGTTGGTGGACTGTGACTTTTGAGGTACCACAGCGAACAAAGTTGGGCCATAGCTATTTACAATCCCTATTAATGACCTGGATGAGAGGATTGGGTGTAATGTGTGGAAACATAAAATTACAGAGTTACTATGTTAAACACATGGGCTAAACTGTAGCAAATGAGTTTCAATGCAAGCTAAATGGTCCGAATAAGGATTAAGAACAGGAATTTCTAAATGGTGAAAAGCTAGAATCAGTGGAGGGCCAAAGAGGCTTGGGGGTGCATGAGCGTAAATCCAAAAAATGTCATGGACGGCAACAGAAAATAATCAACAAAGGCTTTTGTCTGAAGGACCAACATTCAGGGGTAGATATGTATACTATAGCTATGTAAAGAGCTGCTTAGATCACACCTGTAGCACGGGGTGAGCATATCTGGGCACTACACCCTTTTATTTCTGCGAGGTGGGCATTGCTGCCATGAACAGCATTTGGTGCCCATCCGCTTTTGCCCTTGAACTGAGTGCCTTGCTGGGCCATTTTAGTAGGCAATTAAAAATCAAACAAATTGCCGTGGGCTTGGAATCACATAGGCCAGACCTTGTAACGATGGCAGATTTCCTTCCCTGGTGAACCAGATGGATTTTTGCAACAATCAATGTAAAATGGGGACTATGATGTCACAACTTGCAATTCCTGATTTTATTTTTTTAAATAAATTTAGCATACCCAATCTATTTTTCCAATCAAGGGGCAATTCAGCATGCCATTTGTAAAATACACATGACCTGTACAACTTTCCGTTGTGGGGGCGAAACCGACGCAAACATGGGGAGAATGTGCAAACTCCACCCAGAGCCGGGATCGAACCTGGGACCTCGGTGTCGTGAGACAGCACTGCTAACCACTGTGCTATCATGCTGCCCTGCAATTCCTGATTTAATTAATGAATTGAATATAAATTCCACCAACTCCACGGTGGGATGTCAACCTTGGCCTCTGGGTTACTATAAGAACAGAAAATGTTGGAAAAACTCAGCAGATCTGGCAGCATCTATGGTAAGTGAAAGAGAGTTAACAATTTGAATCCAGTATGACTTTCTTTAGAACATGGTTCTGAGGAAGTCATATGAAACATTAACACTATCTCTCCACAGATGCAATCGGACCTCAGTTTTACCAACACTTTTTATTTCAGCACAGTGGGGCAGCACGGTAGCATTGTGGATAGCACAAATGCTTCACAGCTCCAGGGTCCTAGGTTCGATTCCGGCTTGGGTCACTGTCTGTGCGGAGTCTGCACATTCATAGAATTTACAGTGCAGAAGGAGGCCATTCAGCCCATCGAGTCTGCACCGGCTCTTGGAAAGAGCACCCCACCCAAGGTCAACACCTCCACCCTATCCCCATAACCCAGTAACCCCACCCAACACTAAGGGCAATTTTGGACACTAAGGGCAATTTATCATGGCCAATCCACCTAACCTGCACATCTTTGGACTGTGGGAGGAAACCGGAGCACCCGGAGGAAACCCACGCACACACAGGGAGGATGTGCAGACTCCGCACAGACAGTGACCCAAGCCGGAATTGAACCTGGGACCCTGGAGCTGTGAAGCGATTGTGCTATCCACAATGCTACCATGCTGCACATCCTCCCCTTTGTGCGTGGGTTTCTTCCGGGTGCTCCGGTTTCCTCCCACAGTCCAAAGATGTGCAGGTTAGGTGGATTGGCCATGATAAATTGCCCTTAGCATCCAAAATTGCCCTTAGTGTTGGGTGGGATTGCTGGGTTATGGGGCTAGGGTGCTCTTTCCAAGAGCCGGTGCAGACTCGATGGGCCGAATGGCCTCCTTCAGTATTTTGTTTTTATTCTGTGGATTGCTCGTCCAGTGATTTTACCACATTGCCATCTTGCTACTTAGGAAGGATATATTGATTGGCCCTGGAGGGAATGGAGCATGTATTTAGCTGAGAATTATTCGGATGCCAGGGTTAAATTACAAAATGCTGTTATGCAAACCAGGGCTGTATTTCCTGGAATTTAGAAGGGTAATTTAATCCACGTTTCTAGGATATTAAGGGGAGATGCAGAGAAACTTTCTGCTGGTTGCGAGTCTGGCTTTAAGAGACATAGATTAATAATTGGAGGAATGAGTGGAATTTGGAGATGTGTCGCTGAGACGGGGGGGGGGGGGGGATGCTTGACCAGGTATACATAGAAAATTAAAGTAGGAGGAGGCCATTCAGCCCTTCAAACCTGTTATGACATTCATGATCATGGCTGATCATCAAGTTCAATACCCTGATCCACCGTTTCCCCGCCCCCCAATCCCTTTAGCCCCAAGAGCAAGATCTAATTCCTTCTTGAAATTACACAACATTTTGCCCTGAACTACTTCCTGTGGTAGTGGATTCCACAGATTCACCGCTTTCTGGGTGAAGAAATTTCTCCTCATCTCAGCCCTAAAAGGTTACCCCTTATCCTCAAACTATGACCCAGAGTTCCGGACCCCCCCGCCATCAGGAATATATTTTCTGAATCTACCCTGTCTAATCCTGTTAGAATTTTATAAGTTTCTATGAGACCCACCCCCTCACTCTTCTAAACTCCAATTAATATAATCCTAACCAATTTAGCTTCTCCTCACATGACAGTCCCACCATCCCAGGAATGAGCCTGGTAAACCTTCGCTGCCTTCCCTCCATAGCAAGAACGTCCTTCCTTAGTTAAGGACACCAAAACTGCACATAATACTCCAGGTGTGGCCTCACCAATGCTCTATACAATTGTAGTAAAACATCCCATTCCTTTACTCAAATCCTCTCGATATGAAGGCCAACATACCATTTGCCTTCTTTATTGTCTGCTCTACCTGCGCGCTTACTTTCAGTGACTGATGCACAAATACACCAAGGTTTCGCTGACTATCCATCTCTCTCAATTTACACCCATTCAAATAATAATATGCTTTCCTACTTTTGCTACCAAAGTAAAGTTATAGCGCATGGGATTGTGGTAGTGTCTTGAGATGGATCGAAAGCTGGTTAGCAAACAAGAAGCAAGAAGTTGCAATAAATGGGTCTTTTCCTGATTAACAAGCAGTGACTAGTGGTACCACAGGGATCTGTGCTAAGGCCCAAACTGTTCACATTATGTTAATGAGTTGGACGAGGGAACTAAATGTAGGATTTCCAGATTTGCAGATGATACAAGATTGGGTGAGAGGGTGAACTATGGATAACCTCATATTTATCCACGTTATACTGCATCTATCATGCATACGCCCACTCACCCAGCCTGTCCAAATCCTGCTGAAGCAGATTTGCATTCTCCGCACAGTTCCCTTTCTACTCTTGCACCAAATAGGAATAAACAACTTTTGGAGTTCACCTATTCATTCATAGAACATAGAACATAGAACAGTACAGCACAGAACAGGCCCTTCGTCCCTCAATGTTGTGCCGAGCAATGATCACCCTACTTAAACCCACGTAACCCGTATACCCGTAACCCAACAATTAACCTTACACTACGGGCAATTTAGCATGGCCAATCCACCTAACCCGCACATCTTTGGACTGTGGGAGGAAACCGGAGCACCCGGAGGAAACCCACGCACACACGGGGAGGACGTGCAGACTCCACACAGACAGTGACCCAGCCGGGAATCGAACCTGGGACCCTGGAGCTGTGAAGCATTGATGCTAACCACCATGCTACCGTGAGGCCCGTTGATTCCTTTGATGCCTGCCATTACCTGTCCACTGTCCTTCCTTTCAGTAATTTTCCCCAGTCCATCATAGCCAACACATGTATCATAACATCATAGTGACCTTTATTGAGATTCTAGTCTTCAACTACCTCACTATCCAGCGTGATAAAGAATTCTACCATGTTATGGTCACTCATCCCCAAGGGTTCTCTCACAACTAGGTTGCCAACTAATCCTTTTTCATTGCACAACACCCTGGCCAAGATGGCCTGTTCCCTCGTTGATTCCTCAACATATTGGTCCAGAAAACCACTTGTACACACTCCAGAAATTTCTCCTCTATTGTACTGTGACTAATTTGACTCACTCAATCTATATGCACATTAAAGTCACCCATAATGACAGATGTTCCTTTAATACAGGCATCTCTGGTTTCCGTCGAATGCTATTCCCAACATTACCACTGCTGTTTGGTGGGGTCTACCTGTACGAATTTTTTTTGTCCCGTGGTGTTTCTTAACTCAACCCATACAGATTGCACACAGTCTGCGCTAATATCTTTCCTCAGCATTGCATCAATATCTTCTTTAATCAACGATGCAACTCCAACTTTCTGTCAGTCCTTCCCAAAAACTGAACAGCCCTCAATATTTAGTTCCCATCCTTGGTCACCTTGGAGTCATGTCACTGTAATCCCAACTATATCATATCCCTTTACATCTATCTACGCAACTAATTCATAGAATTTACAGTGCAGAAGGTGGCCATTCGCCCATCGAGTCTGCACCAGCTCTTGGAAAGAGCATCCTACCCAAGGTCAACACCTCCACCCTATCCCCATAACCCAGTAACCCCACCCAACACTAAGGGCAATTTTGGTCACTAAGTGCAATTTATCATGGCCTATCCACCTAACCTGCACATCTTTGGACTGTGGGAGGAAACCGGAGCACCCGGAGGAAACCCCTGCCCACACGAGGAGGATGTGCAGACTCCTCACAGACAGTGACCCAAGCCGGAATCGAACCTGGGACCCTGGAACTGTGAAGCAATTGTGCTACCAAACAATGCTACCGTGCTGCCCCCAATTCACCCATTTTATTTTGAATACTCCGGGCATTCAAGTTTAAAATCATAAGGCTAGTCATTTTAACCTTCCTTGACCTATCCTGCTATTTCGAGTCTGACTAGCACGTGACATTGGCAGTAATCCTGAGATCACTACCTTTTGGAGGTCTGACTTCTCAGCTTCCTTCCTAACTCCCTATATTCTGCTTTCAGGACCTCCTCCCTTTTTTTAATCAATGTCGTTTGTACCAGTGTGTACCACTACCACTGGCTGCTCACCCTCCCTCTCCAGAATATCCCGTAACCGCTCCGCGACATCCTTGACCAAGAGACTGTTTCCTCTCGGTGTCCGGAATTAGGGGGTCATAATCTGAGGATAAGGGGTTGGCCATTTTGGACTGAGTTGAGAAATGTCTTCACTGGGATAAATGTAAACCTTTGGAATTCTCTGTGAGTGCCCAGTTGAGAAGTATATTCAGGGTTGAAACTATTACACTTTTTGGATGCCAAGGAATTTGAAGGAAACTCTTTCTGCTGCTGGGTCTACTTAACATATGTGCTTGGTTTTAAGTATTTGTTTCTACTTTTAAACTGTCACAACCAGCTAGCTGACTTGTCAGTTCCAGCATATTGCTGGGTTTAATCTGGTGCATTGGTATATGCTTTGGGCAAAACAAGTTTAAACCAATGCATTTTAAAAGTAGTGCTCTTATCAATTTATCTAACTGGGACTAAACCCAGTGGTAACAGCACTTCACCCTTACTGCTGTTGTGTTATATGCTTATGTGATCCCATTTTTAGGTTATCATTTGTGATTTACTTAAACATTTATACATTTAATTGCGGGATTCACCAGTATTTATCATAGAGAACATTCAACCATTTTCTCGGTCTTGCAGTGCGTAAAGCTGAAATAATGGTGGTTAGCATCAATGCTTCACAGCTCCAGGGTCCCAGGTTCGATTCCCGGCTGGGTCACTGTCTGTGTGGAGTCTGCACGTCCTCCCTGTGTGTGCGTGGGTTTCCTCCGGGTGCTCCGGTTTCCTCCCACAGTCCAAAGATGTGCGGGTTAGGTGGATTGGCCATGCTAAATTGCCCGTAGTGTAAGGTTAATGGGGGGATTGTTGGGATACGGGTTACATGGGTTTAAGTAGGGTGATCATTGCTCGGCACAACATCGAGGGCCGAAGGGCCTGTTCTGTGCTGTACTGTTCTATATAATACCCAAATTTCAAGAAGGTGGATGTTATTCGAAATGCCTCCAGCTTGTTTTTTTTTCTGAAAGAGAATCCTGAGTGCTGAGCTCTGCTGTGATTTGCTTCTCATAGTGCTGATTCAGGAACCCTGTTTGCCTCATTGGATTATATTAAGCAAGCAGCTGTGAGTAGCTCCTGATGAAAAGAGACAGGCAAAGCCAGTATTCTTGGAGCGAGACTAGGGAGTGATGGACTGACTTCCAGTGTAATCTCTTGCGTGTAGCACTCTTGTGGTAAAGAACAGCTAATAGAAGATTGGTGAGGACTGGGAAAAGGGGATATATGTGGCCAAATTGGCAAGCGAAGCTTGGATGCTGTGGTTTGACCTCGTGCTCATGTTTTGTGATCGTTTCGGGTCTTAATCCATGAGTCGGATGGGACTAAATGCAGAGACTGTTGGAGACTTCCTTTTGAGTATGAGATTAATTCCCACGCTGCCTCAGGTTCCATTTTGAGCCAAATCATTGCTGTGACCAATATCAGCACCCTGTTCATGGATTATTTATTTATTTATTTTTTTATTTTTTTTATTTTTTAAAAATAATTTTTATTGAGATTTTCACAAAATATCAAAAACAAAAAAATTTCAACAAGAAAACAGTATTAACAACAAAAAAAAGAAAAACACAATAACCCCCAAATCCAAACCCCCCCCCCCCCCAGTAACTACAAAAAGAAGAAATAGATAAGCACCCGGCATATTCAATAAACACATGTACACATTTCTCCCGTCCCCTGAAACCCCCCCCCCCCGGGCTGCTGCTGCTGCCGCCGGCCTATTTTCCTACCATTCTGCCAGGAAGTCAAGGAAAGGCTGCCACCGCCTAAAGAATACCTGTACTGATCCCCTCAGGGCAAATTTCACCCTCTCCAATTTGATGAACCCTGCCATATCATTGACCCAGGCCTCCACGCTTGGGGGCCTCGCATCCTTCCATTGAAGCGAAATCCTCCGCCGGGCTACTAGGGACGCAAAGGCCAGAACACCGGCCTCTTTCGCCTCCTGCACACACGGCTCTACTGCAACCCCAAAAATTGCGAGTCCCCAGCCTGGCTTGACCCTGGATCCGACCACCCTCTACACCATCCTAGCTACTCCCGTCCAAAATTCCCCCAGCGCTGGGCATGCCCAGAACATATGGGCATGGTTCGCTGGGCTCCCCGAGCACACCTGTCTTCGCCCCCGAAAAACCTACTCATCCTTCTCCCGGTCATGTGAGCCCTATGTAGCACCTTGAACTGTATGTGGCTAAGCCTCGCACAAGAAGAGGAGGAATTCACTCTCTCCAGGGCATCCGCCCACGTACCCCCTCCATCTCCTCACCCAGCTCCTCTTCCCATTTACCCTTCAGCTCCTCCTGCATTACGTGGTACACGTCCAAAATCCTCCCTCCTCCAACCCACACCCCCGAGAGCACCCTGTCCCGCACCCCACGTGGGGGCAACAGAGGGAACCCCTCCACCTGCCACCTGGCAAACGCCCTAACCTGCATGTACCTAAACATGTTCCCCGGGGGGGAGCCAACTTCTCCTCCAACTCACCCAGGCTCGCAAACCTCCCATCTACGAACAGGTCCCTCAACCTCCTAATACCTACCCTGTGCCAGCCAAGAAACCCGCCATCAATGCTCCCTGGAACAAACCGGTGGTTCCCCCCGTATCGGGGACTCCATCGAGCCCCCCACCTCCCCCCATGCCGTCTCCATTGCCCCCAGATTTTGAGGGTAGCCGTGGTATACCTCGTTGGAGGGAGCGGCACCGTTACCAGCACCTCCAGGCTCGTGTCCACACAGGACGCCATCTCCATCCTCTTCCATGCTGCCCCTTCCCCGTCCATTACCCACAACCATCGCTGTGTTGGTAGCCCAATAGTACCCACAGAGGTTGGGCAGCGCCAGCCCCCCCCCCTATCCCTGCCCCGCTCCAAAAACACCCTTCTCACCCTCGGAGTCCCATGCGCCCATACAAATCCCGGAATACTCCTGTTGACCCTCCTAAAAAAGGCCTTCGGGTTAAGGATGGGGAGGCACTGGAACAGGAACAAAAACCTCGGGAGCACTGACATCTTGACTGACTGCACCCTGCCCGTCAGCGACAGCGGCAACATGTCCCATCTTTTAAACTCCTCCTCCATTTGCTCCACCAGCCTAGTGAGGTTAAGTTTGTGTAGGGCCGCCCAGCTCCTAGCCACCTGGACTCCCAGGTACCTAAAGCTCCTCCCTGCCCTTTTCAGTTGGAGCCTACCAATCCCCTCCTCCTGATCCCCCGGGTGCACGACGAACAACTCACTCTTACCCAGGTTGAGCTTGTACCCTGAAAAGCCCCCAAATTCCCTAAGAATCTTCATCACCTCCGGCATTCCCCCTTCATGGATTATTTATGAGCATGAGGTACACACACTGCATTTTCAAAAGTAATATTAATTCATGTCTCAGTTTGTGGCATCAACCCCAAACTCAGTGAGTTATCAGAAGTCATAAACCCTGTGTCCCACAGATTTTCCTAATGTCTCCCGTACCCACTTAACATGTTATTCATTTATGGGCGTCGCTGGCTGGATATTTGTTGCCCATGCCTAATTGCCTTTGAACTGAATGGCTTGCCAGACCATTTCGGAGGGTATTTAAAAGTCAACCACGTTGCTTTTTGTCTGGAGTTACATGTAGGCTAGACCAGGTAAGGTTTCCTTCCCCTAAAGGACATTGGCGAACCAGATGTGATTTTATGACAGTCAATAATGGTTTCATCACTAGACTTTTAATTCCTTATGTTCTCACCCTCTGCCATGGTGTGATTTGAACAAATGTCTCCACAATCTCTGGACTACTTGTCCAGTGACAATATCAGTGGACCACCGCCGCCTCATACAGCACAGAAGGAGCCTGTTGGGTTCATCATGCTAGTGCGAGCATTCTTGAAAATAAATTTCGAGTACCCAATTATATTTTTTACAATTAAGGGGCAGTTTAGTGTGGCTAATCCACCTACCTTGCGCATCTTTAGAGTGTGGGGGTGAGACCCACTCAGACATTGAAAGAATGGTCAAACTTCACACGGACAGTGACCTGGGGCTGGGATCGAACCCGGGTCCTTGCCACCATGAGGCAGTGGTGCTAACTACTGAGCCACCATGCCGCAGGGAGGCATGTTTCTGGAATAGTTTATGATATTGCCCAGGGTCTTCCCTATTTGTGGACTGTGCAAGCAAGAAAGGTTTGTTGAGAATGAAAAGAGCCTTAGTTTGATTTTTTCTGTATGAGCCAGAAATTTTGTGAGCAGCACTTTGGTGCTGCACTTACAGAGAGCTGTTCAATTTTGTCCCTCTTCCCTGCTCTTTCCCTATTGTCCTATTATGTTTGTCTTTTCTAATTATTATATAGTTCTCTTGAAAGTTATTGAATCTGCTTTTTCTGCCCTTTCAGGCAGTGCTTTCCAAATTACAACTCAATGTTTTCTCGTCCTTTCCACAATGGATTTTTTTTTTTGTTGCTAATTATTTTAAATTTTTGTACTCTGATTACCAATCCTTTTACAAGTGAAAACAGCTTCACCCGATTTACTTTATCAAAACATTCATGATTTAAACTCCTTTATGAAATCATCACTGATTCTTTTCCACCAAAGTGACCAATTCCAGTTTGTGTCTCATTGGTAAAGAGAGGCAAATGGTTTGTTATTCTTCAGCAAAGTTACTGATCTTAATGAAGATGGGAGCACTCGTGGAGATACATTTTTAATTATTTGGCCCATTTGAACATGTGTTTGGGGTTTTAATTTCCTTGGTTTGAGTTTTTTGAGAGGGGGGCCAATATAATCGCATGGTGTGACCGAGTCTAGAATCTTGAATGTTTGGCCACCAAGGGAGATTAGAATCCAGTGGCTGTGCAGGTTGCAGGTACATCAGGGTGTGATACTGTGGATGAATTTGAAGATAGGTTTCATGTATTGGGGAATCCCCTGCAAAGCTAGCTCCCAGCTTAAATTATCATGTAGAGTACTGATTTTGTGAGGTAGAGGTGAAGTGATGGTGTCCACCGCTGATCTCGAAGAAATATACCCCTCGAAGATTTAGCATGGATTTCACCTTTTCCAACATTAATATAATTCTGAAGGCATCACCTTAAAATTAGATCTAGGCTGTTGAGGAGCATTGGCAGGAAGCATTCCTTCACAGTGGAAATCTGATGGATTTTGCCTACCCAAAAAACTGGTTTGGTTGAATGTCAGATGAAAATATGAAAGCTAAGATTGATGGACTTGGGCAGCACGGTGGCCTAGTGGTTAGCACAACCGCCTCACGGCGCTGAGGTCCCAGGTTCGATCCCGGCTCTGGGTCACTGTCTGTGTGGAGTTTGCACATTCTCCCCGTGTCTGCGTGTGTTTCGCCCCCACAACCCAAAAATGTGCAGAGTAGGTGGATTGGCCATGCTAAATTGCCCCTTAATTGGAAAAACTAATTGGGTAATCTAAATTTAAAAAAAAAAATTGATGGACTTTTGTTAGGCAGAGGTATTAAGGGATATGGAACTGAGATAAGTAAATGTTGTTAAGATGCAGATCGTTCACTAACTAATTGAAAGGCTGAGGCTGACTGATCTGATGCACTAGTTTAGGAACGCACTGCATTCCATGCATTTGTTTCTTTCGTTCTGAACCTTTCTTTTCTTAAAGGCTAAAAAGCATCATGCGGATCTACCTCCTGTTTCCTCTCCTGCTGAGTTGTGGATTTGCTGTTGGCAAGTTCGATGACTTCGAGGATGCTGACGACATTGCCGAGTATGACGACAACGACTTTGCGGAGTTTGAAGATGCGAGTGAGGATGCACCCCAGGAGACTGTCCAGAAGGTCACCACCGTGCAGGACGACGAGGAAGAGGCAACTGTAGAAGTTGAGGATCAGGATGATAACCAGGAAGATTTTGAGGATGCAGATGCAGCAGGAGTAAGTGCGGCACCAAAGTGCTGCTCACAAAATTTCTGGCTCATACAGAAAAGTCAAACTAAGGCTCTTTTCATTCTCAACAAACTTTTCTTGCTTGCACAGTCCACAAATAGGGAAGACCCTGGGCAATATCATAAACTATTCCAGAAACAAAACTTCCATCCATCAAGTCAGACACAGTGTGTTCCTCCACATCAGTCACGGCCTAATCCCACCCCTCATCTTCCTGCATTCTTTTACATTCCTCTTTTTCAAACCAAAATTCCTTTTAAAACAGTTCATGAACTCTTTCAGCAATGGCTGGTGACAGAGAATTCTGCATTTTCACCAACCTGTGCAAAGAAATTGCTTTGAACCTTTAAAATCCTGATTCTTAGTCTGGTGCTATCTTGTTACCAGCTTGTGATAGAGTGAAAGCAACCCATCATTGTTCACCTATCAAAATCCTTTATAACTGTAACATCTTGACCTCCAGTTTGAAGAAAGTCCTAAATTCGGCCTTTAACACAGTCCCAGTAATGCAACCAATTTTGTTCTTCCGCTTAATGCAAAGGGGATTCTTTGTGGACTTCTCTATTTAAATGCTTACGCTCTAGTGCTCTGCTATTGCCCCTAATTAGTGACTGATGAGGGACAGTACAAATTAAGCACAAATAACCATTCCACCTCTTTCCCACCCCAAAAGCCCTCAAAACTGTCAGTGCTGGGGTTCAGATGGAGTTTAAAAACTGAGATTCATAGGATCGTCCCATTCTTCCCCACCATTCCAGGCTGCAGTCATATTTCAGTGGGCACTTTATGTTCTGAATTGCTATCTTGGTCAATTAGCTATGCTTCCCAAGTTTTGTTCCTTCTCCTTTGAGTGTGCTGTAATTTTACTTGGGTATTTTTCCCATTCATGGCTGACACAGATAATTTTCTTAATATGTTCCTGTTTGAACTCTTCTCGATCTATCCACCTTCCAATTCCGGAGGCACCCAGTTCTTGCTTCCCCACCCGACCTACTGCATGAATTAATTGTTCATTCACCATATTAATGTTGCTGTCGTAACAACAATGACTCATCAAATTGAGTTCCTCGTCCTGACGACAGCATCAGAGCTCAGCCATTTGGGCCTGTTCTACCATTTGGTTAGATTAAAGCTGATCTTACCTTCATGTTTCATGTTCCTCAGTACCCCTCCCCCAACAACAATCTCAGTTTTTAAACTCCATCTGAACCCCAGCACTGACAGTTTTGAGGGCTTTTGGGCTGGGGAAGAGGTGGAATGGTTATTTGTGCTTAATTTGTACTGTCCCTCATCAGAAAGGATAGTGGTGTGAGCATTACTCTGCATCTAACCAGTGATACCTGAACTGAGGCTATTTGATCAGGCTGTTGGAGAGATGTTAGAACAGTGGTATTGTCACTGGACTAGTAATCCATAGGCCCAGGGTAATGCTCTGGGGACCCAGGTTTAAATCCTACAGCTGGTGGAATTTAAATTCAATTAATTAAATATGGAATTGAAAGCTAATATCCATGAAACTGTCATCAATTGTTGTAAAAACACATTTAGTGAAGGGCAATTCTGGATGCACAATAAATACTGATCTTGCTAACGATGCCCACATTTCATCCAATAATATTTTTTTATAATTCAGGGGACATTTGGGCTCCATTAACCTGCCTTGTATCTGAAACTGGAGCAGTGCAAAGCCATTTTCTCTTTGTATTAGCCATGACTTGATATCAACAGCAGACAGGGAGAATGTGAAGTCCACCTGCTTACCAAGTCGTCATCTTTTCACTAAGAGAAATAGTTCCAGGGATATATTTGTGTGACCAAACCAGACCAGGAAAAGTGCCAGGATCATTTCTTGGCCGTGACTGTTTCATTGGCAGTGGTGATGGGACCTGCATGTCTGGACTGAGAGGAGGGAAAATCAATAAGCTACCCATTCCAGTGACTCCTGCTGTGTGCATGGTTGTCAGACTTGGTTGTGGTCCTGCTTCCTTTAATCTTCATTCCCCTTGAAAGGAACAGGTTTTAATAGCCCCTTGAACAAAGAACAAAGAAAAGTACAGCACAGGAACAGGCCCTTCGCCCCTCCAAGCCCGTGCCGACCATGCTGCCCGACTAAACTACAATCTTCTACACTTCAGGGATGGTGCAGGCGGGAGGGATTCAGATTTCTGGATAACTGGGGCTCTTTCTGGGGAAGGTGGGACCTCTATAGACAGGATGGTCTACATCTGAACCTGAGGGGCACCAATATCCTGGGGGGGAGATTTGTTAGTGCTCTTTGGGGGGGTTTAAACTAATTCAGCAGGGGCATGGGAACCTGGATTGTAGTTTTGGGGTACGGGAGATTGAGAGTATAGAGGTCAGGAGCACAGATTTGACTTCGCAGGAGGGTGCCAGTGTTCAGGTAGGTGGTTTGAAGTGTGTCTACTTCAATGCCAGGAGTATACGAAATAAGGTAGGGGAACTGGCAGCATGGGTTGGTACCTGGGACTTCGATGTTGTGGCCATTTCAGAGACATGGATAGAGCAGGGACAGGAATGGTTGTTGCAGGTTCCGGGGTTTAGGTGTTTTAGTAAGCTCAGAGAAGGGGGCAAAAGAGGGGGAGGTGTGGCGCTGCTAGTCAAGGACAGTATTACGGTGGCGGAAAGGATGCTAGATGGGGACTCTTCTTCTGAGGTAGTATGGGCTGAGGTTAGAAACAGGAAAGGAGAGGTCACCCTGTTGGGAGTTTTCTATAGGCCACCTAATAGTTCTAGGGATGTAGAGGAAAGGATGGCGAAGATGATTCTGGAAAAGAGCGAAAGTAACAGGGTAGTTGTTATGGGAGACTTTAACTTTCCAAATATTGACTGGAAAAGATATAGTTCGAGTACATTAGATGGGTCGTTCTTTGTACAATGTGTGCAGGAGGGTTTCCTGACACAATATGTTGACAGGCCAACAAGAGGCGAGGCCACATTGGATTTGGTTTTGGGTAATGAACCAGGCCAGGTGTTAGATCTGGAGGTAGGTGAGCACTTTGGAAACAGTGACCACAATTCGGTGACCTTTACGTTAGTGATGGAAAGGGATAAGTATACCCCGCAGGGCAAGAGTTATAGCTGGGGGAAGGGCAATTATGATGCCATTAGACATGACTTAGGATGTGTTGGTTGGAGAAGTAGGCTGCAAGGGTTGGGCACACTGGATATGTGGAGCTTGTTCAAGGAACAGCTATTGCATGTTCTTGATAAGTACGTACCAGTCAGGCAGGGAGGAAGGGGTCGAGCGAGGGAACCGTGGTTTACCAAAGAAGTGGAATCTCTTGTTAAGAGGAAGAAGGAGGCCTATGTGAAGATGAGGCGTGAAGTTTCAGTTGGGGCGCTTGATAGTTACAAGGAAGCGAGGAAGGATCTAAAGAGAGAGCTGAGACGAGCAAGGAGGGGACATGAGAAGTCTTTGGCAGGTAGGATCAAGGAAAACCCAAAAGCTTTCTATAGGTATGTCAGGAATAAAAGAATGACTAGGGTAAGAGTAGGGCCAGTCAAGGACAGTGGTGGGAAGTTGTGTGTGGAGGCTGAGGAGATAAGCGAGATACTAAATGAATACTTTTCGTCAGTATTCACTCAAGAAAAAGATAATATTGTGGAGGAGAATGCTGAGACCCAGGCTATTAGAATAGATGGCATTGAGGTGCGTAGGGAAGAAGTGTTGGCAATTCTGGACAAGGTGAAAATAGATAAGTCCCCGGGGCCGGATGGGATTTATCCTAGGATTCTCTGGGAAGCCAGGGAAGAGATTGCTGAGCCTTTGGCTTTGATTTTTAGGTCATCATTGGCTACAGGAATAGTGCCAGAGGACTGGAGGATAGCAAATGTGGTCCCTTTGTTCAAGAAGGGGAGTAGAGATAACCCCGGTAACTATAGGCCGGTGAGCCTAACGTCTGTGGTGGGTAAAGTCTTGGAGAGGATTATAAAAGATACGATTTATAATCATCTAGATAGGAATAATATGATTAGGGACAGTCAGCATGGTTTTGTGAAGGGTAGGTCATGCCTCACAAACCTTATCGAGTTCTTTGAGAAGGTGACTGAACAGGTAGACGAGGGTAGAGCAGTTGATGTGGTGTATATGGATTTCAGTAAAGCGTTTGATAAGGTTCCCCACGGTCGGCTATTGCAGAAAATACGGAGGCTGGGGATTGAGGGTGATTTAGAGATGTGGATCAGAAATTGGCTAGTTGAAAGAAGACAGAGAGTGGTAGTTGATGGGAAATGTTCAGAATGGAGTTCAGTTACGAGTGGCGTACCACAAGGATCTGTTCTGGGGCCGTTGCTGTTTGTCATTTCTATAAATGACCTAGAGGAGGGCGCAGAAGGATGGGTGAGTAAATTTGCAGACGACACTAAAGTCGGTGGAGTTGTAGACAGTGCGGAAGGATGTTGCAGGTTACAGAGGGACATAGATAAGCTGCAGAGCTGGGCTGAGAGGTGGCAAATGGAGTTTAATGTGGAGAAGTGTGAGGTGATTCACTTTGGAAAGAATAACAGAAATGCGGAATATTTGGCTAATGGTAAAATTCTTGGTAGTGTGGATGAGCAGAGGGATCTCGGTGTCCATGTACATAGATCCCTGAAAGTTGCCACCCAGGTTGATAGGGTTGTGAAGAAGGCCTATGGTGTGTTGGCCTTTATTGGTAGAGGGATTGAGTTCCGGAGCCATGAGGTCATGTTGCAGTTGTACAAAACTCTAGTACGGCCGCATTTGGAGTATTGCGTACAGTTCTGGTCGCCTCATTATAGGAAGGACGTGGAAGCTTTGGAACGGGTGCAGAGGAGATTTACCAGGATGTTGCCTGGTATGGAGGGAAAATCTTATGAGGAAAGGCTGATGGACTTGAGGTTGTTTTCGTTAGAGAGAAGAAGGTTAAGAGGTGACTTAATAGAGGCATACAAAATGATCAGAGGGTTAGATAGGGTGGACAGCGAGAGCCTTCTCCCGCGGATGGAGGTGGCTAGCACGAGGGGACATAGCCTTAAATTGAGGGGTAATAGATATAGGACAGAGGTCAGAGGTGGGTTTTTTACGCAAAGAGTGGTGAGGCCGTGGAATGCCCTACCTGCAACAGTAGTGAACACGCCAACATTGAGGGCATTTAAAAATTTATTGGATAAGCATATGGATGATAAGGGCATAGTGTAGGTTAGATGGCCTTTAGATTTTTTCCATGTCGGTGCAACATCGAGGGCCGAAGGGCCTGTACTGCGCTGTATCGTTCTATGTTCTGTGTTCTATGTTCTACTTCCTGGGTCCGTATTCCTCTATTCCCATCCTATTCATGTATTTGTCAAGATGCCCCTTAAATGTCACTATCGTCCCTACTTCCACCACCTCCTCCGGCAGCGAGTTCCAGGCACCCACTACCCTCTGTGTAAAAAAAACTTGCCTCGTACATCTACTCTATACTTTGCCCCTCGCACCTTAAACCTATGCCCCCTAGTAATTGACCCCTCTACCCTGGGGAAAAGCCTCTGACTATCCATCTGTCTATGCCCCTCATAATGTTGTAGACCTCTATCAGGTCGCCCTCAACCTCCTTCGTTCCAGTGAGAACAAACTGAGTTTATTCAACCGCTCCTCATAGCTAATGCCCTCCATCCCAGACAACCTCCTGGTAAATCTCTTCTGCACCCTCTAGCACAGTGGGCTAAACAGTTGTCATGGAATACAGAGCAATGCCAGCATCGCGGGTTCAATTCCCGCCCCGGCCTCCACAAACAGGCGCTGGAATATGGCGACTGGGGACTTTTCACAGTGACTTCAGTGAAGAACACTTGTGACAATAAGCGATTATTATTATTAGGGCAGCACGGTAGAATTGTGGATAGGACAATTGCTTCACAGCTCCAGGGTACCAGGTTCGATTCCGGCTTGGGTCACTGTCTGTGCGGAGTCTGCACATCCTCCCCTGTGTGCGTGGGTTTCCTCCGGGTGCTCCGGTTTCCTCCCACAGTCCAAAGATGTGCAGGTTAGGTGGATTGGCCATGATAAATTGCCCTTAATGTCCAAAATTGCCCTTAGTGTTGGGTGGGGTTACTGGGTTATGGGGATAGGGTGGAGGTGTTGACCTCTAGGAGGGCACTCTTTCCAAGAGCTGGTGCAGACTCGATGGGCCGAGTGGCCTCCTTCTGCACTGTAAATTCTATGAATTCTATGATAAAGCCTCCACGTCCTTCTGGTAGTGTAGAGACCAGAATTGAACACTATACTCCAAGTGTGGCCTAACTAAGGTTCTATACAGCTGCAACATGACTTGCCAATTCTTATAGTCAATGGCCAGGCCAATGAAGGCAAGCATGCCGTATGCCTTCTTGACTACCTTCTCCACCTGTGTTGCCCTTTTCAGTGACCTGTGGACCTGTACACCTAGATCTCTCTGACTTTCAATACTCTTGAGGGTTCTACCATTCACTGTAAATTCCCTGTCTGCATTAGACCTTCCAAAATGCATTACCTCATTTGTCCGGATTGAACTCCATCTGCCATCTCTCCGCCCAAGTCTCCAAACGATCAAAATCCTGCTGTATCCTCTGACAGTCCTCATCGTTATCCGCAATTCTACCAACCTTTGTGTCGTCTACAAACTTACTAATCAGACCAGTTACATTTTCCTCCAAATCATTTATATAGACTATGAACAGCAAAGGTCCCAGCACTGATCCCTGCGGAACACCACTAGTCACAGCCCTCCAATTAGAAAAGCACCCTTCCATTGCTACTCTCTGCCTTCTATGACCTAGCCAGTTCTGTATCCACCTTGCCAGCTCACCCCTGATCCCGTGTGACTTCACCTTTTGTACCAGTCTACCATGAGGGACCTTGTCAAAGGCCTTACTGAAGTCCACAAACATATAGAACAAACTCTTAGTCATGATTCCATTGATGCTAAACACTGACACGAGGGGATGAACGGAACACTGTGTTGAAAAGAAAAGTTGTAAAATTACTTACAAAGGTTTTAGATGAGCTCTTTTCACTGCAGGTACACAAGCGTTCCAGAAAAACAGTTGCCTGCTTGGAGTAATGCTGTGTAGAAAGACATTGTTCTTAATCATCGTAGATCTGTGTTTATTCATGCAGCAACATATCCTCCCAGCCAGTGGCAGAAATAACATTGTGAAAATGAATTCTTTGTGGCTTCATGTTTCTTTCTTCAAAGGCCAGTTTTGAGAGGCTCGGTGTGTATTGCTACAAAGTGTTTCTCACTTCTGTCCCCTTCATTGAATAGTCAGTGATGCTGTATATTTCACAGGGTGTTTAAAAGTAGTTCTATTTGGCCTTTGTAGTTGCTGTAAGTCTATCAGGAAAGACGGGACTTTACCCTCTTGAAAAGAGATACCTGCTGGGTGACCTGAGAGGGCTATAAAATCATAGAAAAGCTGTGTACGGTGGGTACGGAGAAAATATATCCACGTGTTTGGGAGTCCAACACTGAAGGCCATATGTATAAAACAGCCACCAATAAGTTAAGTAGGGAATTCAGTAGAAACGTCTTTACCCAGAGAATGGTTGGAACTCACTACCAAATGGAGTGGTTAAGCAAATGGAGCAGGAGTAGGCAATTCGGTCCATCATGCCTGCTCCGTCATTCGATAAGATTGTGGTCGGTACGCTTTTAAAATAAATTTAGTATGCCCAATTATTTTCTTTTCCAATTAAGGGGCAATTTAGTATGGCCCTGCACATCTTTGGGTTGTGGGGGTGAAACCCGCGCAGACTCTGGGAGAATGTGCAAACTCCACACGGACAGTGACCCAGGGCAGGGATCGAACCGGGGTTTTCAGCGCCGTAGACAGCAGTGCTAACCACTGTGCTACTGTGCCGCCCGATTGTGGCCGTAACTTCACTTTCCTGCCCGTTGCCCCTATGACCCTTGACTCATGTGGATCAAAAATCTGTCTAACTCAGCCTTGAATATATTCAACAAACCAGCCTCATTGCCCTTATGTGAAAGAAAACTCCAAAAATGACTATTTGGGGAATGTTGATGAGTTGGGGAGGAGGCTTGCATGGCGCATAAACTCTGGCAAAGATCAGTTGGCCCAACGGCCTGTTCCTGTGTTGTAAACTCTATACAGGTTCCCCATTTTTCAGCCAAACAGTGTGTGCTGGTCTTCGTGCTGTACAGTGGGAGTAGCCACAGATCCTCAATGTTAAAACTTTTTAACTTTAAAACAATGTTAAGAGTTGGGGACGATTGTGGGGGGAGTGGGGGGGGGGGGGGGGGGGGGGGGGGGGGGGCGCGGTGAAGGTACATAGCGGTTGTCTCAGGTGTAACCTGGGGTTCAGCGTGTTTCACAGTAAAAAGAAAGGAGGACTTTTGTTATATTGTAGCATTCATCAACTCGGCTGTCAAAGTATTTAACAGCCAAATAACCTTTTGCAGCGTAGCAAATGTGGCAGCCGGTTTGTGCACAGCAAGGTCCCACGAACTGCAAAGTGTCAACTAGAGAATCTGTTTTGGGTGTTGGTGGAGGGGTAAATGTTGGCAAGCACATGGGGGATATAGTGCCATGGAGTCTCCTGTATCCATCTGAGATTTGCAGGGAGGACCTTGATTTGATATCTTGTCTGAAAGACGGTCCCTCTGACAGCACAGCTCTCCCTCAGTTCGGCACTCAAGTGTCAACCTAGAATGTACTAGGGCCTCTGGAACTCTAGTGGGATCCACAAACTTCTGCTTCTGAGGTGATTCAGAGCCGCAGACTCATGAGAACTCAGACTCAACTAATTAAGGGGAAAATGTTGCCACTTTAAATAAGTTGCTGTAGTTGTTGGTTTCAATTTGTTCAACATGTCCTATGGGGCTCACTACTGATGTTGCCTGTGTTTATTTACTCAACAGGAAGGGGATGCAGAAGGGGAACCATTTGATGATGAAGAATTTGAAGGTTATGAGGAGGTGGACAGGCCTTCCAGCAGAAGCAAAGATCCAATTAAAATTGTTAATGTGAGCACCCGCAGTAAACGCACCACATTTTATAGTTGTTTCTCCTGCAGGTAACTTCAAAGTCCCTGGTGACTCAGTTGGGGAATCGCAGTTCCATGAAGAACTGAACTATACCAGCTGGGAAGCTGCAAAACCGGGTCCCCAGTCTGCCTTCTTAGCTGATCTCAGCTAGGGTAATAGGATGGTACAGTTGGTAATGGGAAAACAAAATAGGCCAAGATGTCATCTTCCCCACCATCCCAATGGAATGCCATAAAATCCCAGATTGAATCAGATGCGAGTAGTACCTAGCAATGTGTCTTTTACATGAAGATATTTTTGTTTAGAGAGCAGGATATCCGCTATGTGGCCGAGGCCCCGGGAGTGCAAAGGAGCGGGTACAGGGCCGAGGCCCCGAGAGAGCAGCGGAACGGGCACAGGGCCGAGGCCCTGAGAGAGCAGAGGAGCAGGAAGGGAGCCGAGGCCTCGAGAGAGCAGCGGAGCGGGCACAGGGCCGAAGCCCCGTGAGAGCAGCGGAGCGGGCAGAGAGCCGAGGCCCCGAGAGAGCAGCGGAGCGGGCACAGGGCCGAGGCCCCAAGAGAGCAGAGGAGCGGGAAGGGAGCCGAGGCCCCAAGAGAGCAGAGGAGCGGGAAGGGAGCCGAGGCCCCGAGAGAGCAGAGAAGTGGGCAGAGAGCCGAGGCCCCGAAAGAGCCGAGGCCCCGAAAGAGCCGAGGCCCCGAAAGAGCCGAGGCCCCGAGAGAGCAGAGGAGCGGGCAGAGAGCCGAGGCCCCGAGTGAGCAGCGGAGCGGGCAGAGAGCCGAGGCCCCGAGAGAGCTGAGGCCCCGAGAGCAGAGGAGTGGGCAGAGAGCCGAGGCCCCGAGAGAGCAGAGGAGCGGGAAGGGAGCCGAGGCCCCGAGAGAGCAGAGGAGCGGGAAGGGAGCCGAGGCCCCAAGTGAGCAGCGGAGCGGGCAGAGAGCCAAGGCCCCGAGTGAGCAGCGGAGCGGGCAGAGAGCCGAGGCCCCGAGAGAGCAGAGGAGCGGGCAGAGAGCCGAGGCCCCGAGAGAGCAGAGGAGTGGGCAGAGAGCCGAGGCCCCGAGAGAGCAGAGGAGTGGGCAGAGAGCCGAGGCCCCGAGAGAGCAGAGGAGCGGGCAGAGATCCGAGGCCCCGAGAGAGCAGGGGAGCTCGCTCGGCTGTTGCCGCCCAGTGGTAGAATTGTAGGTTAGGAGGGCTAGCCCCCCCCCCCCCCTCTGGATTTTGTTTTCTGTAGGATCTTCTTTGGGATCCTAACATTTTTACCCCCCCATACGAACGCCATGATTAGTTTGTCCAGCGCTTTGAAAAAGGCCTTGGGGATGTAGATCGGAATGGATCTAAACAGGAAGAGGAACCTGGGAAGTACGTTCATTTTGATCGTCTGGACTCTCCCCGCGAGGGAGAGTGGGAGTGTGTTCCATCTTTGCAGGTCCTTTTTTACTTCCTCCGTCAGACTGGTGAGGTTCCATATGTAGATCCCTTTCCAGTCATGGGCTATTTGGATCCCCAGGTAGCGGAATTTGTGTCGGGCTTGTTTGAACGGCAGCCCCTTTACTGCTGCCCCCACCCCCCCCCCCCCCCCCCCCCGGAAGGCTCCAAACTCTTTCAGGAGCGCAATGATTCCGTCCATGTTGCTCTGTGGGCCCGAGATGTAGAGGAGCAGGTAAGTCTGCTTTCCTTAGGTCTTTGAAAATCATCCCATTCCTGGACAGAATACGGACATTTATCCCATTCATTGGCCACCAGCCAACCAATCGAAGAGTCCCACCCCATCTCTCGGGTGGAAAAAAGTCTGAGTTCTGTGGTTCGAAAACCAGCATCATATATACTATGTTGCAACTTCTTGAATTCCTCATTCTCTGCTGCTTGACCTAAAGATACATGTCCATTAAGCATCCGTGGATCAAAATGACAATGGGAAAATAAAGGAGAATTAAGGGAATCAACAGGAAGAAACCTTACAGTAGCAGTGTGTGAACAGTAAGCTTGTATTCTAGAAAGCTAGTGAGAAGTGGCTTGGGGGAGGGATTAGTATAGGGAAGAAACTGGAGGGGGGCTGGGTCTCAGTTAATGAATTAGTGCGAGGAGCCTTTTTGTTCAGAACAGTTGAGGAAGGATGACTGCAATGTGCAGAGAAGCATTGAAGAGTCCAGCGAGTGGAATTTTATGTTGGTGGTGAACCCTGGGCAGTGGTGTTGAGTGTTGCTGTATGTAGGTGGTGTTGCATTCAGTTTAATGACTTCCATGTGCCAATTCAAATTGATCACTGCTGTCCCTCTGACCCTGGTTAGGTCCCCCATCATCTGCAAAACAGCTGGGAGAGCTATTACATGGAGATTCTGATGGTGACAGGTCTGTTGGCGTACATCATGAACTACATCATAGGCAAAAACAAAAACAGCAGGCTGGCTACTGCGTGGTTCAATTCTCACAAGGAACTGCTGGAGACTAACTTTTCCCTGGTTGGTGAGTCCCTGAATTGCAAACTGTTTACCCTGGGTTTTGTTCAGTTATTGGTGTCCTCAGCCAGAGGCTGTTTTTTATCTGGCTCTGCTAATATGCCCAGAGATTGGTGCCACTGTTTCAGGATGACGTAGGGTTATAGTGGTAGTGTTCCACGGCCCAAGTGCGCCGGGCTTCTGCATTCCAGGCAACTGAACCAAGTTGACCGCTTGATGATTGTTATGGCACCGGACCAGACCCCAGTTTATGTTAGGAAACCAGACAAAACCCCAACAATTTTTAAATTTGTAAAACTGTGAGGAAAGGATACTTTGCTCCAGAAGTAATTCCACTGACAAATAGAGATCTTTCATATCAAAATAAACATTAACACAGGAGTAAACACATTAACATCACAGAAAGTAGCTTTTCAATTAACAGTTAAACAATTCTTTAAATAGAACCACTTCAACTACCATATACCTTCTCTATCTCCAGTTTTCATATAGATTCATGTAGAACATACAGTGCAGAAGGAGGCCATTCGGCCCATCAAGTCTGCACCAACCCACTTATAGAACAGTACAGCACAGAACAGGCCCTTCGGCCCTCGATGTTGTGCCGAGCAATGATCACCCTACTCAAACCCACGCATCCACCCTATACCCGTAACCCAACAACCCCCCCCCCCCCCTTAACCTTACTTTTTAGGACACTACGGGCAATTTAGCATGGCCAACCCACCTAACCCGCACATCTTTGGACTGTGGGAGCACCCGGAGGAAACCCACGCACACACGGGGAGGACGTGCAGACTCCGCACAGACAGTGACCCAGCCGGGAATCGAACCAGGGACCCTGGAGCTGTGAAGCATTTATGCTAACCACCATGCTACCGTGCTGCCCTCACTTAAGCCCTCACTTCCACCCTATCCCCGTAACCCAATAACCCCTGCTAACCTTTTTGGTCACTAAGGGCAATTTATCATGGCCAATCCACCTAACTTGCACCCGGAGGAAACCCACACAGACACTGGGAGAACGTGCAAACTCTGCACAGACAGTGACACAGCGGGGAATCGAACCTGGGACCCTGGCACTGTGAAACCACGGTGCTAATCACTTATGCTACTGTGCTAATCACTTATGCTACTGTGCTGCCCTAGTAAAGCAACACCCATTTCAGGTCAAAAGCCATTGGTAAATAAAGTTAGTAAACATAGGGATACTTGTTGTACACTTGTATAGGGATTTCCTGGAAAGACTGTTTGGAGAGAAAGAGACCCTTTTCTGCATAGCCTGCAAATCCTTCTGCTTCTGTCAGACTAAAAAATCCTACAGCCCAAAACTGCTTGCACAGACCAGGCTCCTCCCATTTATTACATCATATTGATCCCACTCAGACGCCTCATGACTGGCTTGCCCAAGTCTAAACACAGTGTCTCAAATTATTTACTCTGGGGAATCTCCAGCAATCATGACAATGTTCAATTAGGCATCTCTTTGTCAACATATAAATGGTTAAAATTAATCGTTCCCTCACCGTTTACCAGCTCTTAATTGCAGCTTTAGCAGACACAGTCTGGATACCTTAACCTTGTTTTTTTTAACAAACATTTTATTGAGGCATTTATGGTTTTATAACAGCAAAAGATACAAATATAAATGTAAACATAATTCAGTGCGTAACACACCCTTCCATCTCCCACTGTTCCCGCCTAAGCTAGACAAAAAAAGTCGAAGTCCCCCTACCCTCCCTTTAGTCCCGAAACCTCCTACCCCCCCTCCCCTTGTTGAATCTGCTAACAGTTTTGTTTTCTCCAAAGAAGTCAATAAACGACTGCCACCTCCGAACAAACCCTAACGTTGATCCTCTTAGGGCGAACTTAATTTTCACAAGCCTGAGGAACCCAGCCATGTCGCTAACCCATACCCCTGATTTTGGGGGCTTCGAGTCCCTCCACACTCGTAAGATCTGTCTCCGGGCTACCAAGGAGGCAAAGGTTAAAACGTCAGCCTCTCTTGCCCCCTGGATTCACGGGTCTTCTGACACTCGAAAAAATTGCCACCTCTGGACTTGGTGTCACCCTTGTTTTTGGCACCGTGGACATGACATCCGCAAATCGCTGCCAGAATCCACTGCATTTCGGACACGCCCGAAACATATGGACATGATTTGCTGGCCCTCCTGCACATCTCTCACACCTGTCTTCCACCCCAAAAAACTTGCTCATCCGGGCCACCGTCATGTAAGCCCAGTGAACCACCTTGAATCGTATCAGGCCGAGTCTGCCACATGATGAGGACGTGTTAACTCTGCTCATGGCATCCTCGCACAGACCCGCCTCTAACTCCTTTCCCAACTCATCGTCCCATTTACGCTTTAGATCTACTATCTGGGTTTCCCCCCCCACTCCATAAGTTCTTTATAGATTTCCGATACCTTCCCCTCCCCCACCCCCGTTCTAGAAACTACCTTGTCCTGTATCCCATGTGGCGGTAGAAGCGGGAAGGTCGAAATCTGCCGTCGTACAAAATCCCTTGCCTGCAGATCACGAAACCCATTCCCTCCCGACAATTCGAACTCCACGTCCAGATCCTCCAAACAGGGAAAGATCCCATCAATAAATAGCACCCCCAGCCTCTCAATCCCTGCTCTCTGCCACGTCCGAAACCCCCTCATCCATCCTCCCTGGGCCAACCGGCGATTACCACAAATTGGAGCCCACACCGATGCTCCCTCCAACCCCACATGCTTGCACCACTGCCCCCAAACTCTCAGAGCCGCCACTACCACCCAGTTTGTGGAGTACGGGGCTGGCGACGACAGCAGTGGAGCCATTGCCAATGCCCCCAAACGTGTGCCATTACATGAGGCCGCCCCTACCCGCTCCCACATCGACCCCTCCCCCACTACCCACTTTCCAATCATGGCAATATTTGCCACCCAGTAGTAGGTCCTAAAGTTCAGCAGTGCCAGTCCTTTTCCCCGTCCCCGGCTCCGCTCCAACAGCACTTTCTTTACTCGTGGGGTTTTATGCCCACACAAACCCAGATATCACCCTATTCAACCACTTAAAAAAGGCCTTTGGTATAAAAATAGGGAGGCACTGGAAAAAACAAAAATCTCGGGAGAACCATCATTTTTACATAGATACATAGAAGATAGGAGTAGGAAGAGGCCTTTTGGCTTCTGCCGCTTCTTCAACAGCCCTGCCTCCGGGGCTTCGGAGTACCTTCTGTCCACCTGGAGAATCTCCCTAACCATCCTGTCCATCTCTGCCCGCTCCACCTTCTCCCTAAACCTGTTCCATAAACCCCTTTAGCTCCTTTGCCGCAGCTGGCACCCTCCTTGTCCTTGAACTCGACCAATCCAATCTCGGATCAATGACCCCCCCCCATGATCAACCTATGCGAGTTCAGGTCCGGAATCTTCCCCAACAACCTAAGTTTTTTTAATAACGTTACTGCAATAGATAGAGTTGTACATAGTATATATAAATAGAATAGAAAATAATTCCTATGTTCATCACAATGGTGAACTTTCTTATGCTCAACCTTCCTGCCCAGGCATGCTATAGGTGTATTGATCCCTCAATAGATGCACTTAGATAGACAATCGGTTTGGCTGGTTATAGAATTATGCCAGGCAAGTGTTAAATGGTTTCTTGTTAACAATTCCCTCTGCCGGAGATTTGTAACTGTGTTTTTTATTGGGTGATGTAGAAGCTGATCTGACTTAATTGTTTGCAGGGGATGATGGCATCAATAAAGAACCCATCAGCACGGGAAAACTGACCCAGGAAAATGAACATATCTACAACCTCTGGTGCTCAGGGCGTGTGTGCTGTGAGGGAATGCTAATTCAGCTAAAGGTACGGGAACCCACTTGAATCAAGCCCTGGAGACCTTGAGATCAGGAATTTAAATGGTAACGAAAGTAAATGCATAATTCTCTGGACTTTTGCAATTCACAAGTTAAATATTGCCTTGATGCTTGACTTCAAATTTATTGGATGCTAAACAACACCAAGGTGATCCTGTGGGCCAGTGGGTAAGAATCCCTGCCCCTGGGTTCAAGTCTCACTCCAGGAATCGATGGCCAAAGATAAATGCCCTGTAGATCATTTGGACTGATCCAGCCTTGAGCACTGAAAGGTTCCATAAGGAGTTAACACTCTGATGGTTTATAATCTCTCTCAGCCCATCCATGTGATCATAATCTGGTAGAAGATAAACTGAGAGGTTTGTTAATTTTTTCCAGGTCTCTGCTGTCATTTGTTTTTCCTGAGTTCTCTGCCTGAAGACAGGTCTGTACCACACAGCACCATGACCGTTCACAGCAGGTTGAGTATCAATTTGTAAATCCTTCCAACACTCTCCAATGATGGGTAGTAAGGGCAGGAAAACCTGGTCAGCCATGCGATGGGAAGAAAATTGTAATCTCTACCATCACTATCCAGACTACAGCATGCATGTAAAAGTGAATGCCGAGGCAACTCCGGAGTTGGTTGGTTCAGTTGGCTGGACAGCCAATGTGGATTAGATTGGTGCCAACAGTTCAATCTCCGTTTTGTCTGGGATAGACCTGCCTCCTTTTCCCTACCCATATTGGAGATCATGACGCTGTGTTATGGACCTGTCTTCAGGCAGAGAACCCGGGACAAAACTACATCAGAGGCCTGGAGGGAAGCTTGGCTATAGGGACAGTATGCTTCTCAGTCCACTAATTCTTTCTTTGCATTCTATCATAAATTTAATATATTTTGCTTCTTTTCTAGTTTTTGAAACGGCAGGATCTATTGAACGTTCTTGCAAGGATGATGAGGCCTGCCAGTGATCAAGTGGTATGTAGAAGCTTTAATAAACTGTGCTATTAAACTTTAATCAATTGTGCTAATTATTGTATCTGTCCACTGGGCTTGGGTTACATTGATTAACTGAAATGGACTGTTTTCATGAAATGAAAATCGCTTATTGTCACGAGTAGGCTTCAATGAAGTTACTGTGAAAAGCCCCTAGTCGCCACCTTCCGGCGCCTGTCCGGGGAGGCTGGTACGGGAATTGACGTTAATTTCACTGTCTGTGTCCTGGCACAATGAACAGTAAAAGCGCCCCAATGGTTACGGTTATTTCCAGTGTAGCTGTTATATAAGAACATAAGAACATAAGAACTAGGAACAGGAGTAGGCCATCTGGCCCCTCGAGCCTGCTCCGCCATTCAATTAGATCATGGCTGATCTTTTGTGGACTCAGCTCCACTTTCTGGCCCGAACACCATAACCCTTAATCCCTTTATTCTTCAAAAAACTATCTATCTTTACCTTAAAAACATGTAATGAAGGAGCCTCAACTGCTTCACTGGGCAAGGAATTCCATAGATTCACAACCCTTTGGGTGAAGAAGTTCCTCCTAAACTCAGTCCTAAATCTACTTCCCCTTATTTTGAGGCTATGCCCCCTAGTTCTGCTGTCACCCGCCAGTGGAAACAACCTGCCCGCATCTATCCTATCTATTCCCTTCATAATTTTAAATGTTTCTATAAGATCCCCCCTCATCCTTCTAAATTCCAACGAGTACAGTCCCAGTCTACTCAACCTCGCCTCATAATCCAACCCCTTCAACTCTGGGATTAACCTAGTGAATCTCCTCTGCACACCCTCCAGCGCCAGTACGTCCTTTCTCAAGTAAGGAGACCAAAACTGAACACAATACTCCAGGTGTGGCCGCACTAACACCTTATACAATTGCAACATAACCTCCCTAGTCTTAAACTCCATCCCTCTAGCAATGAAGGACAAAATTCCATTTGCCTTCTTAATCACCTGTTGCACTTGTAAACCAACCTTCTGTGACTCATGCACTAGCACACCCAAGTCTCTCTGAACAGCGGCATGCTTTAATATTTTATCGTTTAAATAATAATCCCGTTTGCTGTTATTCCTACCAAAATGGATAACCTCACATTTGTCAACATTGTATTCCATCTGCCAGACCCGAGCCCATTCACTTAACCTATCCAAATCCCTCTGCAGACTTCCAGTATCCTCTGCACTTTTCGCTTTACCACTCATCTTAGTGTCATCTGCAAACTTGGACACATTACCCTTGGTCCCCAACTCCAAATCATCAATGTAAATTGTGAACAATTGTGGGCCCAACACGGATCCCTGAGGGACACCACTAGCTACTGATTGCCAACCAGAGAAACACCCATTTATCCCAACTCTTTGCTTTCTATTAATTAACCAATCCTCTATCCATGCTACTACTTTACCCTTAATGCCATGCATCTTTATCTTATGCAGCAACCTTTTGTGTGGCACCTTGTCAAAGGCTTTCTGGAAATCCAGATATACCACATCCATCGGCTCCCCGTTATCTACTGCACTGGTAATGTCCTCAAAAAATTCCACTAAATTAGTTAGGCATGACCTGCCTTTTACGAACCCATGCTGCGTCTGCCCAATGGGACAATTTCTATCCAGATGCCTCGCAATTTCTTCCTTGATGATAAATTCCAGCATCTTCCCTATTACCGAAGTTAAACTCACTGGCCTATAATTTCCTGCTTTCTGCCTACCTCCTTTTTTAAACAGTGGCGTCACATTTGCTAATTTCCAATCCACCGGGACCACCCCAGAGTCTAGTGAATTTCGGTAAATTATCACTAGTGCATCTGCAATTTCCCTAGCCATCTCTTTTAGCACTCTGGGATGCATTCCATCAGGGCCAGGAGACTTGTCTACCTTTAGCCCCATTAGCTTGCCCATCACTCCCTCCTTAGTGATAACAATCCTCTCAAGGTCCTCACCTGTCATAGCCTCATTTCTATCAGTCGCTGGCATGTTATTTGTGTCTTCCACTGTGAAGACCGACCCAAAAAACCTGTTCAGTTCCTCAGCCATTTCCTCATTTCCCATTATTAAAACTCCCTTCTCATCCTCTAAAGGACCAATATTTACCTGAGCCACTCTTTTTTGTCTTATATATTTGTAAAAACTTTTACTGTCTGTTTTTATATTCTGAGCAAGTTTACTCTCATACTCTATCTTACTCTTCTTTATAGCTTTTTTAGTAGCTTTCTGTTGCCCCCTAAAGATTTCCCAGTCCTCTAATCTCCCAGCAATCTTTGCCACTTTATATGCTTTTTCCTTCAATTTGATACTCTCCCTTATTTCCTTAGATATCCACGGTCGATTTTCCCTCTTTCTTCCGTCCTTCCTTTTTGTTGGTATAAACCTTTGCTGAGCACTGTGAAAAATCGCTTGGAAGGTTCTCCACTGTTCCTCAACTGTTCCACCATAAAGTCTTAGCTCCCAGTCTACCTTAGCTAGTTCTTCTCTCATCCCCTTGTAATCTCCTTTGTTTAAACACAAAACACTAGTATTTGATTTTACTTTCTCACCCTCCATCTGTATTTTAAATTCCACCATATTGTGATCGCTCCTTCCGAGAGGATCCCTAACTATGAGATCATGAATCAATCCTGTCTCATTACACAGGACAAGATCTAGGACCGCTTGTTCCCTCGTAGGTTCCATTACATACTGTTCTAGGAAACTATCGCGGATACATTCCATAAACTCCTCCTCACGGTTGCCTTGACCAACCTGGTTAAACCAATTGACATGTAGATTAAAATCCCCCATGATAACTGCTGTACCATTTCTACATGCATCAGTTATTTCTTTGTTTATTGCCTGCCCCACCATCTCGTTACTATTTGGTGGCCGATAGACTACTCCTATCAGTGACTTTTTCGACTTACTATTCCTGATTTCCACCCAAATGGATTCAACCTTATCCTCCATAGCACCGATGTCATCCCTTACTATTGCCCGGATGTCATCCTTAAATAACAGAGCAACACCACCTCCCTTACCATCCACTCTGTCCTTCCGAATAGTTTGATACCCTCGGATATTTAACTCCCAGTCGTGACCATCCTTTAACCATGTTTCAGTAATGGCCACTAAATCATAGTCATTTACGATGATTTGTGCCACCAACACATTTACTTTATTCCGAATACTACGAGCATTCAGGTAAAGTACACTTATGTTGGTTTTTTTACCTCTGTTTTGAATCTTAACATCTCCAGTTTTATTCCTTTTGTTATTACTGGGCCTATTCACTGTGCTCCCCTCAGTCACTGTACCTTGTACTGTCGCCCTTATGGATTTCTGACTATGTCTTCTCTGCCTTGCACTTTTCCCCTTACTTCCTTTTGTTTCTGTCCCTGTTTTACTACCTTCCAACTTCCAGCATTGGTTCCCATCCCCCTGCCACATTAGTTTAATCCCTCCCCAACAGCTCTAGAAAACACCCCCCCTAGGACATCAGTTCCAGTCCTGCCCAAGTGCAGACCGTCCGGTTTGTACTGGTCCCACCTCCCCCAGGTTATGCTCAGAGACCAGTCTTGTTTATGGACCTGTGTGGATTTAGTTGACCTCTGCTTTGAAAGTGTTTCAGATGCTGCATGTTAGCCTCTTTACATGGAGGTGAAATGTTTTGAAAAGCTATTTGGTGTCACATGGGATTAATCTGGCCAAAAATGAATCCGTCTTTTTCTCATTCACTCTTGCTCTTTTTAAGGAGTCAGCCATTTATGACTGAGATGCGGAGGAATGTTTTCACTCAGGGCTGTGAATTTCTCTCTCTCTATGCCCCAGTGAGACTATGGATTCTTAGTTGCAGAGTATATTCAAGAAAGAGATTGATGGATTTTTTTTTTTTGACACTAAAGGAATTGAGGAATACGGGAGATAGTTTGGGATGCCAGAGTCGAGTTAGAGGATCAGCCATTGAATACCAGAGCAAGCTTAAAGTGATTAATGGCTCGTTCCACTAGCTCCTATTTATGTTTTCCCTTTCCACCAAAGTCGATAACCACATTTATCCACGCTATACTGCTTCTGCCATGTATTTACCCATCAACTCAACTTGTCTAAATTTGCTTTAGAGTCTCTTAACATCCTCCTCACCACTTCCATTCCCACCAAGTTTTGTGTCGTCGGCAAACTTGGAAATATTGCTTTTGGCTCCCTCATCCCAATCATTGCCGTATGTTGTGAATAGCTGGGGCCCAAGCATTGACCTTTGTGGGACCCCACTTGTCACTGCCTGTCACTCTGGGGGGGAAAAAAACATTTATTCCTACTGTTTCCTACTGGTATTCTACTAGTTGCATCTTCAAAAACTCCAGTAGGTTTGTCAAACACGATTCCCCTTACATAAATCCATGTTGATTTTGTCTAAACCTGTTGATATTTTCGAAGTGCCCTGTTATCGCATCCTTTATAATAGACTCTAGTATTTTTCCTGCTACTGATGTTCCACCCTTTTTTAAATTGTGGGGTTACATTCGTGAACCTCCAATCTGCCAGGGTTGTTCCATTGGAAGATGACAACCAAAGCATCCACTACTTCCATGGCCACCTCCTTCAGTAAAGATGTAGATTATTAGACATTAGGGATTTATCAGCTTTCAGTCCCATTAATTTCTCCACTGTTTTTCTAGTAATACTAATTTCCTTCAATTCCATTTTTTCACCAGAACCTTGATTCCTTGGTATTACTGGGAAGTTATTTATTTGTCTCTTCCTCTGTGAAGACAAAACCAAAATAATTATGGTCCTATCTTGATTAATAAGGGAATCAGAGGTTATGGGGAGAAGGCAGGAGAATGGGGCTGAGAAACATAGCAGCCATGATTGAATGGTGGAGCAGATTCTGTGCCGAATGGCCTAATTCTGCCCCTGTGTCTTATGGCTTGTGGTCTTGGTTGTTCAATTGCGTGGCCATTTCCTTGTTCTCTCTTATAAATTCTCCTGTTTCGGACTGGAAGGGACCTAAATTTTTCTTCATTTTAAAAAATATACTTATAGAAGCTTTTACAGTCAGCTTTTATGTTGATTGTAAGTTTACACACTCTATTTTCTCTCTTAATCAATCTCTCTGGCCTCCTTTGCTGAATACTGAATTTCTCCCAATGCTCAGGCTTGCTACTTTTTTGTAAAGCAACTTTGTATGACCCCACTTAGGATCTAATACTAACTAATATATTTTCTTCGCCATGGTTGTGCCACCTTTCTTGTGTCTTTTCGCCAGAAATGAAAGAATAAATGTTCCACTCACTACATTCATTCTTAACTATTATCCGTCGCCTATCCGCCAACATGCCTTTTAATGAAGTTCCCCAATCTAAGCCAACTCACCCCTCATACCTTCATAGTTTCCTATCATAGATCATATAATTTACAGTGCAGAAGGAGGCCATTTAGCCCATTTGTTTAGATTTAGGACCCTGGTTTCAATTCTGACTTCACTTTCCATCCTAATAAAGAATTCTATCATGTTTTGGTCTCTCCTCCCTAAAGAATCCCACACAACAAGATTATTAATTAACCCCTTCTCATTGCATGATATCAAATATAGGATAGCAAGTTTCTTTATTGGTTCCTCAACATACTGGCCAAACAAACCATCTCCTTAAATCAACATCTGACATGTGGGAGGCTTTCAAATGTCAGTTGAAAGGAATTCAGGACCGGCAAATTTCGGGAACCTTGGATAACGAGAGATATTGTAGGCCTCGTCAAAAAGAAAAAGGAGGCATTTGTCAGGGCGAGAAGGCTGGGAACAGACGAAGCCTGTGTGGGATATAAGGAAAGTAGGAATTAACTTAAGCAAGGTGTCAGGAGGGCTAAAAGGGGTCACAAAACGTCATTGGAAAATAGGGTTAAGGAAAATCCCAAGGCTTTCTACACGTACATAAAAAGCAAGAGGTTGACCCACTGAAGGACAGGGGAGGGAATCCAAGTGTGGAGCCAGAGGAAATGGGCGAGGTACTAAAAGAATACTTTGCATCAGTATTCACCAAAGAGAAGAAATTGGTGGGTGTCGAATCTGGAGAAGGGTGTGTCGATAGCCTGAATCACATTGAGATCCAAAAAGACGAGGTGTTGGGCGTCTTGAAAAATATTAACGTAGATAAGTCCCCAGGGCTTGATGGGATCTACCCCAGAATACTGAAGGAGGCTAGAGAGGAAATCGCTGAGGCGTGACAGAAAGCAATGGATCCTCACTGTCTTCAGGTGATGTCCCAGAGGACTGGAGAATAGCCAATGTTGTTCCTTTGTTTAAGAAGGGTAGCAAGGATAATCTAGGAAACTACAGGCCGGTGAGCCTTCTAATTCTTCGAGACAGGATCTACTCCCATTTGGAAGCAAATGGATGGATTAGCGAGAGGCAGCACGGTTTTGTGAAGGGGAGGTTGTGTCTCACTGGCCTGATAGAGTTTTTCGAGGAGGTCACAAAGATGATGCAGGTAGGGCTGTGGTTGTTGTCTATATGGACTTCAGTAAGGCCTTTGACAAGGTCCCTCATGGCAGACTGGTACAGAAAGTGAAGTCACACGGGATCAGAGGTGAGCTGGCAACATGGATACAGAACTGGCTAGGTCATAGAAGGCAGAGAGTAGCAATGGAAGGGTGCTTTTCTAATTGGAGGGCTGTGACTAGTGGTGTTCCGCAGGGATCAGTGCTGGAACCGTTGCTGTTTGTAGTATATATAAATGATTTGGAGGAAAATGTAGCTGGTCTGATTAGTAAGTTTGCAGACGACACAAAGGTTGGTGGAATTGTGGATAACGATGAGGACTGTTAGAGGGTACAACAGGATTTAGATCGTTTGGGGACTTGGGCGGAGAGATGGTTGATGGAGTTTAATCCGGACAAATGTGAGGTAATGCATTTTGGAAGGTCTAATGCAGGTAGGGAATATACAGTGAATGGTAGAACCCTCGAGTATTGACAGTCAGAAAGATCTAGGTGTACAGGTCCACAGGACACTGAAAGGGGCAACACAGGTGGAGAAGGTAGTCAAGAAGGCATACGACATGCTTGCCTTCATTGGCCGGGGCATTGAGTATAAAAATTGGCAAGTCATGTTGCAGCTGTAGAACCTTAGTTAGGCCACACTTGGAGTATAGTGTTCAATTCTGGTCGCCACACTACCAGAAGGATGTGGAGGGTGCAGAAGAGATTTACCAGGATGTTGCCTGTTATAGAGGGCATTAGGTATGAGGAGTGGTTGAATAAACTCAGTTTGTTCTCACTGGAACGACGGAGGTTGAGGGGCGACCTGATAGAGGTCTCCAAAATTATAAGGGGCATAGACAAAGTGGATAGTCAGACGTTTTCCCAGGGTAGAGGGGTCAATAACCTGGGGGCATAGGTTTACGATGTAAGGGGCAATGTTTAGAGGAGATGTACGAGGCAAGCTTTTTTACACAGAGGGTAGTGGCTGCCTGGAGCTCACTGCTGGGGGAGGTGGTGGAAGCAGGGACGATAGTGATGCTTAAGGGGCATCTTGACAAATACATGAATAGGATGGGAATAGAGGGATACGGACTCCAGAAGTGTAGAAGATTTTAGTTTAGACGGGCAGCATGGTCAGCACAGGCTTGGAGGGCTGAAGGGCCTGTCCCTGTGCTGTACTTTTCTTTGTTCTTTGTTCTATCTCGTACATACTTCAGGAATTAATCTGCCATGGTATTGTTGCTTACTTGATTTGCCTAGTCTATGTGTAGATTAAAGTCACCCATGATTTCTGTAGTACCCTTGTTAAGTGCACCTCAAATTTCCTCTTTAATGCCATCCCCTACCGTACCACTACTGTTTGGAGACCTACAGGCAACTCCCATTAATCGTTTCCGCCTCTTGTTTCTTCTTCACGCCACCCAGACTGATTCTGCATCTAGATTTCCTGAACCAATCTCCTTTTGCACTGATTTCATCCCTAACTAACAACATTATCCCACTTTCCCTTTTTGTCTGGGTTTCCTAAATATAGAATACCCTTGGATATTCAGTGCCTAACTTTGGACACCCTGCAGCCATGTCTCCGTAATCGCCATCATATCATACCTGCGTATACCTGTTTCCGCTGTTAATTCATCTACCTTATTGCGAATGCTCTGTGCGTTCAGATACAGTCTCAGTTCAGACACTTTGTTTCCCTCTCTTGTATCTTCCCACTCAGGTTCCCATCTCCTTGTTATTATTCCTGGATTTCTCTCCGTCGCGGCCTTTCTACTAGTTAGTTTAACGCCATTATGTAGCTCAGGCGGTAACTGGAGAAATGGGAGTCAGGCAGTTGATGTTTCAGACCTCGGGTCCCTTCCTGATGTCTCAAAGCTTCCTGATCGTGTGAGCATTTCCAGCTTTTTATAGATTTCCAGCTTCTGTATTTTGCGTTTTGTTTAGGCCCCATTTGCAATTTTAATCTATTAAAGCTTATAGATACAAGTTGTTTAATCCAGGTTCTTCCGTTTTAGGATGTTGCTCCTCTGCTATTTGTGAATATCTCCCCTTCATGGGTGGTAGCTCTCCAGCTCCATATATTTGTGTGCGTTTCTCTTTCCCTCTGTCTGGCGCCGGGCCTCTGTCTGGCGCCGGGCCTCTGTCTGGCGCTGGGCGTGTCTCTCTCCTTTGCTCGCTCACACTCCCCCCGGCTCTGTGGCGTTTCCCCCACCCATTGTTTTAAGGAAGTGACGGAAATGAGAGCTTTTTGTGATTCCTTCTGTAGCAAATCAAAGTGACGATGAATGAGGAAGACATGGATACATACGTGTTTGCCATTGGTTCACGGAAGGCCATGGTCCGTATGCAGAAGGAGATGCAGGATTTGGTATGTGTTGAGACTAAATCTGGACTAAACTACCATGAGCGCATGGGGCTTGGCTCATGATCAATATCACTGACATGTGAATTGTTAAATTGCGATGTTGTTCACACCGAATGTATATATCATTTTAACTGATTCAACATTGCCCACAGTTGATTGCTTTCAAGACCGAGACGCAAAGATTTTCTGTTGGTAAAGTTAGATTTAGAGCAAAGGCAGAAAAATGGAATTGTGGAGCAGAACAGCCATGATGGAAATGAATTGCAGAAGGGGCCTGAGAGGGCCAGATGGCCTTCGTGATACTGTGTCACAGTTCAACAGATTGCTGAGTATCTTCAGTATTTTCCTGTGGAGGAGAGCACGCAAAGCATTGCGAAGGCTGACCTTCAATTCTTACAGAAAGGACAGACTGCAAACAGATAACTGCAGAGACTGGGCACTTGTGTTTGGCAGCTGAAATGCATCCCAGAGCTTTCTGACCTACTGTAACCACTGCGGGAAATCAGAAACTGCATTCAAGCCAGTCTTTTACACAGACTCCAGCAATGGCAGGGAGACGGGCTGCTGTGAACACATTCTTGATTGACGTGTGTTTAATTTCCATTGTGATGGATATCTTATTGCTTCAATTACTGCTGCTTGTCTAATCTTTATCTGGGGAACTGTGATTGCTTTTCATCAAGGAGCTATAAACACTCCACTTTCTTTTCTAGAGTGAGTTCTGCAGCGATAAGCCCAAGTCAGGGATTAAGTTTGGGCTTCCTGATTCACTGTCTATCTTGTCTGAGATGGGAGAGGTCACCGAGGGTATCCTGGACAACAGGGTGAGTGTGTTGAGCTGGGGAATGATTTGGCCTTGTTGGCAGAATCTGTCACTGATGTTATGGGCCAGGGTTTAAGAGAACCCCAAAGTGTATCATGGAGTTCACTTGACCCACAACCTTTAATAGATTGTGGTATGGGGAGCATACGGGCCTACCTTACAGGTGTGATGCACCAGACATCTACAGTATTTTTAAATTAAAACATTGTTTATTTATGAAACCAATTAACACTTTATAAACCCACAGTAAACATCTTGACTATCAACACCAATCCTCC
Source organism: Scyliorhinus canicula (assembly GCF_902713615.1). Taxonomy (NCBI): domain Eukaryota; kingdom Metazoa; phylum Chordata; class Chondrichthyes; order Carcharhiniformes; family Scyliorhinidae; genus Scyliorhinus; species Scyliorhinus canicula. The sequence goes on from NC_052164.1 coordinate 51,033,749, forward strand.
CCATAGATACAATAAGTAAACCTTAATCTTTCCTTCTTAACATCCATAAGACGAAAGAACCTTTTTAACACAGAGATCAGGTTTAAAGTCACTACTGAGAGCAGTCAGCACTTTGAAATCACCCAATTGATCTGGAGACAGTCTTTAGTTTGCAGAGAGAGTTCCTTATGCAGCTCCTTGTTTTGCCTGCAGCTATCCAGTTCTCAAAACGAAACTAAAACGCACCCTGTAGCAAACAGCCTAAAACGAAAGTAAAGCAGACAGACAGCCTTGCTCCACCCACTCTCTGACATCACTGCAGCTATCTAATAAACACCCATTTCTTAAAGGTACACCCACTACAGCTATTCGATAAAAATACCCGTTTCTTAAAGATACTCTCACATGACACTGAATTTGGTATGAATTCAACAAAGCTTCTCTGCAACAGCCTCTGCTTCAGATCTCAGCTAGGCTGGTGGTAAATAAATATAATTGGCCTCAGCACCAGGGGGTGTTAGCCTTGCTTGCATCGATGTGTGAGCTATTGATGATTAATTAAACATTTTCCACTTTGCATCCTGATCAAACATACCCGGAAATAAAAACAGGACTTGAAGTATTAATGGCTCCTTTCTCCGCAGGAGCTGACCTGCTGATTGTTTTATGTGTTTCAAACATTCCCAAGACATACAGCATGAGATTAGGTACAGAGTGAAGCTCCCTCAACACTGTCCCCATCAAACACTTCCAGGACAGGTATAGCATGGGGTTAGATACAGAGTGAAGCTCACTCTACACTGTTCCCATCAATGGGAATCTAACCTAAGCTACATTACTATGTCTCATTTCCCACAGTTTTCTGTCCATTTGTGACTCCTTGCCAACTAGAAAGTGGATTCTTATGAGTCTTGCATCCTGCACAAAAGAGTTACCTCACTGAATTTCTCATACTAACATTTTGTGCCAAGGTTACAATGATGAAAAGACAGTATCCACCCTATTGCGCAGCTAATACCACTAAGTCAACCATGCAACCCTCTTTCCATCCATGCTTCTGTTGAGATAATGATGTGAATGTAAATCTTTGCAGCTTTGTCCAGGTATTTTCTAGAGGCTGGTTCATTCTGTGCAATAATGTTCGGCCTTTTTCCCTTTCTGTTACCAGATGGTGCACTTACTGTCAAATCATGCTGACAAGATTGAGTCTGTTCATTTCTCGGACCAGTTCTCTGGGGCTAAAATTATTCAAGAGTATGTATCAAGATATCAGCAATATCAGGATGAATAATATCTGCACAGTTTGTGATCATTGATATCGATGGGAAATCCTAATTACAGAAATCCATTTTAGACTGAAGAATCATTTTCTGGATTAGAAACTGTGTGTGTGGGGTGTGTGTGTGTGGGGTGTGTGTGTGTGGGGTGTGTGTGTGTGGGGGGGGGGGGGGTTGTGCGTGTGTGTGTGTGGGGCTGTGTGTGTGTGTGTGTGTGTGTGTGTGTGTGTGTGTGGGGGGGGACTGTGTGTGGGGGGGGACTGTGTGTGGGGGGTGGCGGGCTGTGTGTGTGGGGGGGCGGGCTGTGTGTGTGTGTGGGGGGGCTGTGTGTGTGTGGGGGGGCTGTGTGTGTGTGGGGGGGCTGTGTGTGTGGGGGGGGCTGTGTGTGTGTGGGGGGGGGGCTGTGTGTGTGGGGGGGGGGCTGTGTGTGTGTGGGGGGCTGTGTGTGTGTGTGGGGGGCTGTGTGTGTATGTGGGGGGGCTGTGTGTGTGTGGGGGGGCTGTGGGGGGGCTGGAGGTGTGGGGGGACTGGGGGTATGTGAGGGTGCTGTGTGTGTGTGTGGGGGGGGGCTGTGTGTGTGTGTGGGGGGCTGGGGGTGTGTGGGGGGGTGGTCGGGGTGTCTGTGTGGGGCCTGGGGTGTGTGTGTGGGGGGGACTGGGTGTGTGTGTGGGGGGGGGGGGGGGGGGGGGGGGGGGTTCGTGTGTGGGGGGGATATGGTTGCTGTGTGTGTGTATGGGCGTGTGTGTGTGTCTGAGGGGGACGGGAATGTGTGTGTGTCCGTGTGTGTGGGGGGGCACACACAGCCCCCCCCCACACACTCACAGCCCCCTCCACACACACACAGCCCCCTCCACACACACTCAGCCCCCCCACACACACACACAGTCTCCCCCCCCCCCCCCCCCCCCCCCACACACACACAGTCTAATATCTGTGGATGGTGTGTGTGGGGGGATGGTGGGGGTGGGGGGATGCTGGGGATGGGGAGGGTTGTGGGTGTGTGGGGGGGCTCTGTGTGTGTGTGGGGGGGGCTCTGTGTGTGTGTGTGGGGGGGTGTCTGTGTGTGTGTGTGGGGGGTGGGTCTGTGTGTGTGTGGGGGGGTTGTGTGTGGGGAGGGGTTGTGTGTGTATGTGGGGGGGGTTGTGTATGTGGGGGGGGTTGTGTGTGTAGGGGGGTTGTGCGTGTGTAGGGGGGTTGTGCGTGTAGGGGGGTTGTGCGTGTGTGGGGGGGGTTGTGCGTGTGTGGGGGGGGTTGTGCGTGTGTGGGGGGGGATGTGGTGTGGGGGGGGCTGTGGTGTGTGTGTGGTGTGGTGTGTGTGTGTGTGTGTGTGTGTGTGTGTGTGTGTGTCGGGGGGTGTGCCCATTACTCAGAGCCCATTGTGAAATGTTCCAGGAGCCCTTGGAGAATACAGGGGCAGGCAGTCCGATTCGGGGTGATGTAGGTGTGAGGCAACAGAGCCCTCCATATGGGCCCCAATGTTTCTCCATTTCAGGGGCAATTTAGTGTGGCCAATTCAACCCTGAATATTTTTAGACTGTGGGGGTGAGAACCATGCAGACATAGGGCGGATGTGCAAACTCCACAAGGACAGTGACATTGGATCGAACTTGGGTCCTCAGTGCCGTGAGGCAGCAGTGCTAACCATTGCACCACCGTGCCACCCCTGGGCACACATTTGTGAAAAATCTCTCAGGATATCTCTGTCCCTGTGCAAGCGTGCTTGACATCTCGTCATCACCAATCCCTCATAATGTCCCTGGCATCATTACATCCCTAATGCGGGCAGCACGGTGGCGCAGTGGGTTAGCACTGCTGCCTCATGGCGCCTAGGTCCCAGGTTTGATCCCGGCTCTGGGTCACTGTCCATATGGAGTTTGCACATTCTCCCCGTGTCTGTGTGGGTTTCGCCCCCACAACCCAAAAATGTGCAAGCTAGGTGGATTGGCCACATTAAATTGCCCTTAATTGGAAAAAATGAATTGGGTACTCTAAATTAATTTATTTTTAAAAAAATTACATCCCTAATGAGTGTTGACTCCTCCATGTCGTGGATGCTAGCACCAAGGACATTCACTCTCTACTGCTGGTGAGTCTTTGCTGAATAAACTTGGGCAGCAATGGGGCATTGCCATTATCCTCCGAATCCCTCACCTCGGGTGGAAACAATTATCCAGGGTTCCTGGTGACACAGGGCACTGTATGTGTGTGTGTGGTTATCACATCAACTGACAACCGTGGTATTGGGATCATTGCTGTTTGAGTGAGGGGCTGGATGATGCCGTGAAACCCTGTACCCAAGAGAGCTGGCACCCTCGGGGAGCAAGTAGTCCCTTGAGGGCATTGGTTTGAAATGCAGCTATCTGAACACCCTCAACTTCGAACAGAAGTGTTGGAGAATAAAGTCACTAATGTCCTTGGTGCAGGACTCACTGGCAGTTGCTGACTGTGCCTCTTAACCTTGTCAATTTTGTTGGAGAGCAGTGGTTAACTGTTGAGCATTAAATGAAAATAAATATTTTTATTGACCATTTATTTATTGTTTGACCGAGAGTGGAATATTCTGCAATATATTTTTTTTTTTGCCTGTCCGTACAATCAGGGGAATGTTATGCCTGTGCCTCTTTAATTCTTTCCTTTTCCCTTTTCATTTAGAGAGGGTCAACCCCTCAAACTGCCTGACACTAAAAAGACACTACTGTTTACATTTAATGGTAAGCTTTGATTTATGGCACGATTGGGAGAAGTGTGTCTCCATAGAGGATGATGTGGAGATGTTGGACTGGGGTGAGCACAGTAAGAAGTCTTACAACACCAGGTTAAAGTCTTGCAACCTGGTGTTGTAAGACATCTTTCTCCACAGAGGATATAATTAATGCGGTGTAAAATGGGAATGATTGGTGGAAAATTATATGAATAGATGCAATAGCTTTGGGTTCCTTCCTTATGAACCAGTGATTTTGAAGGGTGCAGGAAGCTTGGCCTTGTCCTGAGGTTCATTCAATCTAGTTGTGGTAATTTGATCTGACAGGTTGTTTCTGGTTGTGCAGAGTGATCAATCATAATCGAAGTTGGGCTTTATTGTGTGTTTATTCTACGCAGTGCCTGGAATCGGCAACACTTCTCCAAAGGACATGGAGTCCTTGCTTCCGTTAATGAACATGGTTATTTACAGTATTGACAAGGCAAAGAAGTATCGTCTGAATAGAGAGGTGAGAACATGTTGCATGTGATTTGTTTCATGACTGCATATTGGAGTTTCTCATTGGGTAGCTGCCCCAGTGAGGACTGATTGCTTGAACAGCTAGCTCGCATTTTGTTAGACTGCCGATGCCCATTTACTAGATTCCCTCATTTATCTCTTCGCTCTACTTCCAATTCCATCCAATCTTCTCTTATCTCCCCTGTACCCACTTGACTCCACGTACCTTGCAGTGGCAATGTTTACTGCAGAGTATAGCCAGTTTCCAAGTTTGATGTCACTTTACTCTAGCTCTAACTGATGCTCCCTTTCCCTGGCCAGCCCCGCGCACTTTCCTTTCTGTCATCTTTCTCCCTTCTGCTTTCCATTCTGTCATCTTTCTCCCTTCTGCTTTCCATTCCCTCGTTCCTCAGTGCTTCGTGCAAGTGGCTGTACAAGTAATTGTGCTGATTCACTTTTATTCTGCCACAACCCACTACCCCTACTCCCCCAGGGTAAGATGAAAGCTGATAAAAATCGTGCTCGTGTGGAGGAGAACTTTCTAAAGATGACGCATGCGCAGCGTCAAGAAGCTGCGCAGACACGCAGGGAGGAGAAAAAGAGAGCAGAGAAAGAAAGGATTATGAATGAGGAGGACCCAGAGAAGCAGCGCCGGCTCGAGGTATGAAAATACCAGGCTTCAAAATACAGGGTATTGGGGGGGGGTGTTGTACTGTTTGACGTCAGTCAATTTTTAATTCTTTTTTATATATATATATATATTTAGAGTACCCAATTCATTTTTTCCAATTAAGGGGCAATTTAGTTTGTTCAATCCACCTAACCTGAACATCTTTGGGTTGTGGGGGCGAAACCCACGCAAACACGGGGAAAATGTGCAAACTCCACACGACAGTGACCCAGAGACGGGATCGAACCTGGGACCTCGGCGCCGTGAGACTGCAGTGCTACCACTGTGCCACCGTGCTGCTTTGACGTCAATTAGTTTGATGGATCTTAAGGCAGAATTAGCAGTGACCAGCACCGCATCTCAACACTGTTCCGAAATGCTTTGCAACTAAGAAATCTGCACACCACAAGGTCCCAAAACACCATTTTGGTGCTGTCGGTTGAGGAATATTGGCTACAACGCCGAGAAACCCCTGTCCTGCCTGCATTCGTTCCATGGGATCTTTTACATTCACTTAAACAGACAGATGGGACCTTAGTTTAATGCCTCATCCGAGGGACAACAGTGCAGCCCTCAGTACAGTAATGAAGCATCAATCTGGATTGTGTGTGGCTCAGGTAACAGTCTGATCCTATTAATGAGAAAATTGACACTCATTGTAGCTGCCAGATGTCAAGATGGGCATAGGGATCAATATGAGCAGCTGATTGTATTGCTCACCAGCTATTTGGGTTTTGACACCATTCCTGCTAGACACTGTATTGAGGGGCATGGAAGCAATCCTAGTGAGCATATCTTCCTTTGGGATATGAAGCTGACCTTGTTGCTAATCCTTTAGATGAACAATCCCTTAGTGGGGTTACGGGGATAGAGTGGAGGTGTGGTCTTAGTTTGGGTACTCTTCCCAAGGGCCGGTGCAAATGCGATGGGCCAAATGGCCTCCCTCTGTACTGTAAATTCTATGATTCTATGTTCAGTTTCCTCCCATGTGTGCAGGTTAGGTGGATTGGCAGATCAGGTGGATTGACCCTGCTAAAATTACCCCTTGGTGTGCAAAGATGTGGGAGTTGGGTGGTATTGCAGGGATGGGGCGAAGGAGTGGGCCTGGTGGGGTGCTCTTTCAGAGGGTCGGTGCAGACTTGATGGGCCTCCTTCTGCACTGTCGAGATTCCTGAGAGTGCAGCACTCCCTCACTACTGCACGAATTCCCGAAGTGCAGCACTCCCTCACTACTGCACGAATTCCCGAGAGTGCAGCACTCCCTCACTACTGCACGGATTCCTGAGAGTGCAGCACTCCCTCACTACTGCACGAATTCCCAAGAGTGCAGCAGTCCCTCACTACTGCATGAATTCCTGAGAGTGCAGCACTCCCTCACTACTGCACGAATTCCCGAGAGTGCAGCACTCCCTCACTCCTGCACGGATTCCTGAGAGTGCAGCACTCCCTCACTACTGCACGAATTCCTGAGAGTGCAGCACTCCCTCACTACTGCACGAATTCCCGAGGGTGCAGCACTCCCTCACTACTGCACGAATTCCCGAAGTGCAGCACTCCCTCACTACTGCATGGATTCCTGAGAGTGCAGCACTCCCTCACTACTGCACGAATTCCTGAGAGTGCAGCACTCCCTCACTACTGCATGAATTCCTGAGAGTGCAGCACTCCCTCACTACTGCACGAATTCCTGAGAGTGCAGCACTCCCTCACTACTGCACGGATTGAAGTATCTGAATTGGAACTTGAACGCATGAACCTCTGCCTCAGAGGTGACTGGTCTTTCACAGTTGGTACCTCTCCTCAGTCGAGATTAGAGCAGAAATTTATTACGGATTTTCCCTTTCTATCTCCCTTTTATTGGTTTTAATTATCTGTTCTTCATTGCAGGAAGCTGCTCTCCGCCGTGAGCAGAAGAAGCTGGAGAAGCGTCAGATGAAAATGAAGCAAATCAAAGTGAAAGCAATGTAGGAGCAGCGAATAACCTGGAGGAGGAGAGGAGGCTGCTGCTTTGCAGAAGACCCACATCAAATTGAAATGTTTGGTTTTAACGGAGAGAAAAAAATCCTCAGGGCACCCGAATAATCGATAAGCAATTTATACAACGAGTTCGACACCTGCCGTTTTTTTAAAAAGTCTGACGAAATGCGTTTCCCTTCCTTTTACCTTAGTACCCGCCCTCGATTCTGCATGAAACTCTACAGTGAACTGCACCGGAGCCGAGTCTCATCTTGTCCAGCCCCACTCCAAGCGCCAGCATCTAACAGGACTGGATTTGAACCCTTGAGAATTAAAACGTGGAGTTCAGCTGGTGAATTGGGCGGATGTACAGCACACCAAGCAGTAGAATCCAGTACGAACTTGCTGTAGTACTTTGGGTGGTAACGTTACCACTGATTCCAGATGGTCCTCAATGCAGATGTGTGTTAGATTTATCACAGGTTTATCAATTTGTATTTACAGAATTAGAAGATTAATCTTCCTGCCTGTCGGGCATCATTGGTAAGTTGGATAGGCTGCACAACCGAACAGCCAGAGGTAGCATACGATCTTTGGGTTGGCCTGGTTCAGTCTTTTGCTGGGGTTACATTGACAACTGAGGCGGGGGAGGGGTTGATTCCTCAGTGTCCTCAGTGATTGAAAGCAATGATCGACAAGTTTCAAGGCAGGTCTCCTGTAGATTCAGCACTCTTCCATGCTGGCCTTGGGCAGAGCTGCATTAGGAAATCTCTATTTGTTCCCAGTGCCCTGCACTTGAGAGGAAAAGGTTTGAGCCACATTTGCTGCACCTGACCACTTCATCATCAAACCTTGCCTTTACCTTTACCTTTACCTCTTCCTCCTCCATATTTTACTGGAATTGCAGATTTGGACATCAGTCAAAAGTAAGATTAAGTTAGCACATTTGAGCAGCCAAGTAAGATTCCCTTTAAATCAGAGAGTGGGCATCATCCTCACAGCCAGACCTTCGGATAGCGGCAGCATTAAAGGTGGAGAACAAAAGAACGAATTGGAGGAGGTTGAAAAGTACAGTCCTGGCCTGTAGGTGGGGGTGTTGCTGCCGTCAGATCATTTACACCAGGCCTGTCTTCCAGTTAAAGGTGGAAACATTTTTCTGTGTTTAGCTGGGTGTTTTGCTATGCATTCATTGCTGGAATTGTCTCCAAAGCACCTGAGCAATCCAAGGTATTTCTGGGGGCAACCCCCCCCCCCATTCTAAATCTTTGTATAACTCTCACTTAAAAATGTCAGAAGTCTTACACCAGGTTAAAGTCCAACAGGTTTGTTTCTGAGCACAGCTCCTTCCTCCTTCCCACCTGAGGAAGGAGCTGTGCTCCGAAAGCTAGTGATTCGAAACAAACCTGTTGGATTTTAACCTGGTGTTGTAAGGCCTCTTGACGTGCTCACCCCAGTCCAACAAAGGTATCTCCACATTGTCACTTAAAAAAGACCAGTGATCTTGGCGATAGGATTGGTTAGTTACTATGGGAGGACTCGTGCCATGGTTGCAGTTCAGGAGCACAGGGCACTGGTAACCTCTTATTTCATCCACCCTCTGTGGTAGAGAATCTCCGTGATGGCTGGTGTGTAGGCACTGCTCTATAACACTGTTTTCTGACCTTTCTGCCTGGGATTAGTTCTGCTGAGAGGGCCAACAGGTCATTGATAGTAATTAATGATGCTGAGATTGGGAAACCTGGTGGCACAGTGGTTAGCAATGCTGCCTCGCAGCGCCAGAGACCCGGATTCAATTCTGGCCTTGGTCACTATCTGCATGGAGTTTGCACGTTCTTCTCGTGTCTGTGTGGGTTTCCTCTGGGTGCTCTGGTTTCCTCCCACAGTCCAAAATGTGCAGGTTAGGTGGATTGGCCATGATAAATTGCCCCTTAGTATCGAACGATGTCCAGGTTAGGTGGGGTTGCGGGGAATGCTCATTCAGAGGGTCAGTGCAGACTTGATTGGCCGAATGGTCTCCTTCTGCACTATAGTTCTATTCTAAGAGTATTTTGGTGAATTTTCTGGTATCACGCTTCCCCATTGAGAAAACTTTGTCAATTAAGAGTGACACCAATTTTACAAATAAAAGAAGAACATCTTCCCTGAATGCTGTTGGATTCATTCTGAACCTAGAGTCAACTCCTGACTGACTTTCACATGGACTTGCCATCTGGTATGGGGGAAAGAGGAAATGGAGTGCTACCTGAAGACAGTGTGTTGAGTCCCTTACGAGGACTGTGTTCATTTGCTGACTTGGTATCTGTTAGTATCTTAAATACCGTACATGTTTATTTGGGATGCTCGGATACCAGCAGCCAGCTTAAAGATTTCCTCTCAGGATTTGCTGCATGACTTGGCTTTTGCCTGTCAAAAGTTACCATGATTGTTATTTGTTTTTGTAAATTTATACCACCCAATTACTTTTTTTCCAATTAAGGGACAATTTAGTGTGGCCAATCCACCTAATCCGCACATCTTTGGGTTGTGGGGGTGAAACCCACGCAGACACAAAGAGAATGTGCAAACTCCACACAGCCAGTGACCCAGGGCTGGGATCGAACCCGGGTCCTCAGTGCCAGAGGCAGCAGTGCTAACCACTGCACCACCGTGGTGAGATTCTGTATGATGTGCTGCTTCTCTGAACACACGCCAGTCAACCTGCTTCTCAAGTCCTGCCACTAACATGTTATCAGTCAATCTGAGGCAAGATGTCCTGTCAAATATTTGCCCCCCAGTCTGACGGGTATGAAAAATGAATGTATTCTTTCTGTGATTGACAAGGCAGATGGTGTCTTCATCCCAGGACTGGAATCTGCAGTTCAGCTTCCACAACAATGCATTGCTCTTTTTTAATGGAGAATTTTAAATCTAGCATTTAGTTAAATGAGATGTTTTCATGTTAAACTATTTAATGAACACCGAGCCCAGGAGACTCCGGACTCTCCTTTGGCTTGCTGAGCCTATACTAATACTTAGAATTTTTTTGAAGTAAATTTAGAGTATCCAATTCTTTTTTCCAATTAAGGGGCAAATTAGAATGGCCAATCTACCTAGCTTGCACATCTTTAGGTTGTGGGGGTGAGACATTGAGAGAATGTGCAAACTCCACACGGGCAGTGACCCGGGACCAGGCTCGAACCCGGGTTCTCGGTGCCACGAGGCAGCAGTGCTAACCACTGTGCCACCATGCTGCCTATTAATACTTGTATTTTGACACAATTCCTTGACTTATTGTGTGGAAGCAGGGATGACCTTGCCTTCTAATATCATTTGCTTAACATTGTTTTGCCAGAGGGAAAATCACTGAATGCCAGCCCAGTTTATACACTACAGCCAGTAAGGCTGAATGCAAACTGAGGTGTGGGTGAGGTGAAAGTTGGGGACCTGCAAATGGTGCCCAGATCTATCCCACTCAACAGAACTTTGCATTCTAGGAACACAGTAACAAGAGGAGGCCATTCAGACCCTCGAACCTGTTCTGCCCTTTGATTAGATCCTGGTTGATTTGCACCTCTACTTCATTCTCCCTGCCTTTAGTTCCATATTCCTTAACAAGCACAAATCTATCTCTCTTTGTCTTGACTCAGAATTCATAGCCTATTGGGGGTGGGTGTTCCTGATTTCCACTACCTTTTCGGTGAAAATGTAATTCCTGATTAACTCAGCTGCCAGGGGGACTGAATTTTGTATTTATGGCATATGCTGGGAGCCCAGATATTTTATACAGTCGACAAGGAAGAGCAATTGTAACCGATTACTACAGTATAACCAAACCCTATAATATGGAGTGATTCAGCTTAAATGCTGCCATCAGATTCTACACTAATGCAAAGAGTCAGCAAGGAAGCACTTTTGAAGGTTGAGAAAGATAAGCTGTGTGTGGGAGACAGTGTGGTTAGGTAATGATTGTTTAATGAGTGAAGCAAAATCACATTGACCCAAAGGCACCGGGTTAGACTCCTAGTTTCAGCTGAGGTGGCTAGTCTTGCCCTGAGTGGCAGTAGGAGGGAAATAATTTGTTTGACTCATGGGCTAGTGATGGAGGCCAGAGGAAGAATCATCAGCCAAGCTACCTGCTGCTGAGCACTGTTCATTAGGCCCTGCTGAGGACAGGAGTAGGGCCTGCAGTGGTGCACATTAACCTCTAAAGTTCAATTTAGATTCTCATGTGAAGAGTAATTACCTGTTTGCATCATTGGGGGTTGGTGGTAAAGGGGGAGTTGGCACCTTCAAGGGCGAAGAGAAGAAAATGGCCAAAGATGCAGTGTCAGTAGATGATGTACTCTGCCCCTTCTAACATCCAAAGGGGTTGGGGGGGAAATGCAAAGCCTGTGACCATCTGTACATCTGGTTATTCTGTTAATTTGGAGAGAAACTTTACTTGTATGCAGAAATGGGAAGTTCTCTCTTGGGATTTGTGCTCTGGGATGCTGGGCCTGTGCTTCCAATATTCGCTCGCATTGTACAGCCTTGGCTGATCGTTGTGTTGTTAGGTGGGAATTCCGAGATCTTTCCATTACCATCTTGCACATACTTGCTTCTCCCAGTGTTCTGGTCCCATTGTACTTTGTCCAATACTGCAGTGTAACATGAGGTGGATTGAAGGGAGGGTGTTTGCGGAAATATTTTTGTTCTTGAGTTTATTTAAGTAAATGGACAGTTATTGAATCAATCATGGTATGTGTGTGGTAAGCATGGACTTAATAAAAACAAAACTTTTATATTGCAATAAAAGCATTCCATTTTGTAGACTGGTCTTTTTGGGGGCCTGAGCTGAACTAATTTCCATCACATTTTGTGGGAAATTCTTTTCTGTACCTTATTTCCGATTATAATTCCCAAGAAAAGGACAAACCACACAGGTTTAAAAAAAAACATGATTTTTTTTTAGAGGAAGATATTTTGTGCTGATCAAGGTGAAGGATTATTTATAATGGATAATTATACACTTTATATTTTCTAAATCTAGCATCTTTATCCAACAATAAAGCACAGATGTGTTAAACCCTCCCTCTCCACGAATGCTTCCTGACCCATTAGTGTTAAACGTTTTCTATTTATAATTCCAACAATGTGCCTCAACCCTAACTTCAAGAATTCTCTCTCTGCACCAGTGTGGCATTTCTCACAGCATCTGTCAGAGAGTAACTTCCAACTGGAACCAATAGGTTATGGACCGTCTACAGGGCAACTTGGATTTACACAAGTGATAATTAGGTAGATTTAGTCTAATTAAACTTGCAGGGTCAGAGACAAGCAGGCGGGAAAATTTATCTTTTAAAAATATTTTTATTCTCCTTTTTCACATTTTCTCCCAAATTTACACCCACCAACAATAAACAATTAACGAATAAAATGTCAATCCCCATATCAACAACAACAAGCCCATCCTCCCACCAACCCCCAAACAACTGCCCGCATGTTAACATAAACAAGTAACAAAAAGAAATCGGGAATCGCCCATAGTCACCATTAACACATTAACCACCCCCCCCCCCCCCCCCCCCCCACCACACTAATGTTCAATGTTATTCAATTCTTGAAAGTGCATAAGGAATAACGCCCATGAATTGTAGAACCCCTCCATCCTTCCCCTCAGTTCAAACTTAACCTTCTCAACAGGTCCCCCCCGCCATGCCAGGGCACAGGGTGGAGAGGTTGCTCTCCATCCCAACAGGATCTGCCTTCCGGTGATCAATTCAATGAGGCGAAGGCTACAACATCTGCCGCTGCATCCGTTTCCAACCCCGGCTGGTCTGACACCCCAAATATGGCCTCCTGAGGGTCCGGTCCAGTTTCACGTGCACCATTTTAGAGATTGCCCTAAAAATACATTCTTCCAGCTTTCGACAGGACCAAAACATATGAACGTGATTTGTGCCCCCCCCCCCCCCACCGCATCATCTACCCCCTTTAACAGCTGGCTCATCCTCCCTTGTGAGGGGTGCTCTATGTACCATCTTCAGCTGGATCAGCCCCAACGTCGTGCACGAGGTGGAGCCGTTCACTCTCCAGAGCACCTCACACCAGAACCCCTCCTCCATACCCTCTCCCAACCCTTCCTCCCAACCCTCTCCCAACTCTTCCTCCCACTTTGCTTTGATCCCTTCCAGTGGTGTCTTCTCTTCCAAAATAGCCCTGTAAACCGCCGACACTACCCCCTTCTCCAGTCCCCCTGTCGTCAGCACCTCCTCCAGTAATGTGGAGGCCGGCTCCACTGGGAAACTCTGTATCTCATTCCTGGCAAAATCTCGAACCTGCATAAACATTTCCCCCCGCTCCAGCCTATACTTCGCTCCCAGCTCCTTCAGTCCTGCAAACCGACCCCCAGGAAGCAAATCTTTTAGTATCTTAATCCCCTTCTCCTCCCTTCTCTGAAAATTTCCATCCCACTTCCCTGGCTGGGAAAATTTATCTTAACCTGCTGAATGAGTTCTATTATGCTCTGTAATTTTAGTGGGTTTTTTTGAGTTCTTGCTCATTTTGCATCAGCTTCCACAGTAAAATGAACACAGCAAATCGTTGAAATCTTCAAATGTATTCCTATTCCATGCAGTTTTCATTCATGCAACATGTGGTGGCAGATGACTTGTAGAGAGAGTTGCATCTTCCTCCTCTTGCCTATCAGAACTCTGACAACTGTCGCCTGTCTCGTATGAGTTTTGCAATTTAATATATTGGCCACTGTTCAGGTTAGAAGGAAAAAATAATCTCAGAATCATAAACAGTGTGGGAGGAGGCTATTCAGCCCATCAAGGCTGCACTGGATCCCAGAGAGCCTTCCAGGGGCTGGTTTAGCACAGGATTAAATAGCTGGCTTTTAAAGTCGACCCAGGCAGGCCAGCAGCTCGGTTCAATTCCCGTACCAGCCTCCCCGAACAGGCGGCGGGAATGTGGCGACTAAGGGCTTTTCACAGTAACTTCATTTGAAGCCTATTTGTGACAATAAGCGATTTTCATTTAATTTTTCACACAGTCCCACTCCCCTGCCTTACCCCGTAACCGTACATGTTTGTTTAAGATAGCAATCCAATTCCCTTTTGAGCACCTCGATCGAATCTACCTCCACCACTCTCAGGAAATTTGCTCCAGATTCCAACCCTCTGGTTGAAAACACTTCCTCTCATCACCTTTACTCCTTTTGCCAGTTATTTTGAATCTATGCCCTCTAGCTCTTAACACTCTCTTGAGCGGGATGTTTCTCACTATTATCTCTGTCAATTCCCCTCGGGATCCTGAATATCGTTATCAAGTCTCCTCTCAGCCCAGGGCAACACGGTGGTACAGTGGTTAGCACTGCTGCCTCACAGTTCCGTGGAGCCGGGTTCGATCCTGTCCCCGGGTCACTATCCGTGTGGTGTTTGCAGATTCTCCCCGTGTCTGTCTGGGTCTCACCCCCACAATCCAAAGATGTGCACGGTAGGTGGATTGGCTATGCTAAATTGCCCTGTAATTAGGGGGGGGGGGGGGGGGGGGGGGGGGGGGGGGGGAAGAATTGGGTACTCTAAATTTAAAGACAAAAAGCACTGCTGCCTCACGGCACCGAGGCCCCAGGTTGGATCCTGGCCCCAGATCACTATTTGTGTGGAGTTTGCACATTCTCCCAGTGTCTGCATGGCTCTCGCCCCCACAACCCAAAGATGTAGGTGGATTGCCATGCTATATTGCAGCTTAATTGGAAAAATAATTGGGCACTCTAAATTTATTTTAGAAAAGGGAATCAAATAATAGTTAACCAGTTGTATTTGCTGCATACTTCATTATAGTTCTTGTTATAAATAAAAAGTAATTTTGTTTACATTTACAAACCTGGTGACTGTAATTATTGGGCAGCCAAATACTTTAGGTATTTTTCTAAAAATTATTGAGGAACTCACTTGTGCTGTGACTCCAGGTCAAGTGGGGCTGGTATTAACCACTAGCCCAGGGTGTCATAACATTCTGTGTCTGTCTAATCCCGCTCAATCTCTCTGTGGTTCTTCCAAATCCATATCTTTTTTTAAATATATTTTTATTAAAGGCATTTACAAAAATATATGTACAGACCAAAGAGAAGCAGCAACAACATCAACACTAAACATGCCATAATCATATCCAGACTGTCTCCCTCTTCTCACTCCAACCCCTGCCCCCTTTTATCAAAACAAACCCCAAACCCCTGTGAGGTGGTAACCCAGTCGTGGCCCTTGGCCAGCGCCGGCACAGTGTTGCCATCTCGCCCCGGCTGCCTTGAGGAGGTTGTGTAGTTTTTTACAGCACTGCTGGCCGGTCCTGTGGTGTTGCTGGTGGTGCTGATTGCCCCTGTCATCTGCGTCCAGGCACTGCGAATGGTGGTGGGCAGCAGCCTCCTTCCTGGGCCGGGATACAGCTCAGCCTCCATAAATCATGGGGCCATGCGCCTTGCTGCCCTCTTGTTGGCTGGAATAGTGTGTGCTGGGAGTGAAGTGTGTACATGTCAGCTTGTCAGCCTCCTGAGTATCAATTGCGAATCTGGCACCGTTTCTCATTTGAATGGACTGTGTTCTATGTGGCTCCGGTGCCAGCCTCTCAACAGTCGCTGAATCGGTCCAGATGCGATTTCAGTTTTGCTGTCATGGAACTCTACGAATCCTGCGCCAGCATCAACACTTAGTCTCAGGACCAGAGAATCCAGCCCATTGTCTTTCTCAGTGTTTCTGTTCCTCGGGCAGCACGGTAGCATGGTGGTTAGCATAAATGCTTCACAGCTCCAGGGTCCCAGGTTCAATTCCTGGCTGGGTCACTGTCTGTGCGGAGTCTGCACGTCCTCCCCGTGTGTGTGTGGGTTTCCTCCGGGTGCTCCGGTTTCCTCCCACAGTCCAAAGATGTGCGGGTTAGGTGGATTGGCCATGCTAAATTGCCCGTAGTGTCCTAAAAAAGTAAGGTTAAGGGGGGGGTTGTTGGGTTACGGGTATTGGGTGGATACGTGGGTTTGAGTAGGGTGATCATTGCTCGGCACAACATCGCGGGCCGAAGGGCCTGTTCTGTGCTGTACTGTTCTATGTTCTATGTTCATCTCTCTCTCTCTCTTTGTCTGTCTCCTAATCCCTCTCACTATCTGTGTCTCTGTCTCCTAATCACTCTCACTCTCTGTGTTTCTGTCTTCTAATCTACCACTCTCTTTCTCTTTATGTCCTGTCTCCTAATCTTGTCACTATCTGTCTCTGAGTCTGTCTCACCAACTTTCTCTCTGCATCTGTCTCTGAGTCACTCTATCTGTCTCTCTCTGTACCTCGGCCCTAATCACTCTCTCTAACTGTCTCTGTGAGTGTGTCTCCTAATCCTTCTGTCTGTCTCCTAATCCCTCTCACTGTCTGTCTCCTTATCCCTCTCACTCTGTTTCTCTCTGTGCTTGTCTCCTAATCCCTCTCACTCTCTCTGCGTCTGCCTCCTCATCTCTCTCCCTCCATTTCTCTCTGTCCTAATCCCTCTCACTTTCTACCTATCGCTGTGACTGTCTCCTAAACCCTCACTCTGTCTCTCTCTATCTCCCATTCCCTCTCACTTTCTCTCTGACTGCATCCTAATCTCTCAAACTCTCCAAAATTCCTGTCTCTGTGTGTCTGTCTGCTAATCCATTTCACTTTGTCTCTGTGTGTCTGTCTCCTAAACCCTTTAACTCTGTCTCCTAATCCCTTTCACTATCTGTCTCTCTGTGCGTCTCCTAATTGCTCTCATTCTATGTCTCTGTCTGTCTGTCAGTCTCCTAATCCCCCTCATTCTCTGTCTCTCTGTGTCTGGCTCATAATCTCTCTCACTCTAACACCTTTCACACTCTGTCTCCAGATCCCCCTCTCACTGAATGCCTCCTAATCCCTCTCATTCTCTATCGGTCTCCGAAATTCCTCCCTCTGTCTCCTAATCCCTCTGTGTGTGTCTCTCCTTTTTTCTCTCACCCCCTCACTCCGTGTCTGTCTCTTAATCCCCCTCACTCTCTGTCTCTCTATGTCTGTATGATAATAATTCTCACACTCTGTCTCTCCAAATTCCTCCCACTATCTGTTGCTGTGTTTGTCTCCTAATTCGTCTCAGTTTGTTTCTCTCTGTCTCCGAATTGCGCTCACTCTCTGTTCTATGTCTGTCTCCAAATCCTTCTCAGTCTCTTTCTCTCTGTGTCTGTCTTCTAATCCAGCTCACTCACTGGACTGGATTATCCTTCAGGCGAAGGTGGAATCCCCGATTGGGCGGCAAATGTGGCATTAGCCGAAAGTTGAGATTGGTGCCGGGTGACCAGCAGAACGCCATGCTCCGCTGCCTCAATAACTGCGTCAATGTGTTCCAAGCTCTGCACTGGTGTGGGCAGGAAAATTATACAGTACCAGCCATTAGCATCTCATTAATGGACCAGACTCAGTAGTCTCTGGCATCACGCGATGCATCGCCTCTGCCAGGTGGAGGTGACGACAGCAAGATTCACTTGAGGTATTTTAAAATGGGGACTGGGCACTGTGGCTGCTGAGGGAGTGACAGGAGGTAAGAAAAGTTTCCAAAGGCTCAATGGTGGGCTGCCAGTTGTGCTGCTGACTGGGGGTCATTCGTCAGTGCCAGGGGGAGTAGCTGGGGGACAACCAGGAGATAAGTCATGGGCCCAGGAAGTCCCCCCTGAACCGGGGTGGCCAGGCACGGACCACTAATTTCTGCAGCCATCTGGCAGGGCACTCGTCTGACCGCCCACAGTGACTTCGGGCTGTGTGAATGCGCCCCTCCGCCCGAGGCCAACCCCAGGAACCCGCAGACCCCAACCGCCCGATCAATGGGATGGGTGTGGCCCAGCGCAGCTAGTGGGCACCAGGTGTTGACACCTCTCGGTGCACCCATCCGTAGCACTGCTTCACTGCAGGCAATGCAGGAGGTGTGGGGGGTGTCGAGAACTCCCCAAACAGCAGTCGCATGAACCTTGGCCCTTGCCATGCTCCCCGGCACACTGGCCCCACAGGTTGGGTGCCCCACCAGCCAGTCCACTCCGCAGGAACACTAGCCGGCACCAGGCCCTGCCTGTCCCTGCTCCCATCCACCTTATCCCCGGACGGGTGGGCAGAACCCTCACGTCGCACAGAGGATCTGCGGCACACTACACCTATGGTCCCAACAAATGCCGAACCCCACCGCCCAGCCCTCTCCGCAGTCCCTTCCCGCATGTATGCTACATATGGTGCTGGCCGATGCCACATGGTGCCCTCCGCAACCAGTTGGCAGGGTACCAGCTACAGTAAACCCCACAGAAGGGCGTAGGACAGGGGTCGCAGAGAGTGACGCTGGCAGGAATGGGTGACAGGCACCAGTGGAGCCAGGGCACGGTGCAGAGGGAAGAGAATTGGGGGAAACGGCTGGGGGAAAAGGTGGGGCCAAGATCAAGATGGGGGAAAGGGGACATGTGGTGGCAGGGGCCTCAGTGTAGAACCTTGGACCTGTGTGGGCATGTGAGTATTCACCATGCTAACATGTGTGTTGTTTACCCCTTGCAGAAAATGGATTTCGGTGTAGTCGGGTGTGTTTGGTTTGCCATTGCAGCCCTAGTGGATGCACTGAGGCTGCATGAGCAGGAGCTGCTCGGGGAGGACCCTGCAGAATGGGACCTGGCTCAGAGGAGCAAAGGCTAGCTGGTGATGATGAAGAGTAGCCATCCAACAGGCTGAGGAGGAGGTGGGAAGGAGACATCGCATCAGGCCTTGCGTATACCGGTAGCCTCTAACGTACAAGGACCTGCCGGACCAGGCATGCCTCTGCCGACTGTGACTGTAGAGACATCCGTACTGGATCATGGTGCATCTGGAACCGCAGAGGTATGGGGGAGGACACCCGCTCCCTGTGGCCATAACGATGACTTCTTGTGCTGAACTTTTATTCCATGGAGTCCTTCCAGGCGCTGAGTGGGGACCTGTCTGGGATCTCCCAGACTTCAGTGCATAAATGAATCGGAGCTGTAGCAGAGCCCTGTGTGCCCGGTCGGCACAGTATATCAGCTTCAATGTGGACCTTCTCACTCTCTCTCTTTGTCTGCCTCCTCATCCCTCCCACTCGGTCTCTCTCCTAATCCCTCTCATTCTCTGTGTCTGTCACCAAATCTCTCATTATCTGTCTCTCTCTCTGTCCTAATCCCTCTCACCATGTGTCTTTCTCCTAATCCCCCTCACTCTCTGTCTCATAATCCCCCTCCCTCACTCTGTAACTGTCTCCTAATCTTTCTCGGTCTGCCTGTCTCCGAAATTGCTCTCACTATCTGTCTCTCTGTGTGCCTGTCTGCTAATCTGTCTCACTCTCTGTCTGTCTCCTCATCCCTCTCATTCTCTTGACTCCTAATATCTTCTCGCTGAGTCTGCTAATCCCTCTCACTGCCTCTCTGTCCGACTCCTAAACCCTCGCTCTCTGTTAATCTCTCACTGTGTGTCACTCTCTCTGTCTGCTAATCCCTTTCTCTGTGTCTGTCTCCTAAACCCTCTCATTTTGTCTCTGTCTGTGTCTTTCCTAATCCCTCACTCTGCCTGACTCCAAATGCCTCTCATTATGTCTCTCTCTGACTCCAAACCCGTGTCTGTCTGCCTCACAATCCCTGTGTTTGTCTCTCTGTGCATATCTCATAACCCCTCTCACTGTCTGTGTCTCCTAATCCCTTTCTGTCTGTCTTCCGCCTGATCCCCTCTCATAATCTGTCTCTCTGTGTCTACAATCTGGTTGGGAAACTACTGCGCATGCTC
The DNA here is from genome assembly GCF_902713615.1 of Scyliorhinus canicula. Classification (NCBI taxonomy): domain Eukaryota; kingdom Metazoa; phylum Chordata; class Chondrichthyes; order Carcharhiniformes; family Scyliorhinidae; genus Scyliorhinus; species Scyliorhinus canicula. The sequence goes on from NC_052164.1 coordinate 51,053,582, forward strand.
TGTGGGAGAAATTTAGTGCGCATGTGTGTTCTGTGCCGGAAGTAGCTGGCGTTGCACCGGAAGGGCAGGTAGGGGGAGGTTGTGAACGTGGTAAAATTCTGAGTTTGTATTTATTAGAAGTTGATTCTGGGCCTGCGCCCTGATGTGAAGCGGGCGGTGGGGTTTGCTGTGAAGCTGCAGCTTGTCCCAGCCTGCCCTGTCCAGCCTGTGGTGCTGCCCTGTCCAGCCTGTGGTGCTGCCCAGCCTGCCCTGTCCAGCCTGTGGTCCTGCCCTGTCCAGCCTGTGGTGCTGCCCAGCCTGCCCTGTCCAGCCTGTGCTGCTGCCCAAGCCTGCCCTGTCCAGCCTGTGCTGCTGCCCAAGCCTGCCCTGTCCAGCCTGTGCTGCTGCCCAGCCTGCCCTGTCCAGCCTGTGGTGCTGCCCAGCCTGCCCTGTCCAGCCTGTGCTGCTGCCCAAGCCTGCCCTGTCCAGCCTGTGCTGCTGCCCAGCCTGCCCTGTCCAGCCTGTGGTGCTGCCCAGCCTGCCCTGTCCAGCCTGTGCTGCTGCCCAGCCTGCCCTGTCCAGCCTGTGGTGCTGCCCAGCCTGCCCTGTCCAGCCTGTGGTGCTGCCCAGCCTGCCCTGTCCAGCCTGTGCTGCTGCCCAGCCTGCCCTGTCCAGCCTGTGGTGCTGCCCAGCCTGCCCTGTCCAGCCTGTGGTGCTGCCCAGCCTGCCCTGTCCAGCCTGTGGTGCTGCCCAGCCTGGCCTGCCCAGATTGTGATCATGAACATTGTGCAACCTGAGTGCTGGAAAGGTCCTGGCCACATCCAGCCTTACACCAGACTATCAACCTCTGCTTGTTCCAGCCTCAGGGCAATTCAGCTCCACTCTGCAATTCAGTCACACATTGGCTTGTGTGATCTGCCAGTGTTGGACAGTACAATCTCCGGCACCCGGGATAGCACCAGAGCAACAGCAATCGGCCATTCAGCCCTTCCAAGCTGCTCCAGCATTCAATGCGATCATGGCTGGTCATTCACTGCAATGCTGTCTCCCCCACACAGTCACCGTAATCCCTTTATGCTAAAGAAATTTAGAAATGTTTAGTGTTTAGAAATCTATAAATCTCTGCTTTAACCATATTCAATGATATAGTTTCCATAGCCCCTTGGGGTCAAGAATGCCAAAGGTTCACAACCCTCTGATTAAAGGAATTTCTCCTTATCTCAGTCCTATGTAACCCCCCCCCCAATCAAATTTTGAAATTCTGTCCCCTGGTTTGTGACTCCCCAACCACTGTAAACACTACCTGTATCTACCCTGTCCATCATGTTTTGGAGGTGGTATGGTGTGGACTTAATATGTTAATATCAATCTCTCGTAAGAAACTTTCAAATTCTTGAGACAAATTGAGGTCCGTTGTCGCGTACCAGTTGTTCAGGAAAACAAAAGCGATCAAACACTTCTGCTAGCATCTCAATAGTGTTTTCAGAGTCTGTAGATTTCATCACAGCGACCTCTGGTCACTTGGTGTGAGCACTGACCGTTACCAAGAACATATAGCCTTCAAACGGTCCTGCAAAATACACATGCACGCATTGCCAAGTCTCTTCAGGCCATTCCCATGCATGCAGCATAGAACATAGAACAGTACAGCACAGAACAGGCCCTTCGGCCCTCAATGTTGTGCCGAGCCATGATCACCCTACTCAACCCACGTATCTACCCCATACCCGTAACCCAACAACCCCCCCCCTTAACCTTACTTTTATTAGGACACTACGGGCAATTTAGCATGGCCAATCCACCTAACCCGCACATCTTTGGACTGTGGGAGGAAACCGGAGCACCCGGAGGAAACCCACGCACACAGGGGGAGGACGTGCAGACTCCACACAGACAGTGACCCAGCCGGGAATCGAACCTGGGACCCTGGAGCTGTGAAGCATTTATGCTAACCACCATGCTACCCTGCTGCCCATGGTGGGCAGTGCTAAGGGTGCCAGGTTACTTACCTTTGCACAGGAAATACATGTTCTCAGTTTCTCTTCAATTTCCCTGTCCAGTCCAGGCCAGCAGGACTAACATCTCACTATTTCTTTCTTGCTTACGATTCCACAATGGCCCTCGTGGCTTTTCTAACACCTGTTTCCTGAATGGTGGCAGAGTATCACTTCTGAGCCGCCGTAGAAGACACACCCTGACTGTGCTGACAGCTCCAATTTCCTGGCGTCTCAGATTAGGTGCTAGTTCTGAAGTCTTCCCTCATCATATCATATTCATCAAAGTATCGGATCGCTCCAAGTTTGTTTACTCGTTTAGAAGTGACTGATATCTTATCTACTTATTCAAAGCAGAAGATATTCCCATTTGAGCAGTCTGACGAATTACCTGGCAGTGGTAATCTTGAAAGCCCATCCACATTACCATATAGACTTGACTGTCGGGGCCTAATATTACAAGTATATGCAGCCAAAAGCAATGCCCATCTTTGCATTTTACTTGCGGAAAGTGATGGAATTCTCATGTGTGGTCCAAAAATGGTCGTTAATGGACGATGGTCCGTCAACAATGCAAACTTTCTCCTTTAAAGGAATTGAAGGGATTTCTTTACTCCAAAAATGATTTCTAGGGTGGGATTGTCCTGCCGCTCCCGCCCGACGACCGGAAATTCCTGCCCGAGGTCAATGGACCTTTACATGGTCTGCGTTGTGCTTGTGGTGATCATGCGGCGGGCTGAAGAATCCAGCCCCTAATGTTTCCCTTTCAATCTGGGCGGGGATGTCAGGGTTACCATAAATCCAGTCTTGTGTGCATCAGGTTTGCTCAAGAAGCAAAAGCAATGGGTCTTTCTTCCTCAATAGCATGATGTGAGAGACCACAACTTTTGTACACCATATGGAGATGCATCGCAGGTTAACCGTAAGGATAACAGGATCAAAGTGTGTGAGAACTTCAGAATTAAGTAACACTTTATTGGCTTGCACAAAAGCGTTATTGCATTGATCTAACCACTTCCACTTTAGAGTGGCCAATCAACCTACCGTGTACATCATAGAATTTACAGTGCAGAAGGAGGCCACATGGCCCACCGACTCCGCACCAACCCCCAGAAAGAGAACCCCACCCAAACCCACACCTCCACCCAGTCCCTGTAACCCAGTAACCTCACCTAACCTTTTTGGACACTAAGGGCAATTTAGCATAGCCATTGTAACTAACCTGCACATCTTTGGACTGTGGGAGGAAACTGAGCACCCGGAGGAAATCCATGCAGACATGAGGAGAACGTGCAGACTCCGCACAGACAGTGACCCAAGCTGGGAATCACACCTGGGACCCTGGAGCTGCGAAGCAACAATGCTAACCGCTGTGCTACCGTACCTCCCATCTTTGGGTTGTGGGGGTGAGACCCATGCAGACATAATAATAATTTTTATTATTGTCACAAGTAGGCTTACATTAACACTGCAATGAAGTTACCTTGAAAATCCCCTGGTCGTCACACTCCGGCACCTGTTTGGGTACACTGAAGGAGAATTCAGAATGTCCAATACACCTAACAGCACATCTTTCGGGACTTGTTGGAGGAAACCGGAGCGTACGGAGGAAACCTACGCAGACACGGGGAGAACGTGCAGACTCCGCACGGATAGTGAACCAACCCGGGAATCGAACCTGGGACCCTGGCGCTGTGAAGCAACAGTGCTAACCACTGCACCACCGCTCTGCCCCATTCCTCCTTTTATTTCGTTTAAATGCTGCCTTGGTTTGTTCTTGCTTCTTATTTTTACTTGTAGCTTGCTGTTTCTTCTAACAGGCACGCTCTGTGTCCTTTTTTTCCACAGCTCCGACATACCATGTCTTTACACCAACATTCATAGAACATTCAGCAGCAGAATGCCCTGGCTTTGCACATGAGTACATGTACGAATCTAAAGATTCTCGGGTGTCATTTCAGCCGCCATTTTGTGCATTTGAGTACAAACTCAACTGCTGAGCTTCTTTGTATCCAGCTCACAGAAAGTGGTTTCCATAGCCTTCTGCAGAGTAAGATTACTCTCAATTATCAAACATTTCTGTATTGCTTCACTGTGCAGACCACAAACAAATCCGTTCCGAGTAGTGTCATTCAGCACATCTCCAAACTCTCAGGGCGAGATTCTCCGCAAATGCGGAGAGTCGTAAAGGCTGCCGTGAAACTGGCCGTGTTTCACGGCAGCCTTCACGCCCGTTCCCGGGACCCGATTTCCCCCCCCCCCCCCCCCCCCCCCCCCAAATCGGGGCTAGGAGCGGGACCCCGGGAATCACGGCTTCGCGGCCTTAAAGACTGTCGTTAAGGCGCGTGCCAAGATGACGCGCGGCCGGCTCCAACCCGCGCATGCGCGGGAGACGTCATCACGCCATTGACGGAACCCGAGCATGTGCGGTTCCGCATTTCTCCACCCCCGCCCGACAAGATGTGGCGGCTTGATCTTGTCGGGCGGCGGAGGGGAAATAGTGCATCCCTTTTGGACGCAGGCCCGACGATCGGTGGGCACCGATCGCGGGCCTGTCCCCTCCCGAGCACAACGGTGGTGCTCCCGCCCCAAACGGGCATCCAGCGGCCGTTTTTACGACGGCAGCAAGCAGGTGTGTTTGCTGCCGTGAAAAAACGGGCGTAAAGGCCCGGCCGCTCGGCCCATCGGCCGCGGAGAATCGCCGCTCGCCGTAAAAAACGGTGAGCGGCGATTAGTGTCGTGGGTCGGGCGAGGGGGGGTGGGGGGAGAATAGCGGGTGGCCGTGAAAAATGTCGGAAGGCTCTCCTGCTATTCTCCCAACCGGCGTGGGCAGTGGAGAATTGCGCCCTGATATTCTTCAAGTCTTTTAAGCACAGCCACAAATTACGCAATTGGCTTCCCCTCTTGGTTTCTTTTTAATGAATCTAAAGCGCTCTGCAATCACCAAGGGCTTTGGGGAGAATGTACTTACAGAATATCTATAATCTGCTTGTATGTTTTAATACTTAGCTTCTCAGATTTCATTAAACTACAGAGATTCCTCCATCATGCTGAGGAAAGTGGGCACCATAATATCTTCAGCTATTTTGTTTGCCTGTGAAAATAAGTCAACGCTCAGTATAGGAGTTCCACCGCTCCACATTTTAATCAAAAAACAGAGCTTCACTAGAGCTAATAAGAATTAATGCAATATCCCTTTAAGTATTTTGTAGATCACCTCTCATTCTGCTAAACTCTAGAGAAAACTGGTCAAGTTTCTCCAATATCTCTTTGCAAGACAGTCCCACCATCCTAGGAACAGGTCTGGTGAACCTCTCCTCTGTGGCAATAATATCCTTTCCTGAGATAATGGGACCAAAATGGCACACAGTCTAACCAGGGTTTGTATGCAATTGGAGCAAGACTTTGCTACTCCTGTAATCCAATTCTCTTGCAGTAAAGGCTAACCCCCTATTCGCCTTTTTCTGTTAATTTAGAGTACCCAATTCATTTTTTCCAATTAAGGGTAGCACGGTAGCATGGTGGTTAGCATAAATGCTTCACAGCTCCAGGGTCCCAGGTTCGATTCCCGGCTGGGTCACTGTCTGTGTGGAGTCTGCACGTCCTCCCCGTGTGTGCGTGGGTTTCCTCCGGGTGCTCCGGTTTCCTCCCACAGTCCAAAGATGTGCGGGTTAGGTGGATTGGCCATGCTAAATTGCCCGTAGTGTCCTAAAAAGTGAGGTTAAGGGGGGGTTGTTGGGTTGCGGGTATGGGGTGGGTACGTGGGTTTGAGTGGGGTAATCATTGCTCGGCACAACATCGAGGGCCGAGGGGCCTGTTCTGTGCTGTACTGTTCTATGTTCTAAGGGGCAATTTAGCGTGGCCAATCCACCTATCCTGCACCTCTTTTGGGTTGTGGGGGTGAAACCCACGCAAACATGGGGAGAACACTCAGGTTCAGTCGACCAGGCTAGATGGAATTGAGGTTCAAAAGGAGGAGGTGTTAGCAATTTTAGAAAATGTCAAAATAGATAAGTCCCCTGGGCCAGATGGGATTTATCCTAGGATTCTCTGGGAAGCCAGGGAGGAGATTGCAGAGCCTTTGTCCTTGATATTTATGTCGTCTTTGTCGACAGGAATAGTGCCGGAAGACTGGAGGATAGCAAATGTTGTCCCCTTGTTCAAGAAGGGGAGTAGAGACAACCCTGGTAATTATAGACCTGTGAGCCTTACTTCGGTTGTGGGTAAAATGTTGGAAAAGGTTATAAGAGATAGGGTTTATAATCATCTTGAAAAGAACAAGTTGATTAGCGATAGTCAACACGGTTTTGTGAAGGGTAGGTCATGTCTCACAAACCTTATTGAGTTTTTTGAGAAGGTGACCAAACAGGTGGATCAGGGTAAAGCTGTTGATGTGGTGTATATGGATTTCAGTAAGGCGTTTGATAAGGTTCCCCACGGTAGGCTATTGCAGAAAATAAGGAAGTATGGAATTGAAGGTGATTTAGCGGTTTGGATCAGTAATTGGCTAGCTGAAAGAAGACAGAGGGTGGTGGTTGATGGCAAATGTTCATCCTGGAGTTCAGTTACTAGTGGTGTACCGCAAGGATCTGTTTTGGGGCCACTGCTGTTTGTCATTTTTATAAATGACCTGGAAGAGGGTGTAGAAGGATGGGTTAGTAAATTTGCAGATGACACGAAGGTCGGTGGAGTTGTGGATAGTGCTGAAGGATGTTATAGGATACAGAGGGACATAGATAAGCTGCAGAGCTGGGCTGAGAGGTGGCAGATGGAGTTTAATGCGGAAAAGTGTGAGGTGGTTCACTTTGGAAGGAGTAACAGGAATGCAGAGTACTGGGCTAATGGCAAGATTCTTGGTAGTGTAGATGAACAGAGAGATCTCGGCATCCAGGTACATAAATCCTTGAAAGTTGCCACCCAGGTTAATAGGGCTGTTAAGAAGGCATATGGTGTGCTAGCCTTTATAAGCAGGGGGATTGAGTTTCGGAACCACAGGGTCATGCTGCAGCTGTACATAACTCTGGTGCGGCCACACCTGGAGTACTGCGTGCAGTTCTGGTCACCACATTATAGGAAGGATGTGGAAGCTTTGGAAAGGGTTCAGAGGAGATTTACTAGGATGTTGCCTGGTATGGAGGGAAGGTCTTACGAGGAAAGGCTCAGGGAATTGAGGTTGTTTTCGTTAGAGAGGAGAAGGCTGAGAGGTGACTTAATAGAGACATATAAGATAGTCAGAGGGTTAGATAGGGTGGACAGTGAGAGTCTTTTTCCTCGGATGGTGATGACCAACACGAGGGGACATAGCTTTAAATTGAGGGGTGTGAGATATAGGACAGATGTCAGAGGCAGTTTCTTTACTCAGAGAGTAGTAGGGGTGTGGAACGCCCTGCCTGCAACAGTAGTAGACTCGCCAACTTTAAGGGCATTTAAGTGGTCACTGGATAGACATATGGATGAAAATGGAATAGTGTAGGTCAGATAGGCTTCAGATGGTTTCACAGGTCGGCGCAACATCGAGGGCCGAAGGGCCCGTACTGCGCTGTAGTGTTCTATGTTCTATGTTCTAATGCTGGGTCACTGTCTGTGTGGAGTCTGCACGTCCTCCCCGTGTGTGCGTGGGTTTCCTCCGGGTGCTCCGGTTTCCTCCCACAGTCCAAAGATGTGCGGGTTAGGTGGATTGGCCATGCTAAATTGCCCGTAGTGTAAGGTTAATGGGGGGATTGTTGGGTTATGGGTATGTGGGTTTAAGTAGGGTGATCATTGCTCGGCACAACATCGAGGGCCGAAGGGCCTGTTCTGTGCTGTACTGTTCTATGTTCTATGTTCTAATGTGCAAACTCCACACGGACAGTGACCCAGAGCCGGGATCGAACCTGGAACCTTGGGCCATAACACAGCAGTGCTAACCACTGTGCCACCGTGCTGCCCCTCCATTAGCCTTCTTAATAGCTTGCTGCACCTGCATGTTAGGCTTTGGTGACTTATTGACAACAACCCCCAGGTCCCTTTGTACGCCTACACTTTCTAATTTCTCACCATTTAGGAAATACTCTGCAGATCTGTTCCTTCTACCAAAGTGGATTATCTCTCAATTTTCCACATTATATTCCATCTTGCCCACACACAAATCCTCTTGAAGCCTCTTTGCATCTTCCTCATAACACACAGTCATAGAACATAGAACGATACAGCGCAGTACAGGCCCTTCGGCCCTCGATGTTGCACCGACATGGAAAAAATCTAAAGGCCATCTAACCTACACTATGCCCTTATCATCCATATGCTTATCCAATAAATTTTTAAATGCCCTCAATGTTGGCATGTTCACTACTGTTGCAGGTAGGGCATTCCACGGCCTCACCACTCTTTGCGTAAAAAACCCACCTCTGACCTCTGTCCTATATCTATTACCCCTCAATTTAAGGCTATGTCCCCTCGTGCTAGCCACCTCCATCCGCGGGAGAAGGCTCTCGCTGTCCACCCTATCTAACCCTCTGATCATTTTGTATGCCTCTATTAAGTCACCTCTTAACCTTCTTCTCTCTAACGAAAACAACCTCAAGTCCATCAGCCTTTCCTCATAAGATTTTCCCTCCATACCAGGCAACATCCTGGTAAATCTCCTCTGCACCCGTTCCAAAGCTTCCACGTCCTTCCTATAATGAGGCGACCAGAACTGTACGCAATACTCCAAATGCGGCCGTACTAGAGTTTTGTACAACTGCAACATGACCTCATGGCTCCGGAACTCAATCCCTCTACCAATAAAGGCCAACACACCATAGGCCTTCTTCACAACCCTATCAACCTGGGTGGCAACTTTCAGGGATCTATGTACATGGACACCGAGATCCCTCTGCTCATCCACACTACCAAGAATTTTACCATTAGCCAAATATTCCGCATTTCTGTTATTCTTTCCAAAGTGAATCACCTCACACTTCTCCACATTAAACTCCATTTGCCACCTCTCAGCCCAGCTCTGCAGCTTATCTATGTCCCTCTGTAACCTGCAACATCCTTCCGCACTGTCTACAACTCCACCGACTTTAGTGTCGTCTGCAAATTTACTCACCCATCCTTCTGCGCCCTCCTCTAGGTCATTTATAAAAATGACAAACAGCAACGGCCCCAGAACAGATCCTTGTGGTACGCCACTCGTAACTGAACTCCATTCTGAACATTTCCCATCAACTACCACTCTCTGTCTTCTTTCAACTAGCCAATTTCTGATCCACATCTCTAAATCACCCTCAATCCCCAGCCTCCGTATTTTCTGCAATAGACGACCGTGGGGAACCTTATCAAACGCTTTACTGAAATCCATATACACCACATCAACTGCTCTACCCTCGTCTACCTGTTCAGTCACCTTCTCAAAGAACTCGATAAGGTTTGTGAGGCATGACCTACCCTTCACAAAACCATGCTGACTGTCCCTAATCATATTATTCCTATCTAGATGATTATAAATCGTATCTTTTATAATCCTCTCCAAGACTTTACCCACCACAGACGTTAGGCTCACCGGCCTATAGTTACCGGGGTTATCTCTACTCCCCTTCTTGAACAAAGGGACCACATTTGCTATCCTCCAGTCCTCTGGCACTATTCCTGTAGCCAATGATGACCTAAAAATCAAAGCCATAGGCTCAGCAATCTCTTCCCTGGCTTCCCAGAGAATCCTAGGATAAATCCCATCCGGCCCCGGGGACTTATCTATTTTCACCTTGTCCAGAATTGCCAACACTTCTTCCCTACGCACCTCAATGCCATCTATTCTAATAGCCTGGGTCTCAGCATTCTCCTCCACAATATTATCTTTTTCTTGAGTGAATACTGACGAAAAGTATTCATTTAGTATCTCGCTTATCTCCTCAGCCTCCCCACACAACTTCCCACCACTGTCCTTGACTGGCCCTACTCTTACCCTAGTCATTCTTTTATTCCTGACATACCTATAGAAAGCTTTTGGGTTTTCCTTGATCCTACCTGCCAAAGACTTCTCATGTCCCCTCCTTGCTCGTCTCAGCTCTCTCTTTAGATCCTTCCTCGCTTCCTTGTAAATATCAAGCGCCCCAACTGAAACTTCACGCCTCATCTTCACATAGGCCTCCTTCTTCCTCTTAACAAGAGATTCCACTTCTTTGGTAAACCACGGTTCCCTCGCTCGACCCCTTCCTCCCTGCCTGACTGGTACGTACTTATCAAGAACATGCAATAGCTGTTCCTTGAACAAGCTCCACATATCCAGTGTGCCCAACCCTTGCAGCCTACTTCTCCAACCAACACATCCTAAGTCATGTCTAATGGCATCATAATTGCCCTTCCCCCAGCTATAACTCTTGCCCTGCGGGGTATACTTATCCCTTTCCATCACTAACGTAAAGGTCACCGAATTGTGGTCACTGTTTCCAAAGTGCTCACCTACCTCCAGATCTAACACCTGGCCTGGTTCATTACCCAAAACCAAATCCAATGTGGCCTCGCCTCTTGTTGGCCTGTCAACATATTGTGTCAGGAAACCCTCCTGCACACATTGTACAAAGAACGACCCATCTAATGTACTCGAACTATATCTTTTCCAGTCAATATTTGGAAAGTTAAAGTCTCCCATAACAACTACCCTGTTACTTTCGCTCTTTTCCAGAATCATCTTCGCCATCCTTTCCTCTACATCCCTAGAACTATTAGGTGGCCTATAGAAAACTCCCAACAGGGTGACCTCTCCTTTCCTGTTTCTAACCTCAGCCCATACTACCTCAGAAGAAGAGTCCCCATCTAGCATCCTTTCCGCCACCGTAATACTGTCCTTGACTAGCAGCGCCACACCTCCCCCTCTTTTGCCCCCTTCTCTGAGCTTACTAAAACACCTAAACCCCGGAACCTGCAACAACCATTCCTGTCCCTGCTCTATCCATGTCTCTGAAATGGCCACAACATCGAAGTCCCAGGTACCAACCCATGCTGCCAGTTCCCCTACCTTACTTCGTATACTCCTGGCATTGAAGTAGACACACTTCAAACCACCTACCTGAACACTGGCACCCTCCTGCGAAGTCAAATCTGTGCTCCTGACCTCTATACTCTCAATCTCCCGTACCCTAAAACTACAATCCAGGTTCCCATGCCCCTGCTGAATTAGTTTAAACCCCCCCAAAGAGCACTAACAAATCTCCCCCCCAGGATATTGGTGCCCCTCAGGTTCAGATGTAGACCATCCTGTCTATAGAGGTCCCACCTTCCCCAGAAAGAGCCCCAGTTATCCAGAAATCTGAATCCCTCCCGCCTGCACCATCCCTGTAGCCACGTGTTTAATTGCTCTCTCCTCCCTATTCCTCATCTCACTATCACGTGGCACGGGCAACAACCCAGAGATAACAACTCTGTTTGTTCTCGCTCTGAGCTTCCATCCTAGCTCCCTAAAGGCCTGCCTGACATCCTTGTCCCCTTTCCTACCTATGTCGTTAGTGCCAATGTGGACTACGACTTGGGGCTGCTCCCCCTCCCCCTTAAGGACCCGGAAAACACGATCCGAGACATCACGTACCCTTGCACCTGGGAGGCAACATACCAAACGTGAGTCTCTCTCGCTCCCACAAAATCTCCTATCTGTGCCCCTGACTATTGAGTCCCCAATACTAATGTTCTACTCCTTTCCCCCCTTCCCTTCTGAGCAACAGGGACAGACTCCGTGCCAGAGGCCCGTACCCCATGGCTTACCCCTGGTAAGTCGTCCCCCCCACAAGTATCCAAAACGGTATACTTGTTACTCAGGGGAACGACCGCAGGGGGTCCCTGCACTGACTGCTTCTTCCCAGTCCCTCTTACAGTTACCCATCTATCTCCAGTCTTTGGTGTAACTATTTCCCTGAAGCTCCTATCTATGACCCCCTCTGCCTCCCGAATGATCCGAAGTTCATCCAGCTCAAGCTCCAGGTCCCTAACACGGTTTTTGAGGAGCTGGAGTTGGGTGCACTTCCCACAGATGAAATCAGCAGGGACACTGACGGCGTCCCTCACCTCAAACATTCTGCAGGAGGAGCATTGTACTGCCTTCCCTGACATCACCTCTAGATTTAAAAAAAAACAAGAAAAAGAACAAGAAAGGAAGAGCTTACCTGATATTACCTCAAACCCTGCTCCCGCTCAAAGGTAAGCAATTTTAAAGGCACTCACTCACCTTCACGACAGGCCCCTGCTCCCACTTCCCAACCACCGTGGGGTGGGGGGGTTGGTTAGAGGAGGAGGTAGGGTGGGAAACACTCACGAAGTGTTTCGGGTTTAACTGTCACTTGCCAACAGCCTCTCCACAAACCACCTTCAACTTAGGCTGACCGCACTGCACGTATGCAAATTTCCCCAGAACAGCTGATCAGTAGCTCCCATCTAGATTTATATCATCCGCGAACTTGTAAATATTTCATCCAGGTCATTCATGTATATTGTGAACAGCATTTTCCCAAGTACTGATACTTGCAGTAACCCCAACTAGCCTCAGCCTGCCACTGCAAGAATAACCCATCAATTCCTACTCTCTGTTTTCTGCCTGTTAACCAAACCTTGATCTATGCCAGTACAAGTACATAAATAAGTAAAAATAGCAACACAAATTATTACGGCTATAAAAGTACAAAGCACAGGTTCATTTCCAGAGGAATAGAATTGAAAAAACACCAAGGAAATTCTGTTAACCTCAGTTTGAGCACTGTTAGAGCAATAGTCTGAATTTTGGCCTTCAAATTGCAAAATACAGAGGGGTTGGGGAAGGCACAAACAAATCACGAGGCAGATACCAGATTTTGAAAAAAAAATGTGCATTCGAAGCTTTTCACCTTGCATTTATCAGGACATGAAATGAAATGAAAATCGCTTATTGTCACGAGTAGGCTTCAAATGAAGTAACTGTGAAAAGCCCCTAGTCGCCACATTCCGGCACCTATTCGGGGAGGCTGTTATGGGATCTACTCAAGATAAACCAACAGTAAAGGGAACAACAATTTATATTGCGGGGGAAGAAAGTGCTGTTTGGGAAGTATGCACTGATCGGTAGAGGCATTGAATTATAGAATTTACAGTGCAGAAGGAGGCCATTCGGCCCATCGGGTCTGCACCGGCCCTTGGAAAGAGCACCCTACCTATCCCACAGTCTACCCTACTCATACACCTCCATCCTACCCCGTAACTCCATCTAACCTTTTTTGTTTTTTTGGACACTTTTTTTTGGACTGTGGGAGGAAACCGGAGCAACCAGAGGAAACCCACACAGACACGGGAGAATGTACAGACTCCGCATAGACAGTGACCCAAGCCGAGAATTGAACCTGAGACCCGGGAGCTGTGATGCAACTGTGCTACCACTGTGCTATTGTGCTGCTATGAAGAATGCAGCAAAGAATTGTTAGTTGCCAAGCTTTCGTTTCAAATTCCAACCAGGCAGGTCAAGGCATTGTCATGGGGAATGTACCAGGGAATGGTGGTCCAGGGGGAGTGAGATAACCAAGGGTAGGAGGACTATGGTGTGGAGCATAAACATCATGAACCAGTTAGGCTGAATGGCTTGTTTGTCTGCAGTAAATTCAATGTAATTATAATGTCCAAGGTAGTATGTGTTTTACTTTGTTCACTGTACTAGCTTCATGTTCATCATTACAGGTGATCAAGGGAATTCACACTATGGCCACAATTTCTGCATTTCAAAGTGCTTGCTCATGGAACAGAAAGTGTCTTCTGTCTTCACTGTGGTGTTCAGCCAAGTTACTGCCAAAGCCCAGAGTTTTATTGTCGGCCTTCATTCCCTTCTCTGAGCAAGCGAGCGGCCAGCGTCGTACCTTCGCACCATGCACGGAGATCCACACGTCTGCAGTTAATTACGCAGGGCACAACAAGTGGTCAAAAGTCAAACATATCAAAGGGCCAAAGGATGCAGCCAGGAGTCGGATGTTTGCCAAGCTGTCGATAATGCTTCGCCTTGCAGTGAGAGGTAACATGGACATGCTGCGTGCAACTCCGGTTATATCCACATTGAATTTGGTCTTCAGTTTTTTCTGTGGCTGAAGCACATTTGATCCTGTGGCTCACTGGCCCTCGTAAACTGAATGACAACACTGGAAACTTTCTCACTATGGTGATCTAGTGCTTCACTGCCTGGTAAAGATCTAGATCATCCCCCTGCTTCTGAATGTGATGATTGGTCACTGGCATCTCTGCTGTCCAAATGTTAAACTTTTTGAAGTTCAGTTTGAAAATGTTGCATTTAGTGGTGCTGTTGACCAGGTGCAGTTATACAACATTGTTCATAAAATCGAACGATTGAGAGGAGGCAGGTACGAGGAAAGCAGATGAAAATGAAATGAAAATCGCTTATTGTCACGAGTAGGCTTCAATGAAGTTATTGTGAAAAGCCCCTAGTCGCCACATTCCGCCGCCTGTCCGGGGAGGCTGGTATGGGAATCGAACCGTGCTGCTGGCCTGCTTGGTCTGCTTTAAAAGCCAGCAATTAGCCCTGTGAGCTAAACCAGCCCCTTTCTGTGCCAGAAAGGGAGAGGTGTAGGTGGCGTGATTGGAAACTCAGTCAAAGAGGTCGTTCTGAAAGAGAGAGAGCTGGAGGAGTTTAGGAAGAGGATTGCAGGGACTGAGCTGTCAATATAGTGGGATGTAGAGAGTGATGCACGAAGGGTTGGGGTTAGAGAGGCAGGGAAATAGAGCTGGGGGAAATGAATCAGAATTTACAGTGCAGAAGAAGGCCATTCCTCCTGAGGTTGGCTGGGGATATGTTTGATACAAATTAAAAGATACGTTGGAAACCATTTGCTTCTAAGAAATGTGTTTCTAATCAGCAGTATTAACTGTAGTTAATAAGACAGTATCAGTCTACTGTCTCTGGATTCAGGCCCTGGAAACTGATCTCCTTTGCTCTGATTTCTTTTCAGAAGGAGGCTCAAACCCTGAGTTTAACACACAGTTGACAAATATCATTGAGCAGTGCCGAGCCAAGAACATGCCCAAAGTTTCTATTGAAGCGGCTATAAAAGGGGCAGTAAGTATGAGAAAATCATCTTATTACTGACTCCATTTACAATGTAAGGATTCTTCACTAAACCTGTCAGTTTCCTGCTCCATCCATCTTTAGAAAACTTGCAAACTGCGATTACAATCCATTCCCGTCATTCGCAACCTCCTTTATTGTTTAACCGTACAAATCTATTTCTATATCAGTTGCGGTTCATATGAAGGTACAAATTGGAGCAGGAGTAGGCCACTCGGTCCTTTAAACCTACTCCACCAATCAATCATGGCTGACCTGAATGTAACTTCAACCCCAGATTCCTGTCTACAACCAATAACCTTTCATCTCGTTTGTTCTTAAAAATATTCAAATGTTCTGCTTCTACTACCATGGGAGCCCATGCCCCCGAAAATTCACTCCTCCGGATTTAGCATGTACCATTCAATAAATTGCTTACTGAAGTTAAGTGCACTAACGACTCTCTATTAGACATCAGACATATTAGAGGATTAGCTGAAGAAAGGTTAAACTCTCACCGTTCCCATCTAGAAGGTGGGCATTGCGCATGGACTCTCTCTACACATCGGCAAATTAACTCCTCCACCGAGGCCTCCTCCTCCTCCTGCATCACCTGATAAGTTGCCGAGATCCTACCCTCTCCAACCCACATCCCGAAAGCACCCTGTCCTGGACCCTACGCGCCGGCAGCAGCGGAAACTCCACCACCTGACACTTAACAAACGCCCTTACCTGCATGTATCTGAAGGCATTTCCAGGGGGGAGCCCGAGTTTCTCCTCCAGCTCCCCAAGGCTCACAAACTTCCCGTCAATGTACAGGTCCCCCATCCTCCTAATACCTGCCCTGTACCAGCTCCGGAACCCCCCCCCGCCAGGGAGAGCGGCAGCATATCCCACCTTTTGAACTCCTCCATTTGCTCCACCAGCCTCGTTAAGTTGAGCTTATGCAGGGCCCCCCAGCTTCTAGCCACCTGAACCCCCAGGTATCTAAACCCCCCCCCCCAGCTAGGTCTCCCCCTAGCTGCGGCTGCAACATGCCGAACTTCACCCCTCTCTGGTGCAGCACCTCCTTAGCCCGATTGTACCCGGCCCGCTTCTTAGCCACCTCCGCGCTCCAGTCCTGATAAATCCGGACCTCAGCGTTCTCCCACCTGCTGCTCCGCTCTTTCTTGGCCCACCTTAACACACATTCTCTGTCCGTGAACCGGTGGAACCGCACCAGCACCGCCGGCGGCAGCTCGCTGGGCTTGGCCCTCCTCGCCAGCACTCGATGGGCCCCCTCCAGCTCCAGGGGCCCCTGGAAGGCCCCCGCGCCCCTCAGCGTGTTCAACATGGTGACCACGTAGGCACCCACATCCGATCCTTCCAGCCCCTCCGGGAGACCCAGAATCCGCAGATTATTTCTTCTTGACCGGTTCTCCATGTCCTTGAACTTCGCCTGCCATTGCTTATGGAGCGCCTCGTGCGCCTCCACCTTCACCGCCAGGCCCGAGATCTCGTCCTCATTCTCCGAGACCTTTTGCCGGACCTCCCGGATCGCCGCCCCTTGGGCCGTCTGGGTCTCAAGCAGCTTGTCAATTGATGCCTTCATTGGCTCCAGCAGCTCTGCCTTCAGCTCCGTGAAGCAGTGCTGGAGAAACTCCTGCTGCTCCTGTGACCACTGCGCCCACGCTGCTTGGTCTCCACCTACTGCCATCTTGGTCTTCCTCCCTCGCACCTTTCTCTGCTCCAATTCCACTTTTTTCACCGCTCCACTCCTGGTCCAATCCATACAGTGCTGGGGGAATATTGCTGTCCCCTTCCCACACTGGGACTCGTCGAAAAAGTACCGTTGGGGGCCCTAAAAAGAGCCCAAAAGTCAGTTTCTAGCGGAAGCTGCCGCACGTGCGACTTAGCTCTGCATAGCTGCAACCGGAAGTCCTGTGAATGCCCGGAATTGACCGTATATCAAATTTCTGCTTAGGGCATCATGTGGTACTGAGTCACATGTACCAGAAGATGCCATGGCCAATGAAGAGTTTTTGCTGAGTTAGCTCGAGGATCAGAAATCAACCAGGATTCAGGTTCCTCACAGCTATCCAATGACACCTGCTGGAAAGGTCGATGCTTGGATGATGCTCAAGATTGTCTTTAACTGTGATGGGCTCTCTGAGGAAGTGGCACTTCAGGGGTCTTGGTCAGGCTCCACCTGATGTACGGTGTTCCATTCTGTGCACCTGCACATCAGGAAGGATATATTGGCCTTGGATGGGATCAATTCACCAGCATGATGTCAGCGATAAAAGAGTTAAATTATGAAGACACGTTGCAATAATTTGGCTTCTGCTCTGTTGGGTTCAGATGTTTGAGGATGATTAACCAAGTGATTCAGTTGGGTTGGCAGAGTGAGTGAAACTTTCTTCTGGTTAACTTGTTTGGGAATGATTTGCAAATAGTTAAAGCTATAACCTTTTCTGCTGCAGGCTCTTGTGAGAAAGAAAAGAAAGACTTGCATTTCTGTGGTGCCTTTGACAAGCTCAGGGTGACACAGAACTTTACAGCCAATGACGTACTTTATTGGATTGTTGTTACTATTGTAATGTATGAAATGCAGTAGCCAATTGGCACACAGCAAGTTCTCACAATCAGTAATGTGACCAGATTTTAGTGATGTTCGTTTAGAGATAAATATCAGCCAGGACATCGCGGAGAGTGCACTGCTCTTTTTCAGAATAGTGCCAAGGGATCATTAACGTCCACCTGAGGGGCAAATGGGATCTCAGTTTAGCATCCCATCTGAAAGACGGCACCTCTGGCAGTACAATTACTCCCTAATTGTACCCCGGTACATCAAACTGGATTGTGTACTTAAATCCCGGGTGCTAGTTGAACACAGTGTTCAGAGAGTGCTAAGCAATGGGAACATGACTGTTTCTCCTGAGGTAAGAATAAATCACACTCTTTTCTCTTCATTTTCTTTTGGTGTCTCTTCTTCCAGAGTTGAGAAGATGTATAAAGCATTGTGCAAACAGGTATGAAGGGGCCCAAGGCTTCAATCTGATCATTATTTTCCCTTGTAATTTTTCTTCTGTTTATCTGCTTCCAACAGCTGTATGGCTGAGACTGAAATTGGGAATGTTTGTCTCTGCGGGAGGAATGGAGCCTGTGGAGTGGCATTCTGTGTCCTTACTGTGGGACACATGGTGCTCTGTATGCTGCCCTTTGCTGTTAATATTTCAGGTGTGGCATTGTCTCTTAATCCCTCTTGTTGCTTGCTTATCCAGAAGTCCAAGACTTCAACCTATTCGCTGTACGAAGGGAGAGGCCCCGGGGGATCATCTCTGCTGATTGAAGTTCTATCAGACAACAACAGCCGGTCACATCAGGAATTAAAGAGCATCCTGAACAAAAATGGGTAAGGACAGCCTGCGGGAGGATCTTCACAGAATTGTTTCCCAAACCACAGTCAGTGCCTACTCCTGAGCTGCTCATTACATATTCTTACCGTATCATGTGGGGAAACAGTCTTTTCTTTTGTGGGGTTGGAGAATCCTTTACCTCTACACTCTGGGTTTGCAATATAAAATAAACAGGATGTGGGAGTTCAAGAACTGGTTTCAGTTGTCTTAACAGGGTTGGGTGGGAATTTTCCAGAGGTTTTACCTCTCATCGATCCTGTATTTTTGCCTCCCCAGAAGATTACATGGTTGCTGCTGTATAGTGCAAACATGATGCTCTGACCAACGTGCCCCTCACCCACCCAGTCCCACCTGGCACTGTGACCCCGCCTTGGTCCCACCTGGCACTGTGACCCCCCCTTGGTCCCACCTGGCACTGTGACCCCGCCTTGGTCCCACCTGGCACTGTGACCCCGCCTTGGTCCCACCTGGCACTGTGACCCCGCCTTGGTCCCACCTGGCACTGTAACCCCGCCTTGGTCCCACCTGGCACTGTGACCCCGCCTTGGTCCCACCTGGCACTGTGACCCCGCCTTGGTCCCACCTGGCACTGTGACCCCGCCTTGGTCCCACCTGGCACTGTGACCCCGCCTTGGTCCCACCTGGCACTGTGACCCCGCCTTGGTCCCACCTGGCACTGTGACCCCGCCTTGGTCCCACCTGGCACTGTGACCCCGCCTTGGTCCCACCTGGCACTGTGACCCCGCCTTGGTCCCACCTGGCACTGTGACCCCGCCTTGGTCCCACCTGGCACTGTGACCCCGCCTTGGTCCCACCTGGCACTGTGACCCCGCCTTGGTCCCACCTGGCACTGTGACCCCGCCTTGGTCCCACCTGGCACTGTGACCCCGCCTTGGTCCCACCTGGCACTGTGACCCCGCCTTGGCCCCACCTGGCACTGTGACCCCGCCTTGGCCCCACCTGGCACTGTGACCCCGCCTTGGCCCCACCTGGCACTGTGACCCCGCCTTGGTCCCACCTGGCACTGTGACCCCGCCTTGGTCCCACCTGGCACTGTGACCCCGCCTTGGTCCCACCTGGCACTGTGACCCCGCCTTGGTCCCACCTGGCACTGTGACCCCGCCTTGGTCCCACCTGGCACTGTGACCCCGCCTTGGTCCCACCTGGCACTGTGACCCCGCCTTGGTCCCACCTGGCACTGTGACCCCGCCTTGGTCCCACCTGGCACTGTGACCCCGCCTTGGTCCCACCTGGCACTGTGACCCCGCCTTGGTCCCACCTGGCACTGTGACCCCGCCTTGGTCCCACCTGGCACTGTGACCCCGCCTTGGTCCCACCTGGCACTGTGACCCCGCCTTGGTCCCACCTGGCACTGTGACCCCGCCTTGGTCCCACCTGGCACTGTGACCCCGCCTTGGTCCCACCTGGCACTGTGACCCCGCCTTGGTCCCACCTGGCACTGTGACCCCGCCTTGGTCCCACCTGGCACTGTGACCCCGCCTTGGTCCCACCTGGCACTGTGACCCCGCCTTGGTCCCACCTGGCACTGTGACCCCGCCTTGGTCCCACCTGGCACTGTGACCCCGCCTTGGTCCCACCTGGCACTGTGACCCCGCCTTGGTCCCACCTGGCACTGTGACCCCGCCTTGGTCCCACCTGGCACTGTGACCCCGCCTTGGTCCCACCTGGCACTGTGACCCCGCCTTGGTCCCACCTGGCACTGTGACCCCGCCTTGGTCCCACCTGGCACTGTGTCCCTGATCCTGACCATCCTACACAAGAAGACCGCTGAGGATGTTTCCCCTGGTGGGGGAATCAGGACACGGTTTCAGAATAAAGGGCCTCCCATTTGAGGTGAGATCATAAAATCAGAGACAGAGAATCCCTATAGTACAGAAATAGGCCATTCAGGCCATCGACTCTGCACTGACCCTCTGAAAGAGCACCCTACCTTGGCTCGCTCCCCTGCTGCATGTCTGTAATCCAACCTAACCTGCACATCTTTGGACAGTGGGAGGAATTCAGAGCACCTTGAGGAAACCCACACAGGCACTGGGAGAAAGTGCAAACTCCACACAGACGGTCACCCGAGTCTGGAATCAAACCCAGTTCCCTGGCGCTGTGTGAAAACAATGCTAACCACTGAGATGAGGTGGAATTTTTTCTCCCTGAGGACTGGTAAACTAGTGATCTTTAGAATTCTCTTCGTCAGTAAGCAGTGGAGGTTGGGTCATTCAAGGCTGAGTTAGGCAGGGTTTTGACCAACAAAGGATTCAAAAGGGCGGCACGTAGCACTGAGGACCCAGGTTCGAATCACGGCCCTGGATCACTGTTCGTGTGGAGCTTGCACATTCCCCCTGTGTCTGCATGGGTTTCACCCCCGCAACCCAAAAATGTGTAGGGTAGGTGGATTGGCTACGTGAAATTGCCCCTTAATTGGAAAAAAAGAAATTGGGTACTCTAAATCTATTATTTTTTTAAACAAGGGATTGAAGCAGTTGGAGGACAGCAGGAAATTGGAGTAAAGGGCACATTCTGATCTGCCATGATCCTGTTGAATGGTGGAGCAGACTGAGGGGCCAAATGACCTGGCCCTGCTCCTATTTCTAATGTTCTCACCCTGGACTCCTAATTCTGATCAGATCTGACACCGTTTGTATCCAGTGCTTTCTCATACCTGATCACACTCAGGTGCTGAACTTCAAAGCAGCAACTTTGTTCTTGCGCCTTGCAGACAGGATTACTGTTTGATGTGTGATGGGTAAGTAAGGAGAGAGTTTAAGAAGGTGCTGTAAACCTGGGGAAATTCAGGAATAGCTGTTTTAAGTGATGGGATATATTGGGTTAAAGCAGGAAAATGTGCAGCCCTGAATTCTGATGTTCCAAATGCAGTCTTGGTAGAGTTAGAGACAGCTTTCATCTGTTGGTACTCAACCATCATGGTGTGTTATTATCGCCAGGGGAGCAATGTGTGATGGTGCCCGCCACTGCTTTCAGAAGAAAGGTGTAGTGACAGTGAATGGCCAGGATAAAGACGGTCAGGAGATTCAGTTGGAGCATGCTCTGGAACTGGCGATTGAAGCAGGCGCTGAGGATGTTAAACAGGCTGAGGATGAAGAAGAGAAGGTGATCTTGAAGGTGAGTGCAGGCTCTTGTAGGTTTTGCTCATTTTGTAAAGGATGTCACTGTAATGTGGGTGCTGCGTGTCAGTCTTCTCACGTGCAGCTCTGTAGAATTGACGACCGACTCGTGTCATCAAAATATCAGTCTGACAGCCATCAACACACTCAGGGCAGGTATAGCACGGGGTTAGTTGCAGGGTAACAATCACTCTACACTGTTCCCATCAAACACTCTCAGGATAGATACAGCACAGGGTTAGATACAGAGTAAAGCTCCCTCTACACTGTCCCCATCAAACATTCCTAGAGACAGTAAACACGAGGTTAGACATAGAGTAAAGCTCCCTCTACACTGTCTCCATTAAACATTCCCTGGACAGGTACAGCACAGGGTTTTGCTTCTGTCACTGATGTGATGTTGTGGCTCAGCTGCAGTTAATAAAGAGGAAATACAACTTCAAAAAAGTGATTAGGTTTGCATTTCCAACAATAGCTTCCCTTGCCCTCTTCGAGTGAAGTTTAAAATGTTCTATCATTGTTACTGAATTAATGGCTGTTTTATGTTTTCATGCCCAAGTACTGGATGACATCTCGCTATATTAATTCCTTGTTTAAAAAAAAAGCAAATCACTTTTCCCATCCTAAGGACATGCCAGTGATTAGCTTCTGCAGTGCAGTGACTATTGTTTTGTAGGAAAACGCAGTACTAACAGAACAAGGTCCCAAAAACAGCATGCGACAAATGGTCAGGTGATCCATTTTTAATGGTTGACGACTAAATCAGGACACCAGGAAAAGTTTCTTGTAATACCTTTAGACTCACCTCCACAAACATCAGGGCCTCGATTTCACATCTCATCCAAAGGTCAGAGTCTCACGGTGGGCAGAGATGACTCTGATCACACTTATCTGGGCTGGCTTTGAACATAGGCTCAAGGATCTATGGCTGATTGGCTGATGGTAGTCCACCTTCCAGGCACTACTCTGGCTGTGATAAGGTCACTCAGCACCAAATGGAGTCTGACCCCGTCACCTGTCAGATCTAATACTGCACGATGAATTTACGCATATCACAGCTTTCCTACAGCAGGCAGGTGCGACATTTTACCACTATGTCAGGGTATCTCTAACACCTTGTGTTTTGTTTTGTAACATTGTTTTCAAGTTTGTTTCTGATATGCCTTCACTGCGAGACGTACGAGAGAGGTTGAACACACTGGGATTACTGACCATTACGACTGGGCCTGAGTTCATTGCCACAACCACTGTCCAGCTAACCGACACAGATTTGGAGGCAGCGTTCTGCTTGATTCAACGGATCGATGAATATCGGGATGTTATTAAAGTCTATGATAATATTGAGTCACAAGGTTGACTGGCAGCAACACAGAGCTTCTTGGACTGTTGCATGTCTGATGTGTCAGCTGGACACATGTTTGTATCGAGACTGAATGAGGACTAGTTTAAAGAGAATGCTGGTGCAATCCCCACTCCATTACCAAAAACAATTGAAGCCCTCCAGTGAGTAAGGATGTTGTTAACACAACAGTGCAGCTGAGGTGTGTGCACTTTCTGTTCCTGCTCCGTTATTACAATCTCTTGAAGGTGCAGATGCCCATTAGGTTTCCACAGGCTACATGCACCCTCTATTATCCTTCACAACTAACTATTCTTCACGCACATGTGTCAATGATTCATTGCACAGGGTCTGATAGCCCAGCACTTGTTTTTCAACAGGGGTCACTGGACAGTGATCAGGGGCAGGAACCCTGACTGATTTCCTCTTTTCTCTAAACTGGGAGACTGGATAACTATAGGAGTCTTGAGTTTGCATTTAGAAAATGCCTGAGAGCAAAAACACTTTATAGCCAGATTGATGTTTGAAAGTGTAACCTTTGGTGTAATGTGGACAAGTGTCAGTTTGTACACGGCAGTGAGAAAAATCATCAGATAATGTAACGGCGAGATGCTAACGCAGAGATGTGTTTGGGCTATGACATCGGGAGAACTCCTTACATTTTGAACAGTGGTCTAAGACCTTTAATAAGCATTTGAACAGGTAATCTTGCTTTAATATTTCATGCAAATTAGTCCTGCAGTCCATCAGTATTGTATTCAAGGGCAAGTCTAGATTAAGGGTTTAGCCCCTGAAGTGGAGATTGAACCACAACATTCTGACTGGAGGATAGGATGAGAGTGTTGCCATCTAAGCACAGACTGACCATGTGTGCTAGTCAACTCCAGGCTAGGAAGGATGGGGTGGTAACCAACCAAGTTCCTTAGTGTTTCCCTGTGTGTTTATCACCTTGGTTGTGATGCCGTTTATGAACCATTAGCCTGCCAGCCCTGACTCAATTAATATAAAGTGGCTCAGCTTGGTTGGCATGCCAATGCAAGCTTTCAGACAAGATGGAGGAAATTAGCCATGACTTTAGCAAATTTTGAAATATTTTAATCAAGAAAATGCTTTGACATTCTGTGTTTGTTTGTGCCTGAGGTTTGCACTGACTGTAATGTGTATGACAGTGCTGGGAATCCATCAGGCTGGATGAGGTTTGAAGCTCTCTGGAAACATTCCCATACATAGGCAGGACCATTCATTCACAGTAACTAAATAATGTCAAATTCATTTAAGAGGTGAGGTATCAGTGGGTGACACTCTTACCTCAGAAGATCAAGGGTTCAACTCCCACTCCAGAGACTTGAGTGCATAATCTAGAGTGAGCGGGTGTACACTGTTCGAGGTGCTGTATTTCACATGAGACTGCATTTTGTTATTTTAAATAGTAGTCACGCATTAGTGGTCTTGCCTTATGAAATGACGGGACTCCAAACGTAGAATTCCTACAATGCAAAAGGAGGCCATTTGGTTCATCGAGTCTGCACTTACCTACTCCGCCCTATCTCCGTATCCTAACCTACACATCCCTGGACACTAAGGGGCAATTTATCACGGCCAATCCACCTAACATGCACATCTTTGGACTGGGGGAAGAATCCAGAATACCCAGAGGCAAACGTACAAACTCCACACAGACAGTCACCCAAGGCTGGAATTCAATCCGGGTCCCTGGTGTTGTGAGGCAACACGTGAGGCAGCAGTGCTAACTGCTGTCCCACCCCAATCTCTTTCTCTCTTCCATTGTGTCTTTAAGTGACTTGACTTCTGCCTTATTTATAACATTTAATGTTAGCAGGTACCCACCATCACAACTGGATTAACCTGTCCTCACCCTAGTCACAGATGTACCATTTGGTGGTTCTTAATGCTAGTGGATGCATTCTGATTTGGGTCAGTGCCCCGGGTTAGAGAAGGGAACATCCAGTCAGGGATCCTGCTCCTACAAGCTTCCAAAGCTACATGTGTGTGAACAAGGTTGAACTTGGTTCTGAGAGCCCTTTAACCCATTTGGTTGAGTTCCCTGCTGACTCTCACTGCAAAGATGATGTGTTGCTCTGGTAGGCGGCTGGTGTACAATTCCCAGTTTCCATCAACGTCTACGGGACTCTGGCAGGGTGTGGGGTGGGGGGGAGGGGGGGGGGGGGCGGTGGCTGGAGAATTGGAAACAACATGGGACATTGCTGATTATTTGCCTTGATTCAAAATCCCTACAGCTGTTTTAAGTCTGATATGGTGAAGATTTAACTGACATTTCACTCTTGTCTCACAGTTGCTTCCTGTCAAATGGTAATAATGAGCCTTTGTATCAGTGCTGATGGAAATTTTTTTTTAAGCATTCACATTGCATTGTGAAGATGAGTGAACTGTGCTGTGCAATCTCCAAGTAAATCTGCCGTGTCTCACATTTAAACCTGCTCCTTTCCTCAATATAATTCCAGTCTGAAGTTGTCCGAAGATAGCCCCACCCCTCTCTCACGTGGACTAATGTAGTGGACTTACGCCCAGGTAAACCCCAGAAACAAGGACGCAAAAGCAAACAAACTCACCCAAAATAATAAAAGACTTGTAACTTGTATATTATATAGTCCCTTTTCCAAATTCTGGATTGAGCAGCCTGCTTTACAACCAGTGAAGTGTTTTTCAAAATGTCGTCGCTGTTGTAGGAAACACAGCAGCCAATTTGCAGCAGAAAGGTGGATTTGATGGTGCAATGGTAATGTCACTGGGCTAGTAATCCAGGGGCCTAGGTTAATGCTGTGGGGACACGGGTTCAAATCCGACCATGGCAGCTGGTAGAATTAAAATGTAATGAATAAATTGGAATTTTAAAACAGAAGCTAGTTTTAGTAATAATGACCATGAATTGATTGATGTAAAAACCCAGCCGAAAACCTTTTTGGGAGTTTTCCTTCCTTTTAGGGAAATAAATTACTTGGATGAAGAGACAAAAAGTAATGTTGCTGACAATACAAAGCTAGGTGGAAATAATAGTCTTTATTAGTGTCACAAGTAGGCTTACATTAACACTGCAATGAAGTTACTGTGAAAAGCCCCTAGTCACCACACTCTTGCGCCTGTTCGGGTACACTGAGGGAGAATTCAGAATGTCTAATTCACCTAATAAGCACGTCTTGTGGGAGGAAACCGGAGCACCCGGAGGAAACCCACGCAGACACGGGAAGAATGTGCAGACTCCGCACAGACAGTGACCCAAGCCAGGAATCGAACCCAGGTCCCTGGCGCTGTGAAGCAACAGTGCTATCCACTGTGTTACCAAATCTCAGCTGTGAGGAGAACACGGGCTGCAAAACGAATAGGACAGTTTAAGTGGGTGGGCAACGAGATGGAGTATAATGTGGGGACGTGTGAAGTTAGTCAACAGAAAAAGCAGAAAATACGAGACAATCTCAGCAGGTATGACAGCATCTGTGGAGAGAGAACAGAACAGTACAGCACAGAACAGGCCCTTTGGCCCTCGATGTTGTGCCGAGCAATGATCACCCTACTCAAACTCACGTATCCACCCTATACCCGTAACCCAACAACTCCCCCTTAACCTTACTTTTTCGGACACTACGGGCAATTTAGCATGGCCAATCCACCTAACCCGCATATCTTTGGACTGTGGGAGGAAACCGGAGCACCCGGAGGAAACCCACGCACACACGGGGAGGACGTGCAGACTCCGCACAGACAGTGACCCAGCCGGGAACCGAACCTGGGACCCTAGAGCTGTGAAGCATTTATGCTCACCACTATGCTACCGTGCTGCTCCCAACAGGCATGGTTGAAGACTCCGGGCCCGGTGCTCCTCCAGAAGCACGTCAGGGCACACAAAACTGACCCACTCGTAGAGAAAGTGCTTCTACTACACTCAAACCCCCAATACGCCTTCATAAAGTACCCTGACAGCCGTCAGGACACTGTATCCCTCCGAGACCTAGCGCCGGCAGGATCGAATCCCATCACTATCACCGCCGAGGTACCCCTCACACTACGCCCCACCCAACTCATCACGCCCCCGCACCTACCGGGTCGCTACACATGTTCCGCGCACCCGCGCCCACAAGATTCCAGCGTCCCCAGTCGAACCAGACGGGTACGAAGCTCGGACAGAATCACCCCCAGAGTCCGCCATCGTATCCCAACCAACCGTGATCGTCCAGCCGCCAGAAGAGGCTGCAACCCCAGTGCTCCGCCGATCACAACGGACAACTCGACCACCGGACAGACTCAATTTGTAAGCCATCACCCCCGCAGGACTTGATTTTTTCACAAGGGGTGAATGTGGTGAATTATAAACACTAATAATCCACACTGTATTGTACAACATGTGTTGAGCCTGTACCTTGTACACAGATCATGTGTAGTTGCACGGCTCTACCCATAGGGGGAGATGAGGAGCTTGTACTGGGCTCCACCCTTGGTTCCGCCCATGGCTCCTCCCCCTAACCGGAAGTATAAAGGTTGCTGTTATGAGCCTGCCTGCCAGTTCATCTAGAGTTCATCTCGTCACAGGCAGGCTCTGTTGTAAGATGATTAAAACCACTGTTCGCTTCTAACCACGTGTCGCGTGAATTGATGGTCTCATCAATGCCCCTTTATAGAAGACCGCCGGCAATCCATCTGGTCCCGGCGTCTTCCCCGCCGGCATGGAGCTCATGCTGTCCATGACTTCACTCAGTATTAATGGTGCTTCCAGCTAACCTGCACACTTGGACTGTGGGAGGAAACCGGAGCACCCGAGGAAACCCACGCAGACATGGGGAGAACGTGCAGACTCCGCACACCCAAGCTGGAAATCGAACCCGGTTCCCTGGCGCTGTGAAGCAACAGTGCTAACCACTGTGCTACCGTGCCTCGTTTCCGTTGTGTCTGCCGCTTTCTCAGCTGGTGAGCCAGCTGGCGGCTGGCTTTGTCTCCGTATTTGTACAAGGACCCCGTGCCTGGCGGAGTTGGTGCACCGCTTTCCTCGTGAAGAGCAGGTCCAAGTTCATCTGTAGCTTTTTCCTCTCCGCCAGGAGCTCTACAGTCGGGGCCTCAGAGTATTGCCGGTCCACCTCCAAAATGGAGTCAACTAACTGTTGCCTAACCACTATTTCTTCCCTGTCTCTATGCGCTTTAAAGGCAATAATCTCACCCCTGATCACAGCTTTCAGAGCCTCCCAGAGAGACTGGAGGGTGAGACCTCCCAGTTCTGGTTGTTGGTAATATAACTGTCTTTGGCCTGTGATACTTTCTTGCAGAAAGCCTTGTTGGTGAGGAGGGCCGTGACCAATCTCCATGGGTGGGGTGGGGGGTGGCGTTGGGTACAGCCTGTCTCCATCTTCACATCCATATAATGTGGAGCACGGTCGGAGATTACGATCGCAGAGTATTCTGCTCTTACTATCCCTGGAAGCACCGATTTCTCCACTACTTAAATCGGGTGTATACGTTTTGTACCTGGGAGAGGAATGAGAACTCCTTCCCTGGGTGCGTGAACCTCCATGGGTCCATTGCCCTCATCTGCTCCATGAATGTGCCAAGTTCTTTTGCCATGTTAGAGGTCTTCCCTGTTTTGGAGTTCGACCTGTCTGTCCGTGGGTCCTGTACACAATTCAAATCCCCCCCACTCCCCATGATAGGTCAGTGTGTGTCAATGTTGGGGGGCCGCCATGGTCTTCTTTACAAACTCCGTGTTGTCCCAGTTGGGAGCGGACACGTTGACCAGTACCACTGATGCCCAGTCCAGGACATTGCTGACCATGATGTACTGGCCCCCTATGTTTGTAACCATCCTTGCCGCAGTAAACACCGTCCTTTTATTTATCAGTATGGCTCCCCTCCAGCTCTCATCTCGTGGCAATAATGGTAGGTCTGTCCCGCCCAGCCCTTTCTTTTTTTAAATAAATTTAGAGTACCCAATTCATTTTTTCCAATTAAGGGTCAATTTAGCATGCCCAATCTGCCTGGCCTGTACATCTTTGTGTTGTGGGGGCGAAACCCACGCAAACACAGGGAGAATGTGCAAACGCCACACGGACAGTGACCCAGAGCCGGGATCGAACCTGGGACCTCGGCGCCATGAGGCAGCAATGCGCCACTGCGCAGCCGTGCTGCCCCTAGCCCTTCCTTACCCACAATCGATCCTTCCTTAGGTGCGTCTCCTGGAGGAAGACTATGTCAGCTTTCATACTTTTGAGGTGGATGAAAACTGTCGATATTTTCCCTAGGCCGTTAAGTCCCTTGATGTTCCAGGTGACTATTCTGATCTTTGACTACCCCTTGCGGGAGCACCAATACTTACCTTGTGGATGTGCCTCTGCGCTCCGGGGTTTCCCTTTGTTAGGGGCACATCCCTGATAAATACTGAAGCTAAGTAATTATTTAATATTTCTACTATCTCTCTATCATTACATGTGATCTTAATTTGTCTACCCCAAATTATCCTAGTCTCTTCACAGTCTTCTTTTTTGAATCGATGTGTGTGTGAAATATGTTACTATTTTGGTTCACGTTCCCTGATTTAATTTCATTGTTCCTCTTTGCCCTCCTGATTGGTTTTTTGACATCTTTCTGAATCTCTTCATGTTTTCTCTTAACATGCACTCCTCTGCTATCTCTGTTCTTAATCATTGCCTCTTTCTTAATCCTCAGTTAGCTTATTTCTTTATTCATTCATGGAGTCCCACTTGTGCCTAGTTTGTTCTTTCCTGTTAGTGGGCTATATTTCCCTGCACTCTGTTGAACACTGTTTGAAATGTTGCCCTGAATTGTTGTTTGACAATATAATTGCCCATTTTACTTTCCCAAGTACTATTCACAGTCCCTTAAAATCATCTTTTTTCCAATTTATTACCTTATTTTTTGTCATATTTATGTCCTTCTCAAGCTCTTAAAAACCATATAGAACATAGAACAGTACAGCACAGAACAGGCCCTTCGGCCCCCAATGTTGTGCCGAGCCATGATCACCCTACTCAAACCCACGTATCCACCCTATACCCGGAACCCAACAACCCCCCCCTTAACCTTACTTTTTATTAGGACACTACGGGCAATTTAGCATGGCCAATCCACCTAACCCGCACATCTTTGGACTGTGGGAGGAAACCGGAGCACCCGGAGGAAACCCACGCACACAGGGGGAGGACGTGCAGACTCCACACAGACAGAGACCCAGCCGGGAATCGAACCTGGGACCCTGGAGCTGTGAAGCATTTATGCTAACCACCATGCTACCCTGCTGCCCCTAATATATATATTATGATATTATATTATATTATCATATATAATATATATTATATATGATATATACTATATGATATATACTAATATATATTATCATAATATATTATGATTACTATTAGAACCATAGTAAAATTACAGCACAGAAGGAGGCCATTTGGCCCATTTGGCACCACCATGTCAGCCCGAGGACACCTAGGTGCCCTTTCTAATCCCACCTTCCTGAAACCAGTCCAGAGCCCTATAGCTTACAGCACTTTAGGTCCAGATCCAGCTACTTGAAAAAATATATATTTTTTTCCAATTAAGGGCAATGTAGGGTGGCCAATTCACCTACCCTGCACATAAGAACATAAGAACTAGGAGCAGGAGTAGGCCATCTGGCCCCTCGAGCCTGCTCCGCCATTCAATTAGATCATGGCTGATCTTTTGTGGACTCAGCTCCACTTTCCGGCCCGAACACCATAACCCTTAATCCCTTCATTCTTCAAAAAACTATCTATCTTTACCTTAAAAACATGTAATGAAGGAGCCTCAACTGCTTCACTGGGCAAGGAATTCCATAGATTCACAACCTTTTGGGTGAAGAAGTTCCTCCTTATCTCAGTTCTAAATCTACTTCCCCTTATTTTGAGGCTATGCCCCCTAGTTCTGCTGTCACCCGCCAGTGGAAACAACCTGCCCGCATCTATCCTATCTATTCCCTTCATAATTTTAAATGTTTCTATAAGATCCCCCCTCATCCTTCTAAATTCCAACGAGTACAGTCCCAGTCTACTCAACCTCTCCTCATAATCCAACCCCTTCAGCTCTGGGATTAACCTAGTGAATCTCCTCTGCACACCCTCCAGCGCCAGTACGTCCTTTCTCAAGTAAGGAGACCAAAACTGAACACAATACTCCAGGTGTGGCTGCACTAACACCTTATACAATTGCAACATAACCTCCCTAGTCTTAAACTCCATCCCTCTAGCAATGAAGGACAAAATTCCATTTGCCTTCTTAATCACCTGTTGCACTTGTAAACCAACCTTCTGTGACTCATGCACTAGCACACCCAAGTCTCTCTGAACAGCGGCATGCTTTAATATTTTATCGTTTAAATAATAATCCTGGACTTCCGGTTGCGGCTATGACCAGCTAAGTCGCACGTTTGGCTGCTCCTGTTAGGAAGGTGTTTTCGGGCCGATTGGAGGGCCCCTAACGGCGCTGGAACGGCAATTCCCGGTGGGGGAAGGTTCCCAGAGGTGAACCCCGAAAACTTTATGGTCGTCACCCGAAGTGGGGCAGGAAAAAAAAGCGGCAGCAGCTCCCCGAAAAAAGCGGGGGAAGAAATCCAAAATGGCGGCCGGCGGCGCACCCGAGGACTGGAGGAAATGGGCGGAGGAGCAGCAGGCCGCTCTCCTGCGCTTCTTCACGGAGCTGAAAGTGGAGCTGCTGGAGTTGATGAACGCGACGACCACCAGGCTGATGGGGGCACAGGCGACCCAAGAGGCGTCAATTCGGGAGCTGCAGCAGGAGATGACTGTGAGGGAGGAGGAGGCCACGGTCCTCGTGGGAAAGGTGGAGGTGCACGAGGCACTCCACCTGAGATGGCAAAACCGATTGGAGGAGATGGATACCCGCATGAGGCGGAAAAACCTGAGGATCCTGGGCCTGGCAGAAGGGCTGGAGGGGTCGGACCTCCAGGGATATGTGGCAGAAATGCTGGGCTCACTGATGGGGGCAGGGGCCGTCCCTTCGCCCCTGGAATTGGAGGAGGCCTACAGAGTAATGGCCAGGAAGCCAAGAGCAAACGAACCCCCGAGGGCGGTGCTGGTTCGGTTCCAGCGATTCAGTGACCGGGAGAGGGTGCTGAGGTGGGCCAAGAGAGAGAGGAGCAGCAAATGGGAGAACTCGACGGTGAGGATCTTTCAGGACTGGAGTGCGGAGGTGGCAAAGCGGCGGGCCCGGTTCAACCGGACGAAGGCGGTGCTGCATGCCAAGAGAATCAGATTCGGGATGCTGCAGCCAGCGCGCTTGTGGGTGACCTACAAGGACCAGCACCACTATTTCGAGTCCCCGGAGGAGGCGTGGGCCTTTGTCCAGGAAGAAAAGCTGGACTCGAACTAGAACCAGGGGATACTTGGCGGTCGTTGCCGCTCTGGTACTTTAAGCTGGTCACGTGGCTTTCTTTTGGTTGGATTTTCACTTGGCCGTATTTTTGGACCTTTTTTGTTCTCTATACCAGTTTTTTTTTCTCTCTTTTTCCTGTTATTTATAATGTTATGTTGGGAGGGCGGGGTGGGGGGGGAGTGCCGGGGGTATGTGTTTCTTGTGGGGTTTTTGGTTGTTTTGTATTTATCGGTGTGAGATCGGGGACGGGGGTG
Source organism: Scyliorhinus canicula (assembly GCF_902713615.1). Classification (NCBI taxonomy): domain Eukaryota; kingdom Metazoa; phylum Chordata; class Chondrichthyes; order Carcharhiniformes; family Scyliorhinidae; genus Scyliorhinus; species Scyliorhinus canicula. Next base: position 51,086,103 of record NC_052164.1, read on the forward strand.
GAACTGAAGATGGAGGGGCGGGGAGGGGCAGGGCGAAAGCGCGGGCTTTCCTCTGGTTTCCCGCGCACGGGGCAGAGGAGGGAGGGGGGTGGGAGTAAGGGGCGTGGTCAGCAATGGCTCCCTTTCCCGCGCTGGAGCGGGGTCAAGGAGGGGTGGTAAGGGGGGGGGACGTCCCCCATGCCGGGAGGAGCCGGAGTGTGGCAGGGGCAGCCGGGTCAGCGTAAACCAGCTGACTTACGGAAGTACTATGGAGGGTGCATCGCGGCTAGGAAGGGTCCTAGCCTGGGGGGGGAGGGGGGTGGAGGGGGGGGCCACCGGGTTGCTGCTGAAAAAGCCAGGGAGGAGAAGTTGAGGGGTGGGGGGGGGGAGCCATCGCCATGGGGAGCGGGTCAGAAAGGGAGGGCTGACTCGGGGCGAGCAGGGGACAGGATATGGCTAGTCGGCAGGGGAAAGGGGCGGGCTGCCCTTCGACCCGGCTGATCACTTGGAATGTGAGGGGGCTGAATGGGCCGGTCAAGAGAACGAGAGTAATCTCGCATTTGAAGGGGCTGAAGGCGGATGTAGCAATGCTACAAGAGACCCATTTGAAGGTGGCGGACCAGGTCCGCCTGAGAAGGGGGTGGGTGGGACAGGTGTTCCACTCAGGACTGGACGTAAAGAACCGAGGGGTGGCGATCCTGGTAGGGAAGAGGGTGTCGTTCGTGGCGGCGGAGGTGGTGGCGGATAAAGAGGGTAGATATGTCATGGTGAAGGGTAGGCTGCAGGGGGAGAAAGTGGTGATGGTTAACGTGTATGCCCCGAACTGGGACGACGCTGGCTTCATGAGGCGCCTACTGGGCCTCATTCCTGACCTGGAGGCAGGGGGCCTGATCATGGGGGGGGACTTCAACACAGTGCTGGACCCCGTGTTGGACAGATCGAGTTCAAGGACGAGTAGGAGGCCGGCAGCGGCAGAAGTGTTAAAGGGGTTTATGGAGCAGATGGGAGGGGTGGACCCCTGGAGGTTTGGGAGGCCGAGGGCGAGGGAGTATTCCTTTTTCTCCCATGTCCACAGAGTCTATTCTAGAATTGACTTTTTTGTATTGAGCAGGGGACTGATCCCGAAAGTACGGGAAGTGGAGTACTCGGCCATAGCGGTCTCAGACCACGCGCCACACTGGGTAGATTTGGAAATGGGGGAGGTGCGAGACCAGCGTCCGCTGTGGCGCCTGGATGTGGGGTTGCTGGCGGATGAGGAGGTGTATAAGAGGGTCCGGAAGAGCATTGAAAGGTATCTGGACATTAATGACACGTGGGAGGTGCAGGTGGGGATGGTATGGGAGGCCCTGAAGGCGGTGATCCGGGGGGAGCTGATCTCCATACGGGCACATAGGGAAAGGAGGGAGAGACAGGAGAGGGAGAGGCTGGTGGGGGAGCTTCTGGACGTGGATAGGAAATATGCGGAGGCACCAGAGGAGGGGCTGCTGGGGGAACGGCGTAGTTTGACCTGTTGACCACCAGAAAGGCGGAGACACAGTGGAGAAGGGCGCAGGGCGCGATTTATGAGTATGGGGAGAAGGCGAGCAGGATGTTGGCGCATCAGCTCCGCAAGCGGGATGCGGCTAGAGAAATTGGGGGAGTGAGGGAGAGGGGTGGGAACGTAGTGCAGAAGGGGCCAGAAGTAAATGGGGTTTTCAGAGACTTCTATAAGGAGCTGTATCGGTCAGAGCCGCCGACGAGGGGAGGGGGGATGGAGGGCTTCTTGAACAAACTGAGGTTCCCCAAGGTCCAAGAGGAGCTGGTAGAGGGGCTGGGGGCGCAGATAGGGTTAGAGGAGCTAGTCAAGGGGATTGGGCATATGCAGTCGGGGAAGGCGCCGGGGCCAGACGGGTTCCCGGTGGAATTTTACAAAAAATATGCGGATCTGGTGGGCCCTGTGCTGGTGCGAGCCTTCAACGAGGCATGGGAGGGGGGGGCTCTGCCCCCGACAATGTCGCAGGCACTGATCTCTCTGATCTTGAAGCGGGACAAGGACCCCGTGCAGTGTGGGTCATATAGGCCTATCTCGCTCCTGAATGTGGACGCCAAGCTGCTGGCAAAGATCCTGGCTACCAGGATAGAGGATTGTGTGCCAGGGGTGATACACGAGGACCAGACGGGTTTTGTGAAAGGGCGGCAGCTCAATACGAACGTGCGGAGACTGCTAAACGTCATCATGATGCCGGCAGTGGAGGGGGAGGCGGAGATAGTGGTGGCATTGGACGCGGAGAAAGCATTTGATAGGGTGGAGTGGAAGTACCTGTGGGAGACGCTGGAACGGTTTGGATTTGGGGAGGCATTTATTAAATGGGTGAAGCTGCTCTATTCGGCCCCGACGGCAAGTGTAGTGACGAATGGTAGGAGATCGGAGTATTTTGGGCTCCACCGGGGGACCAGACAGGGGTGCCCCTTGTCCCCCCTGCTCTTCGCACTGGCAATTGAACCGTTGGCGATGGCACTGAGGGGCTCAGGGGGGTGGAGAGGGCTGACAAAGGGCGGGGAGGAGCACCGGGTATCGCTATACGCGGACGACCTGCTGCTATACGTGGCAGACCCAGAAGGGGGAATGCCGGAGGTGATGGAACTGCTAGCAGAATTCGGGGACTTTTCGGGGTACAAGCTAAACTTGGGTAAGAGTGAGGTATTTGTGATACACCCAGGGGACCAGGAAGAGGGAATCGGGAGACTCCCGTTGAAGAGAGCAGGAAAGAGTTTTAGATATTTAGGGGTGCAGGTGGCAAGGAACTGGGGGACGCTCCACAAGTTGAACTTCACTAGGCTGGTGGAACAGATGGAGGAGGAATTTAAAAGGTGGGACATGGTGCCGCTGTCGCTGGCGGGCAGAGTGCAGTCCGTTAAAATGACGGTCCTCCCGAGGTTTCTGTTCTTATTCCGGTGCTTGCCCATCTTCCTCCCTAGGGCCTTCTTCAAAAAGGTGACGAGCAGCATCATGAGCTACGTGTGGGCGCACGGCACCCCAAGGGTGAGGAGGGTCTTCTTGGAGCGGAGTAGGGAGAGTGGAGGGCTGGCATTACCCAACCTTTCGGGGTATTACTGGGCGGCTAATGTATCGATGGTGCGCAAGTGGATGATGGAAGGGGAGGGGGCAGCTTGGAAACGAATGGAGAGGGCGTCCTGTGGCAACATAAACCTGGGGGCCCTAGTAACGGCGCCATGGCCGCTCCCTCCCACGAGGTCTACCACGAGCCCAGTGGTGGCGGCCACCCTCAAGATCTGGGGGCAATGGAGGCGACACAGGGGGGAAGTGGGAGGTCTGATGGAGGCACCGTTAAGAGGGAACCATAGATTCATCCCGGGGAATATGGACGGGGGATTCCAGAGCTGGTACAGGGTGGGCATCAGGCAGCTGAAGGATCTGTTTGTAGATGGGAGGTTTGCGAGCCTGAGAGAGCTGGAGGAGAAATTCGGGCTCCCCCCGGGAAACGTGTTTCGACATCTGCAGGTGAAGGCATTTGCTAGACGCCAGGTGGAAGGGTTCCCCTTGCTCCCCAGTAGGGGGGCGAGCGATAGGGTGCTCTCGGGGGTCTGGGTCGGAGGGGGGAGGATATCGGACATATACAAAGTAATGCAGGAGGCTGAGGAGGCATCAGTAGAGGAGCTGAAAGCCAAGTGGGAGGGGGAGCTGGGAGAGCAGGTAGAGGATGGGACATGGGCTGATGCCCTGGAGAGAGTTAATTCTTCCTCCTCGTGTGCGAGGCTTAGCCTCATTCAATTTAAGGTGCTACATAGAGCCCATATGACGGGGACAAGGATGAGTCGGTTCTTTGGGGGTGAGGACAGATGTGTCAGGTGTTCGGGAAGTCCAGCGAACCATGTCCATATGTTTTGGGCATGTCCGGCACTGGAGGAGTTCTGGAAGGGGGTGGCAAGGACGGTGTCGAGGGTGGTGGGATCCAGGGTCAAACCAGGATGGGGACTAGCGATCTTTGGGGTTGGGGTGGAGCCGGGGGTACAGGAGGCGAGAGAGGCCGGAGTACTGGCCTTTGCGTCCCTAGTTGCGCGAAGAAGGATACTGATACAGTGGAAGGACGCGAGGCCTCCAAGCGTGGAAACTTGGATTAATGACATGGCAAGCTTTATCCAGTTGGAAAGGGTCAAATTCGCCCTGAGAGGGTCGGTACAAGGGTTCTTCAGGCGGTGGCAGCCTTTCCTCGACTTTTTGGATCAAAGATAGGGTGCAGAGGTCGCAGCAGCAGCAACCCGGGGGGGGGGGGGGGTGGCAACAATGGGTGTGGTGGGCTATTTAAGGTTGTAATGCGGACAAATTTGTTCGCAGTTCATGTTTGATGTTAATTGTTGCTTTGTTTGTTTTTGGGGGGGGGAGGGGGGAGGGACAGCGCGCGCGGTGGGTCGGGCGGGGGGGGGGGATATTTGTTAAGAGGGAATATTTTGTAATAGTCTATGGTTAGGGGGGGTAAATATTTTCATGTAAAAAAATCTCTTCAATAAAAATTATTTTAAAAAAATAAATAATAATCCTGTTTGCTGTTATTCCTACCAAAATGGATAACCTCACATTTGTCAACATTGTATTCCATCTGCCAGACCCGAGCCCATTCACCTAACCTATCCAAATCCCTCTGCAGACTTCCAGTATCCTCTGCACTTTTCGCTTTACCACTCATCTTAGTGTTATCTGCAAACTTGGACACATTGCCCTTGGTCCCCAACTCCAAATCATCAACATCTTTTTGGGTTGTGGGGGTGAGGTCCATGCAGACAGGGGGAGAATGTGCAAACTCCACATGGACAATGACCTGGGGTCGGGATGGAACCCGGGTCCTCAGCGGTGTGAGGCAGCAGTGCTAACCACTGGGCCACTGTGCCACCCCAGATCCAGGTACTTTTTAAAAGAGTTTAGTGTCTCTTCATCCAGCACCAACACAAGCAGCGAATCCAGACACCCACCATCCTCTGCGTAAAAAGATTCTTCCCCATGTCCCCTCTACACCTTCTACCACTTATCTTGAATCTAAGTTCCCTAGATCTAGAATTCTCCACCAAGGGAAACAATTTTATCCTGTCCACTCTATCACTTCCCCTCATAATTTTGCACACTTCAATTAAGTCACCCCTCAGCCTTCTTTGTTCTAAGTAATATTACCCCAACCTATCCAATCTCTCCTCATAGCTACACTTTTCTAGACCTGCCAGCCTTCTTGAAAACCAATTCTGCGCTCTCTCAAGAGCAATTAGTTCCTTCCTCTAATGGGATGACCAGTGTCATAATAGCCACTCAGGTATATCATGAGATGCAGACAGGCAGTGATCGACACACAGGATAACCAATGAACACACACGACACAGAACAACCAATCACCAGACAGGACACCACCACTCTCAAGCCCACAGGGCATTAAGGCTCTCCCTCTCTCACAGGACACGGCGAGGGAGATAGTCATTGCACAGGCCAATGAACATCATCACCATGTGATAGAGAGCTAGTCTGGTCAAGCCAGTAGGAGGTTATCAGTTAGGTTAATAGAGTGTCAACCCACAGCAGATTATGTACAGCAATCAACAGGTTCAATAATACAGTGTTGGACCATCTCCTGTGTTGGAAGCCTGTTTCTCGTTTTACTGCATCCAGTCGCAGTCGATGTTAGACCAACACAGATAACACATCAACCAGAACTGCACATGATACTCCAGTGTAACCTCACCAGTGTTTTATGCAATTCCTACATTATATCCTTGCTTTTTATACTCTATACCTTTACCAATGAGAGAGAGTATTCCATATGTTTTCTTTGCAATATTGTCTACTTGAAATGCTGTGAAGATCTCTCCCGTCATCTACCCCTCTTAGTATATTCCCATTTATTGTGCACTCCCTATAACTGTTTGACCTCCCTAAATGCTCTGTGTTAAATCCTATCTGTTATTTTGTTGCCCACTCCACCATCCCATCTATATCATCTTGAACTCAGCGACCAACCTAAATGAGTATGCCACCACCATCACAGACTTCATCAGCAAATGTGTGCTGATGAAGTTTGCAGACTTCATCAGCAAATGTGTGGATGACTGCATGCCAAAGGAAGCAGTACATACGTTCCCCAACTGGAAACCATGGTTCAATCGCAAGAGTGACTCGCTACTGAAGGACAGGTCTGAGGCGTTCAAGTCAGACGACCCTAAACTATACAAGAAATCCAGGTATGACCTCCGTAAAGACTTCCGAGATACCAAGAGAGAATATCAAACCAAGCTAGAGTCACAGGCGGACTCTCGCTGGTTGTGGCAAGGCCTAAACAAAGCGAAGCCGAGCAGTAACGCAACCCTCCCCGATGAACTCAATTGATTCTATGCTCGGTGTGGTAGTCTGGTTAGAGGTATTACGGTACCTAGTAATGCTGGAACACCATGGGTGGATAATGCATGTTGTCTATTGATCGAGACTGTATGGTGGCTCCGCCCTGCAAGGCGGGGTATAAGAGCCCGTGCAGCCCCAGCGGCTTCCTTTCTTACCTGAGCTGCTGGGGGAAACATCTAGCTTATTAAAGCCTTCAGTTGGACTACAACCTCGCTTTAGTAGTCATTGATTGTGCATCAATTTAATAAGCTAGATTTAAAGAATGGAGCTCCGAATCAAGCCGGAGTGTCTGCAACTCAGCCCCCACGCAGTAAACTCGGCGGCGACTTTCACGCACTGGCTAGCGTGCTTCAACGGCTACCTCGGAACGGCAGAAAACACACCGACAAGAGAACAGAAACTGCAGATGTGCACTCGAGGGTGAGCCCAGAAGTCTACACCCTCATCGAGGACGCGGACGACTTTGATGCCGCGATGGAGTTGCTGAAAGGACATTACATTCGCCCTGTGAATCAGGTCTACGCCCGGCATCTACTAGCAAAGAGGCAACAAATTCCTGGTGAGTCACTAGAAGAATTCTACCGTGCGCTCCTAGTGTTGGGGAGAAGCTGCAGCTGCTCGCAAGTTTCAGCAAACAACCACACTGAACTGTTGATTCGGGACGCTTTCGTTGCGGGTATGCTGTCCTCTCAAATCCGCCACGGTTTGCTGGAGAAAAAAACTCTAGGCCGCAAGCAGGCATAGGCCCTTGCCGGCTCCCTGAATGTGGTCTCCCGAAATGCCCGTTCCTACAACCCCGACCGTGCGGCAGCCCCCTGGGAAGCATGGAACCCCTCTGTGGCCGACTTCGAGGCGATGCCCCACACTCCCCAACAAGCTTGCGCTGCAAGACGGCCCAGCAACCCCGGGGGCCCCACTGCTATTTTTGCGGGCAAGCCAAACACCCCCAACAGCGCTGCCCAGCCCGTTTGTCCATCTGTAAAGGGTGCGGCAAAAAGGGCCATTTCGTGGCAGTATGCCAGGCCCGGGCGGTCGCTGCGGTCTCCAGAAGCGAATGCGGACCGCCACTACAACCTTCTCCACGGGCCCCGTGCGGCCAGCGAACGCCGTCATCTTCCTCCTCCAGGGCCATGTGTGGCCTCCGGGCACCGCCATCTTGTTCCGCAGACACCTCGTGCGATGGATGGGCGCCACCATTTTGTGCACCCACAGCCACGTGCGACCAGTGGGCGCCGCCATCTTGGATGGACTCCCAGGACCTCAGTGCAGATGACCACACACAACAACCAGCTGCTGCCACGTTTAGCCTCGGTGACCCTGGACCAGTCTCGGCCTCGAACACTCTCAACTGCTACTACAACGGTGCTCATCAACGGACATGAAACCGGGCCTTTATTAGGTCAGAGGTCCAACGGCTACTGAGGGAAGGAGTCATTGAAGCTAGCAACAGTCCCTGGAGAGCTCAAGTAGTGGTGGTAATGACCAGGGAGAAGAATAGGATGGTCATCGACTACAGTTAGACCATCAACAAATTTACGCAGCTGGACGCGTACCCTCTCCCCCGTTTATCCAACCTGGTAAATAGGATCGCGCAATACAAGGTCTTCTCCACGGTGGACCTTGAGTGCTCCCCATCGCACGTGTGACCGCAAGTACACTGCCTTCGAGGCAGATGGGCGGCTCTACCACTTTTTAAGGGTCCCTTTCGGTGTCACTAATGGGGTCTCGGTCTTCCAGCGAGAGATGGACCGAATGGTTGACTGATACGGTTTATGGGCAACATTCCCGTATCTCGATAATGTCACCATCTGCGGCCACAACCAGCAGGACCACGACACCAACCTCCGAAAATTCCTCCAGACCGCGAAAATCCTTAACCTTATGTATAACAAGGATAAATGTGTGTTTAGCACTGACCGCCTAGCCATCCTCGGCTACTTAGTGTGAAACTGAGTTATAGGCCCTGACCCGAAACGCATGCGCCCCTTATGGAGTTCCCCCTCCCTCACTGCTCCAAGGCCCTGAAGCGCTGCCTAGGTTTTTTTTCTTACTACTCACAGTGGGTCCCCAATTATGCAGACAAGGCCCGTCCTCTGATCCAATCCACAGTTTTTCCCCTGGCGATAGAGGCCCACCAGGCCTTCAGCCGCATCAAAGCAGACATTGCAAAGACCACGATGCATGCCATCGACGAGTCCCTCCCCTTCCAGGTCGAGAGCAATGCGTTCGATGTAGCTCTGGCAGCCACCCTCAACCAAGCGGGCAGACCCGTGGCCTTCTTCTCACGTACCCTCCATGCTTCCGAAATCCGCCACTCCTCAGTCGAAAAGGAGTCCCAAGCCATAGTAGAAGCCGTTGCGACATTGGAGGCATTACCTGGCCGGCAGGAGATTCACTCTCCTCACTGACCAACCGTCGGTCGCCTTTATGTTCGATAATGCACAGCACAACAAGATAAAGACGATAAGATCTTGTGATGGACGATCGAACTCTCCACCTATAATTACGAGATCTTGTATCGTCCTGGGAAGCTAAATGAGCTTCCTGATGCCCTGCCCCGCGGCACATGTGCCAACGCACAGGTGGACCGCCTACGAGTAATCCACGAGTACCTCTGCCACCTGGGGGTCACTCGCGTCTTCCATTTTGTCAAGACCCGCAACCTACCCTACTCGATCGAGGAGGTCAGGTCCGCCACCAGGAACTGCCAAATCTGCACGGAGTGCAAGCCGCACTTCTACTGGCCAGAGAAAGCGCACCTGATAAAGGCTTCCTGTCCCTTTGAACGCCGCAGCATGGACTTCAAAGGTCCCTCCCCTCCACCGACTGCAACACATACTTCCTGAACATGATTGACGAGTATTCCTGATTCCCATTCGCCATCCCCTGCCCCAACATGACCGCAACCACTGTCATCAAAGCCCTCCATAGCATCTTTACACTGTTCGGGTTCCCCGCTTACGTACATAGTGATAGGGGGTCCTCCTTAATGAGCGACGAACTGCATCAATTTCTGCAAGGGCATTGCCTCGAGCAGGACGACCAGTTACAACCCCCGGGGTAATGGACAGGTAGAGAGGCAGACTGGAACGGTCTGGAAGACCATCCCACTGGCCCTACGGTCCAGAACTCTCCCAGTCTCCCGCTGGCAGGAAGTCCTCCCGGATGCCCTCCACTCCATCCGGTCCCTGGTCTGCACCATGACCAACCAAACACCTCACGAACGTCTTCTTGTTTTCCCCAGGAGGTCCTCCTCTGGGACCTCGCTCCCGACCTGGCTGGGAGCTCCCGGACCCATCCTGCTCCAAAAACACGTGCGGGCGCACAAGTCGGACTCGTTGGTCGAGAAGATTCATCTTCTCCACACTAACCCCCAATACGCCTACGTGGCGTACCCCGACGGCCAACAAGACACGGTCTCCCTACGAGACCTGGCGCCCACCGGATACCCGCGCACACCCCCGCCACCAGTCCCACCCACCATCCCACCGGGGCACCTTACAGCTGCCCCTTCCCAGGAGGATAAGTTCTTCCCGCCGCCCCCGTCTAGGCCCCCCCCGCCCACCGACGCACCCCGCAGACGCTCCCTTCCCAGGTCAATCAGCTCCCCCACCAGCGCCGTCTCGGGGTGTTGAAGCTGCCACAGAGATCGAAACCACACTCCCGGAGTCACAGACGCCCGACCCTCCACCGGCGTCACCACCGAAGCTTCGACGATCACAGAGGACGATCAGGGCCCCCGATCGACTGATTGCTTCACTGTAACATAGTTAATTGTGAAATTGGAAAATTGGAAAATACTTTGTAAATATTATGATTATAAGTCAAAACGCCGTACCGAGGTATTACGGTACCTCCATAACCATAAATCCTACCAAGTTACAAAGTTGTAATACCAAGCCACCATCCCCGCCGGACTCTTTTTTTAACAGGGGGTGAATATGGTAGTCTGGTTAGAGGTATTACAGTACCTAGTGAAGCTGGAACACCATGGGTGGATAATACATGTTGTCTATTGGTCGAGACTGTATGGTAGCTCGGCCCTGCAAGGTGGGGTATACGAGCCTGTGCAGCCCCAGCAGCTTCCTTTCTGTACCTGAGCTGCTGGGGGAAACATCTAGCTTATTAAAGCCTTCAGTTGTACTACAACCTCGCTTTAGTAGTCATTGACTGTGCATCACTCGGTTCGAGCAGGAAACCAATAATCCACTGTCGAGTGCCCCAGCAGCCCATAACTCAATCATACCCACCATCACAGCTTCCAAAGTCAGATCGGCCTTCCTGAAAGTGAACCCTCGGAAGGAGACGGGTCCGGACTGGATCACTGGTCGTGCACTCAGAGCGTGTGCGGACCAGTTGGCAGATGTGTTCGCGGACATCTTTAACCTGTCCCTACTCCACTCCGAGGTCACTACCTTCTTTAAGAAGACCACCATCATACCAGTGCCAAAGAAGAACCAGGCAACGTGCCTCAATGACTACCGTCCGGTGGCCCTGACTTCTGTTGTAATGAAGTGCTTCGAGAGGTTGGTCATGAAGAGCATCAGCTCCATACTCCCAGAATGCCTTCATCCACTGCAATTCGCATACCTCCGCAACCGGTCCACAGCAGATGCCATTTCCCTAGCCCTACACTCATCCCTACAGCATCTCGACAACAAATAAAGAACAAAGAAAATCAAAGCATAGGAACAGGCCCTTCGGCCCTCCCAGCCTGCGCCGATCCAGATCCTTTATCTAAACCTGTCGCCTATTTTCCAAGGATCTACTTCCCTCACGGTAGCATGGTGGTTAGCATCAATGCTTCACAGCTCCAGGGTCCCAGGTTCGATTCCCGGCTGGGTCACTGTCTGTGTGGAGTCTGCACGTCCTCCCCGTGTGTGCGTGGGTTTCCTCCGGGTGCTCCGGTTTCCTCCCACAGTCCAAAGATGTGCGGGTTAGGTGGATTGGCCATGCTAAATTGCCTGTAGTGTAAGGTTAATGGGGGGATTGTTGGGTTACGGGTATACGGGTTACGTGGGTTTAAGTAGGGTGATCATTGCTCGGCACAACATCGAGGGCCGAAGGGCCTGTTCTGTGCTGTACTGTTCTATGTTCTATGTTCTGTTCCCCGCCCATTCATATATCTGTCTTAAATGATGCTATCGTGCCCGCCTTTACCACCTCCGCTGGCAAAGCGTTCCAGGCACCCACCACCCTCTGCGTAAAAAAACTTTCCACGCACACCTCCCTTAAACTTTCCCCCTCTCACCTCGAAATCGTGACCCCTTGTAACTGACACCTCCACTCTTGGAAAAAGCTTGTTGCTATCCACCCTGTCCACACCTCTCATAATTTTGTAGATCTCAATCAGGTCCCCCCTCAACCTCCATCTCTCTAACAAAACCAATCCTAATCTACTCAATCTTTCTTCATAGCTAGCACCCTCCATACCAGGCCTGCAAATTTCCCAATCGTGCCTCATGTTCATGTCCCAATCATTAATATATAATGGTAAGGGTCCCAACACTGAGCCCTGTGGAACACCACATGAAACGACTTTCTAATTGCAAGGACAGCCATTGATCATCACCCTTTGTTTCCTGTTACTCAGCCAACTTTTATCCAGTTCACCACATTGCTCTCTATCTTTACATGAATTGGATGGGAGTAGAGGGATACGGACCCTGGAAGTGTAGAAGATTTTAATTTAGATGGGCAGCATGGTCGGCGCAGGCTTGGAGGGCCGAAAGGCCTGTTCCTGTGCCGTACTTTTCTTTGTTCTTTGTTCATGGGCTGTCACGTTTTTGACCAGTCTGCCATGTGAGACCTTGTCAAACGCCTTGCTAAAATCCATGTACACCACATCCACTGCACTACCTTCATCAACCCTTCTTGTCATTTCCTCAAAGAATTCAATCAAATTTGTGAGGCAAGACCTTCTTTTGACAAATCCATCCTGGCTATCCATGACTAGTCCATGCCTTTCTTTTTTAAAATAAAACATTTATTTTTTTGGTATGGTAACAACAACAAAATAAACAATATACATGAAACCTTTCGTACAGGTCCCATCCTTATTGACCCCCTACTCTAATCTAAGCTACTCCCCCCCTCCGTCTACTGATGATTAATTTTCCGCAAAGAAGTAGACGAACGGCTGCCACCTCCGGGTGAACCCTAACAGTGACCCTCTCAAGGTGAACTTGATTTTCTCCAAACAGAGAAAGCTAGCCATGTCCGATAGCCAGGTCTCCAACTTTGGGGGCTTTGAGTCCCTCCATGCTAATAGTATCTGTCTCTGGGTTACCAGGGAAGCAAAGGCCAGAATGTTTGCCTCTTTCTCCTCCTGGATTCCCGGGTCTTCTGGCATTTCCTTTGATCCCTTTTAAAATAATGGAACCACATTTGCATTTCCTCCGGTATAATAATAATCTTTATAATAATAATAATAATATAATAATCTTTATTGTCACAAGTAATCTTACATTTACACTGCAATGAAGTTACAGTGAAAAGCTCCTAGTCGCCACATTCCGGCGCCTGTTTGGGTACACTGAGGAAGAATTCAGAATGTCCAAATTACCTAACAAGCACGTCTTTCAGGACTTGTGGGAGGAAACCGGAGCACCTGGAGGAAACTTACGGGGAGAATGTGCAGACTCCACACACACAGTGTCCCAAGCCGGGAATCGAACCTGGGACCCTGGAGCTGTAAAGCAACAGTGCTAACCACTGTGCAACCGTGCTGCCCCTGTATCTAGTGAGGATTGGAAAATAATCCTCAGATCTCCTGCAGTATCTGTTCCATACTTTTACTTATCTGCTGTGGTTGACTCTCATTGATAGATACAAAACTTATTTTGTTGGACTTTTTACACATTAGGTAAGAAAGGAACCATGTGGGAACTCCATTCCCTTATCCCCTTTTCCTCTTCTGTCCAATTAAAAGCAGGATAACTGAAATTCATTTTGATTACTATTCTACGTTTTTTCCTCGGTTCCCTAATTTTAATGCATATTTCTTCCTTAATCTCCAACCCACTATTATGTGGTCTGTAGACAATGCCTATTAGTGTGATTGATACTTTATTACCTTTTATCTATATCCATATGCATAGAGTCCACTCCCCCCACCACACTCAACGCTGTCCAACCTCTGAAAGAGTGCCATCCATGATACCCAAGATTTGTAAACCCCCCACCCCTCCCCAACTCCTCCCGTCCACTGCCTCTTGTAAAACTCCTTCCCCCAACCTCAGTTCCTTCCCCCCAACTTTCCACCCCGGCTAGACCACTTGGACCCTGTTCAGATTTGTCCTGCTTTTTATGCACAAGGCATACCTGGGCAATTTTTCACATTACCAGTGTTGTAGCTGTGCTGGAACAGCTTGGCTAGAGGGTGTGGCCAGTTCTGGAGTACAGGTCTTCAGTACTATTGCCAGAATGTTGTCAGGGCCCAAAGCCTTTTAACTATCAAAAGTCCTGAGCCATTTTTTGATATCACGTGGAGTGAATCAAATTGGCTGAAGATTGGTATCTGTGATGCTGGGGATCTCCAGAGGAGCTGAGATGGATCATCCAATCGGCACTTTTGGGTAAAGATTGTTGTGAATGTTTCAGAGGATGGGGAACTTTGTAGAGCCTCTTTCCCCAGTTACTTGTTTAATTCTCAACCATCTTTCGTGACTGGATGTGGCAAAAGTGCAGAGCTTCGGGTTGTGTTTTTTTTCTCAATCATCAGTAAAGTGATTGAAGTTACTGTCGACAGCGATATTGAGCTGGCACTTACTCAACAATAACTTGCTCTTCGATGCTCAGTTTGGACCATTAGGCTCCAGATCTCATTAGAGACTTAGTTCAAACGTGGGCAAAATAACTAAATTCTGGCACTAAGGTGAGAATGACTGCCTTGACATCAAAGTAGCATTTGACCAAATGTGGCATCAATAAGCCCAGTAAAATTAAACTGATTGAGAACTAGGGGAGAGCAGTGGTGAGCACTGCTGCCTCATGGCTCCGAGGTCCCAGGTTCACCCCGGCTCTGGGTCACTGTCCGTTTGGAGTTTACACATTCTCCTTGTGTTTGCGTGGGTTTCGCCCCCACAACCCAAAGATGTGCAGGGTAGGTGGAACACTAAATTGCCCCTTAATTGGAAAAAATGAATTGGGTACTCGAAATTTAAAAAAAATAAAGAACCAGGGGAAAGATCTGCATAGCACAAAGGAAGATGGTTGTGATTGATGGAGACCAGACCAATTGTCTCAGCTGCAGGATATTACTGCAGGATTTCTCCAGGGTGTATGCTGGGCCCCATCATCCTTTTTATTTCTTTTCTTAATTTAGAGTACCCAATTATTTTTTTCCAATTAAGGGGCAATTTAGTGTGGCCAAATAGTAGGATTGGCAACTGTGACTAAATGTATTTCTGGAGATTATATCAGGTGACTTTCCCCTATACTCCAGCCATTATCGGCCAACACATTGTGATGTACTGTATTCCAAACCACCTGAAAAACAAAAAGGTCTTTACCCAATTGGATTTGATTGTATTTGGATTTGTTTATTGTCACATGTACCAAGGTACAGTGAAAGGTATTTTTCTGCATGCAACTCAAACAGATCATTTAGTACATGAAAAAAACAGCGTAATAGGGCAACACAGATGCAGTTTTACTGTCCGCCAAACAAAGAAATGTTCAAAGAAAGCAAAAGAAAAAAAATATATATTTTTGAATGTCCCTCTGATTTTTCTTCAGGATCATTCTATGATTGTACACAGCAGTGTCCTGGAGATTGATCCTCAATTCCTGGAAACCCCAGGCTATTCCTGGTGGGTTTGGCAACCCTAGGACCATCCATATAAATACTGGGTGGCACAGTAGTTCGCACTGCTGCCTCACAGCCCCAGGGACCTGTTTTTAATTCCGTCCTTAGGTTACTGTGTGCAGTTTGCATGTTCTCCCCGTGTCTGTGTGGGTTTCCTCCCACAGGATTATTCCTTCCTGATTATTCCATTATTTCTGCTTCTTTTAGCCATTCTTGTTTTAATCTATGGATGATTAATGGACGTCTCTCTTTAAGATAAGCAGCCTGTGTGTTTAATTCAAGCAGAAGAATCCAGAAGTTACATGAGATCACTTTGCCAATCTGTGCTGGTTTAAACAGAAGCTGCCGGCTGGTTGGCACCAGTGAGAGATGGGGTTGGGATTCGGTTTGATTGGCTGGTGGCCAATTAATTGGCTCAAAAGGCTTTGCTCTGCACGGTAACAGGTGCGGATTGGATCCTATCACACTACAATGCTTTTCAGACCCAAGGTTTCACTTTTGATTCTGGCAGCACAACAGGCAGAACTGACAAACTCCCTCTCCAGAAAACCTGCTGTGAGTGCTATCTCTCTCCAGAAAAGCTGAGTACTGCATTTCTAAACTACAGAGAGCCTGAATGAATGAATCTACAGAGAAGATTATTTCAGGATCCAAATAGAGACTTTAACCTGCAAGCTTACTATGGTCAAAGGTGTGCTGGAAAAAACATCCTCTGAAACGAAGACTCTTTTTCCTTTCACTTATGATTTTTGCCCCTTTTCACCCATCTGTATTTGTCTTGTGTGTATGTGTGTGTATAGAGTGTGGGGGCAAGTTAAAGTGGGAATTATGTATTAGTTAATAGTTAACCAGTTGTATTTAATGCATATTTCATTATCAGTTTTTGTTATAAATAAACAGTAACTGTTTACAAACCAAGCTCCAAAGACTTTGGGTAATTTTATAAGAATTATTGGTTAATTCACTTGTGTTGTGACTCTGGGACATCTGGGGCTGGAATTAACCATACACTAGACCAGGGTGTTGTAGCACAGTGCAAAGATGTGTGGGTTAGGCCATGATAAATTGCTTCTTAGTGATCAAAGAACAAAGAAAAGTACAGCACAGGAACAGGCCCTTCGGCCCTCCAAGCCTGTGCTGACCATGCTGCCCATCTAAACTAAAATCTTCCACACTTCCTGGGACTGTATCCCTCTATTCCCATCCTATTCATGTATTTGTCAAGATGCCCCTTAAATGTCACTATCGTCTCTGCTTCCACCACTTCCTCTGGCAGCGCATTCCAGGCACCCACTACCCTCTGTGTAAAACAACTTGCCTCGTACATCTCCTCTAAACCTTGCCCCTCGCACCTTAAACCTATGCCCCCTAGTAATTGACCCCTCTACCCTGGGAAAAAGCCTCTGACTATCCACTCTGTCTATGCCCCTCATAATTTTGTGGACCTCAATCTGGTCGTCCCTCAACCTCCGTTGTTCCAGTGACAACAAACAGAGTTTATTCAACCTCTCCTCATAGCTAATGCCTTCCATACCAGGCAATATCCTGGTAAATCTCTTCAGCACCCTCTCTAAAGCCTCCACATCCTTCTGGTAGTGTGGCAACCAAAAGTGAACACTATACTGCAAGTGGCCCAACTAAGGTTCTGTACAGCTGCAACATGACTTGCCAATTCTTATACTCAATGCCCCGGCCAATGAAGGCAAGCATGCCATATGCTTTCTTGACTACCTTCTCCACCTGTGTTGTCCCTTTCACTGACCTGTGGACCTGTACACCAAGATGTCTCTGACTGTCAATACCCTTGAAAGTTCTACCATTCACTGTACATTCTCTACCTGCATTAGACCTTCCAAAATGCATTACCTCACATTTGTCCGGATTAAACTCCATCTGCCATCTCTCCACCCAAGTCTCCAAACGATCTAAACCCTGCTGTACCCTCTGATAGTCCCCATCGCTATCTGCAATTCCACAATCTTTGTGTCATCTGCAAAGATATGCAGGTTAGGTGGGGTTAGGGAGATAGGTCTGGACCTGGTTAGAGTGTTCTTTATGAGGGTTGGCACAGACACAATGGGCAGAATGGCCTCCTGGGAATTCTGTGGAGCGTAGCTCATCTCCTGTGTCCCCAAAGCCTGTCCACCATCCCCAAGGCACATGTACAGTGGTACAGTAGCACAGTGGTTAGCACTGTTGTTTCACAGCGCCAGGGTTCCAGGTTCGATTCCCGGCTTGGGTCACTGACTGTGCGGAGTCTGCACATTCTCCCCATGTCTGCGTGGGTTTCCTCCGGGTGCTCCGGTTTCCTCCCACAAGTCCCGAAAGATGTGCTGTTAGGTGAATTTGACATTCTGAATTCTCCCTCTGATATCGTTTGGCCGATATGGACACCCGACCCAGACGGATCCCAATTCATGACTTGCTTTCCATAAAGGGTTAAAATGCTGTTTTGGGCGGGAAATGTGGGCATTTAATCCTGGGGATCCCGCCCACCCAGGTAGAAAGGTGATGTAAATCAATCAGAGATTTGACCAAACCTGACATTGGATTGGTCCAAGCCCCTGTCAATCATTGTGTTCCTGGCAGTACGCCCGCCTCTGAGTTTCAATCTGAGTGGTCTCTCCTTTCTTAATCACGCCGAGTGCTTCGACTTTCGACCAATCAAATCCAAATTACCAACTGATATAGCCCGCCTACTTTCATCACTGAGACAACGCCTCCCCACTCAATATTATTGGTCGAATCCCCTGTCAATCAGACTGATTTCCGCGCCTGTTGATTCACAAATTAATCCCCCAACGGAAAAAAACCGTTCTCCAGCCTCTGGGAAAGTCATTGGTTAACAGCACTGTCCATCCGAGTAGCAGCCACTCTCGCGCACCCACTCACAACCGATTGGCGAACATCCCTGTCCGTCAAACGACGTGTTTGCGCTTTCCGCTCGTCAAAGCCACGCTACCGACGGTTGGCGTCGCCCCTCCTTGTCCGATGTCTGATTGGACGGTGGTCCTGTCATTCCCGGGCAGCGGTCGGGTGTGATTGGCTAGGGTGGCTGTCAGTCAGCGGCGGGTTTCCGCTGTGAGTTTGAGCGGGTTATTGTTGTGGGGCCGACCGGCCGCGGGGGGGGGGAGGGGGGTGTGAGTGAGTGAGGCCGGGGCCGGGCTCGGAGAGCCAGCGAGAGAGCGCGGTGGGGGGGCCCTGTCATCCCAAAATGAGCATGCACGGCAAGAGGAAGGAGATCTACAAGTACGAGGCGCCATGGACCGTGTACGCCATGAACTGGAGCGTGAGGCCCGACAAGCGGTTCCGCCTGGCCCTCGGCTCCTTCGTGGAGGAATACAACAACAAGGTGCAGATCGTGGGCCTGGACGAGGAGAGCTCCGAGTTCATGGCCCGCAACACCTTCGACCACCCATATCCCACCACCAAGATCATGTGGATCCCCGACACCAAAGGCGTCTACCCCGACCTACTCGCCACCTCCGGGGATTATCTGCGGGTCTGGAGGGTAAGGAGAGGCCGTGGGCTGAGGGAGGGGAGTGAGGGAAGAGAGGGGTGAGGGAAGGGGGGGGAAGAGGAAGGGGGGGGGAAGAAAAAGGAGGGGGGGGAAGAAGAAGGAGGGGGGGAAGAAGAAGGAGGGGGGGGAGAAGAAGGAGGGGGGGGGGAGAAGAAGGAGGGGGGGGAAGAAGAAGGAGGGGGGGGAAGAAGAAGGAGGGGGGGGGAAGAAGAAGGAGGGGGGGAAGAAGAAGGAGGGGGGGAAGAAGAAGGAGGGGGGGGAAGAAGAAGGAGGGGGGGGAAGAAGAAGGAGGGGGGGGGGGGGAAGAAGAAGGAGGGGGGAAGAAGAAGGAGGGGGGGAAGAAGAAGGAGGCAGGGAAGAAGAAGGAGGCAGGGAAGAAGAAGAAGGAGGGGGGGAAGAAGAAGGAGGGGGGAAGAAGAAGGAGGGGGGGAAGAAGAAGGAGGGGGGGAAGAAAAAGGAGGGGGGGAAGAAAAAGGAGGGGGGGGAAGAAGAAGGAGGGGGGGGAAGAAGAAGGAGGGGGGGGGGAAGAAGAAGGAGGGGGGGAGAAGAAGGAGGGGGGGGAGAAGAAGGAGGGGGGGGAAGAAGAAGGAGGGGGGGGGAAAGAAGAAGGAGGGGGGGGGAAGCAGAAGGAGGGGGGGGAAGAAGAAGGGGGGGGGGAAGAAGAAGGAGGGGGGGGGAAGAAGAAGGGGGGGGGAAGAAGAAGGAGGGGGGGGGAAGAAGAAGGAGGGTGGGGGAAGAAGAAGGAGGGGGGGAAGAAGAAGGAGGCAGGGAAGAAGAAGAAGGAGGGGGGGAAGAAGAAGGAGGGGGGGAAGAAGAAGGAGGGGGGAAGAAGAAGGAGGGGGGGAAGAAGAAGGAGGGGAAAGAAGAAGGAGGAGTGGAGAGGGAGAAGAGGGGAGAAGAGGGGGAGTGGGGAGAAGAAGAGGGGGAGTGGGGAGAAGAAGAGGGGGAGTGGGGAGAAGAAGAGGGGGAGTGGGGAGAAGAGGGGGAGTGGGGAGAAGTGGAGAGGGTGAGAAGAGGAGGGGGTGGAGAGTGGGGGTGGGAGGAGAGTGGAAAGAGGGAGGGGGAGAAGAGAAGGAGGAGAGGGAGAGGGAGAGGGAGGGGGGAGGGGGGAGGAGAGGGAGGGGGAGAAGAGGGGGAGGAGGGGGAGTGGAGGAGAGGGGGGAGTGGAGGAGAGGGGGAGAAGAGGAGGGGAGTGGGGAGAAGAGGGGTGAGGGGGGAGAAGAGGAGAGAGGGGAAGAGGAGGAGGAGAGGGTGGAGGGGAGGGGTGAAGAGGAGGGGGAGAGGAGAAGAGGAGTGGGGGAGTGGGAGAAGAAGGGGGAGGGGGGAGTGGGAGAAGGAGGGGGAGAGAGGGGGGAGTGGAGGAGTGAGGGGGGGGAGCGGAGGAGAGGGAGGGGGGATGAGAGGGAGGGGGGATGAGATGGAGGGGGAGGGATGAGAGGGGGTGGGGGAGAGGGGAGGATATGGGGTGGCGCGAGCAATATGGGGTGGCGCGAGAGATACGAGGGGGGGAGGGGTGTGAGGAGGGGGTGGATGGGGAGAGATGAAGCGAAGGGGGAGAACGGTGGATGCGTGGGGGGAGAGGGAGGAATGGCAGGAAGGCAGTATGAAGGAAGGTGGATGCCTCTGAGAATGGGCGAGTGGCAGGGTGCTATGAGGTCTCGAGTGATGGGGAGAGGCTCCCGGGTGAGAGTGTTGCTGAGTGAAGGAAGAGATGGTAGCTCTTCACAGCTGTAGGAAGTGATTTTACTTTGCTTTGCACTGACTGGTAGCTGGTTTCCCTCTATTAAATATATCCTGTGAATACTGTAGTGAGCAAGGTAAAGAACAAATAATCTTTTGCCGTTGTTGGGCTTTTGCGGGCAGGACCTAAGGAGCCTATCACCGTCTGCTGAAGCTGTGGGATTTTAACAGCCAGATGGTGCCTCTGTTTAGCATCTTATCTGAGAGGGCATCTCTGACAATGCAACATCCTCACAGTGGTGATCATCACATACTGTGCGCAGACTGATGAAATGTTGGCGCTTCGTTTTATTTTGCATTGATTTATTTGAACTGAAACTATTGGAATAATTGTAGACATGGATTTGCTGTTGAGTGTAGAAAGCATTAATATGTGGACATAATCTTTGTGGAAGTTCGGTTTATACATTAAAAAAATGTTTTTTTTCAGTGACCTGGGGCCGAGATCGAACCCGGGACCTTGGTGCTGTGAGGCAACAGTGCTAACCACTCTGCCACCTTGCTGCCCTATTTGAATTTATACATTAACGTATTCGCTAATTTAACGCCACTAAATAACTGAAGCAGCAAGTCAGAGAGACTGAAAGGTCTTTAGTTTGATTGATCGGCTGTATAATATGAGCTGATTTCAGCCAGTCCTTAGCAGTCTACAAGTGTTCTCAATAATCCTCAGCTAAGTCGGGGGAAACTAGCCAGAGTTGCTGTTCCTATTCGGAAATTAGATGAGACTTTGGTGCTTTGCAAGGAGCACAAGCTTATACACATTGGCTGGAGTTGTGCATAACGTTTGACCATTTGTAGGAGATAGTGGGATGCCTTTAGAACCATAACCGATTCTCCGCTGGGTCACTGTCTGTGTGGAGTCTGCACGTTCTCCTTGTGTCTGTGGGTTTCCTCCGGGTGCTTTGGATTCCTCCCACAGTCCAAAGATGTGCAGGTTAGGTGGATTGGCCATGATACATTGCCCTTAGAGACCAAAAATGTTAGGAGGAGTTATTGGGTTACGGGGATAGGGTGAAAGTGAGGGCTTAAGTGGGTCGGTGCAGACCTGATGGGCCAAGCTCCTTCTGCACTGTATGTTCTATGTATACCTCACAGCTAGAGTGAGCATGGGGAGATTATAGAGTTGTAGCCTGGGAGTCACGTTCCAGGAATTTTGATGCTGATCAAAATGTGCCACCTTCATATGCAACAGAGGAGTGGGGTGATAATGGCATTGCTACTTGTGACGAATGAGTAAGAGAGGAAAATGGTTTATGATGTCGACTATGAGTAAAAATGTCTCAAATTTGCCCTCTCAGAATCTTTCCTGTGGGCATTGATCTCAAAGAGGCAGAATTCCATGGGTACCCCTCCCAAGTAGTCATTCTCCATATGTAAGCAGGATGTTCAATTACGAGAACCTCTCCTAATGTCCAGCCACACATGTTTTCCAGCAGGAGTCAGTGCTTGATGATGGAGAGCAGAAACCATGGCTGACCTTTCTTTCCTCCTGCATTTCTTCCACCACAATCTCATCGTCTTTGAGGCCATCTGTACCATCTCGGGTACACCCATCTGTGGAGAAAAGGCATTAATGTTTTGGGTTGAACGATTCTATGGAGCAAACTGAATTCTGTTTACCCAGACCTAGTAACATTTTGGTCTTTGTAGTTTGGCAGTGTACCTTGCTTTGCATTTAGCAACAAAACCATTAACAAGTTAATAACTTCTGTTTGTAAAATGGGATTAAGGGTTGACCTGTAACTGCCTCAGTCTCCTAAAATCTTGCGAGATTATACTTATTTTCTTGTGAATGGTTGTATTGCACGATGGTGTGATTTTCCAAAGATATAGTGCCATAGGATTTAGGGATAAATTCTAGATGTTGGTAGTGACAGATTTAACAGATGGGGAGTGGCTGTAATTGTTGAAGGGGCTGTGGCAGCAGTGCAGTAGATGGTTTTGGCACCTTTCATTCAGCTTTGAAATCACTATTGACTTGTGCTATAGAGTTCCCGTGTTGAAATTGGCGGTGATGATTCTTCATCCATCAAATGGCCTGCTGACTTTCACCAGCAAGGTTCACTTGTGAGGATTGGGCACTACCAGAGTGTGCCCTGGGAGCTGAGGCTAGCATGAACTGGAGCCTTCAAAGGAGTGGAAAGAATTAAGCAACTGACAAGAGGGGTTTGCTAAATATGTTTTCATTCTTTTCATGTTCCAGGTGAGCGATACAGAAACCCGGCTGGAATGCTTACTAAATAACAACAAGAACTCTGACTTCTGTGCACCTCTGACCTCATTTGACTGGAACGAAGTGGACCCAAATCTCCTGGGTAAGGCAGAGCTGCAGGCTATGCAGCACCATCTCTGCTAATTACTCAGCTTCTGGAAACCTGTGTGATGTGCAGCTTAGAACTGTGCAATTAGCTCCGTAAACTTCACCCCTCTCCCGAGAAAGCCTAGACTCAAACAGTTTTTGTAATGATGTCAATGGTAGAGGGATTGATTGCCCATGGGAGCTCTGTGGCTTTGAGGGAGTAGAGACCCTTGTTGCATTTTCTAATTCATTTGATGATTTTTGTGATTAAGCAGATGTGAAAAGCCTGAATTTGAGACCCTGTGTAATCGGAAGGGATGTATCATAAGTGGACTTATTTTATAAAGTTTTCTTATTTTTTAATGGGAATTTTGTATTCCACAAGCTGGGGGACACTATGTGCTGCAAAATGGAACACTTTTTCATTGAGCATCCCATACTATGACAGTGTGACTTATTTTCTGGCTTCCCACATTTGTAAGTCACCAAATTAGAGAGTTTTGTTCACTGGATCCATGATTGGTTTTGCTAAATTCAAGAGAACCAGTAGTTGGAGGAAACGTGGACTCCATTACACATGTGAACCCAGGTCCAAGGTAATAGACGATGTCTAACTCAACGAAATATAGTAGTACAGCTGGTTGAAGCACTAATGTTCAGGCAATCTGGGCTATTTCGTTCCTGTGCTGCTGGGGACTGTAACCAATTATTGCCCATCTCCACAGTAAAGGAGGGAGAATTACCCCAGGGATAGGTGCAATCACATTTTCCCTGGGCACAGGCTTGAGCACCATGACTATTGATTCAGCCAGCAAGCAGTGACTGAGCTTTGTTGCTGCTTTGAGTGCGAGGATCCTCGCAGTTGTAACATATCACTGCGTTCCCTCATCCGATTCTCGATCTGCCGTCCAACATCACCAAGTTTCACATTAAGGCAAACAGCAATTTCATAAATATGTTTGATTACATAACCAATATATAGGTAGGAAAACTAGTACTATTACAGAGGGTTGGGGGAATTTTTATAACAGGAATATGGGGCCTTGGAAGCTAAAAGGTTAAGAACCCTGAATTGGTGGTCTGGTTATCACATTGCTGGTTGTGGAATCTTGCTGGGCACAATTTGGGTACCATGTCTCCTACCTTACAATTCTTTCCTCCAGATCCCTTTGGACCTGTATCCCATGGAGACTCTTACTTTCCATGGAGTATGGGGACTCCATATTCTTCATATCAGTCTGCACCACCTCACACTGATCTGTATTTGTAAAGCAAACCTGGACTGCTGTTTCCTTTCTCCGTGGATATCATGTGTGTGATGGTGAGGATCAGGTATTGGTGAGGCCACATGAAGAGCACGGTGTATGGTTTTGGTCACCTGACTTGGCGGAGGGATGCTCTTGCATTGAAAGGAGTTCAGAAAAGGTTCACTAGGCTGATATCTGGGATGAGCGGTTCTCTTATGAGGAAAAGTTGGACCTGCACTCGTTTGGAGCTTAGAAGAATGGTAGGTAATCTTATTGAAACATACAGAATCTTGAGGGGGCTTGGAGAAGATGGCAGGATGGGTTGAGAAAGCAGTTAAAAAGACTTGTGGCCCTGGGCTTTAAGTAAACCACAGCTGTGAATGTTTGAGAACTAAGACCTACTCAAGTCAACAGAAGTGCTAATACACAGAGGAGTTGTCATCAGCACTGCAATGAGTGTATCAGTGACACATAAGATCACGAGAGAAATTCCAGCACTGATGGCTCCGCTATGTCTTTCAGCTTCAATGGGAAGACTGTGGAACAAATGCCCCTGAGCCAGCCCCAGAAGGATTCCGGCAAAACTGCAAAATTAACTTTAATGGACAGCAATGTCTTCAGATGGCTGAAAACTATCCTCTGCTTGGTCCTGTTATCCCAACTCTCAAATGGCCAAAGGTCTGGGGGAGGACAAAGAAAATGATTCAAAGGCATTGAAGTTCAAAGCATGGCAGTGTTGGGGGGGAGCTTGCTACTATTTGTTCAGAATGGCAGCAACTTGTGTAAAAAGCTGCTTCACACTGAGTCGCAATGAGTAAATGATGAGAGCAGCAGCAGAGAAAGAAAGAAAAGGTGGTAAATCCTGAACTCTGGATCGCACTACCTTGTGTGGCATACTACATCTTTGGACTGTGAGAG
Organism: Scyliorhinus canicula; assembly: GCF_902713615.1. Lineage (NCBI taxonomy): Eukaryota > Metazoa > Chordata > Chondrichthyes > Carcharhiniformes > Scyliorhinidae > Scyliorhinus > Scyliorhinus canicula. The sequence goes on from NC_052164.1 coordinate 51,110,994, forward strand.
GAAAACAGAGCACCCGGAGGAACCCACACAGACATGGGGAGAACATGCAAACTCCACACAGACAGTCGCCCAAGGGCGAATTGAACATTGGTCTGTGGTGCTGTGAGGCAACACTGTGCCATCGTGCCACCCCATGCAGAAACTCATGACCCCGAGTCATCCTTAAATCAAGGTGCTGATTTAAAATCTATCTAATGTCTTGGGCAAAGTGATTGAGAGTAACGTATTCAAGTTTGTTGATACATTCCCACATAACGTTTAAGTTGTCGGGAGGATATACGGGCTGCAAAGAACTATAGACTGGTAAAGTGAGTGATCAACAAGGTGGTAGCTGCAGTATAATGTGGAGAAAAAGCGGTTATTCTTTGTGGTTGTAATGCTGGAAAAGCAGAATAAACTTTTAGATGATGATGATGATAGTACCCAATTCTAATTAAGGGGCAATTTAGTGTGGCCAATCCACCTACCCTGCTCATCTTTGGGTTGTGGGGGTGAGACCCATGCAGACATGGGGAGAATGTGCAAACTCCACGTGGACAGTGACCCGGAGCCAGGATCGAACCTGGATCCTCGGCGCTGTGAGGCAGCACTGCTAACCACTGCACCACCGTGTTGCCCCCGATTATGTGTGTGCTTGTACAACAAACGCAAAGTTAGCATGAAGATATGGCAGACAAATATAAAGGCAATTAGCTTTTATTACAAAGGACTGGAGTACACGAATAAGGAAGTCGCTGCAAATGTACAGAGCCCAGAGGGACTGGTTTAGAACAGGGCTAAAGAGCTGACTTTTAAAGCAGACCACGGTAGGCCAGCAGCATGGTTCAATTCCCGTACCAGCTTCCCCGAACAGGCGCCAGAATGTGGCGATTAAGGGCTTTTCACAGTAACTTCATTTGAAGCCTACTAGTGACAAGCGATTTTTCATTTAGTGGCATCTTATCTGGACCACTCTGCCGTTTGGTCTCCATATTTAAGGAAGGATGTGCTGGAATTGGAGGTGGTATAGTGAAGGTTCACTGGATCGGTCAAACCTAATCCTAGGGACCAGTAAGGCCCGGGCCTCAGTACACCAGGCCATAGTCTGAACATAAGTTGTTGATCGTTTAGGACTGAGGTGAGACACTTATACATTCAGAGGGTTGTGGACGAATGCTCCATTAAAGATATTCAAAGCAGAGATGGGTAGACTTTTGGGCCATCATGGAATCGAGGGGTTTGGAGAGTGATTGGGAAGTCGAGTCGAGGGAGTGATGAGCTGTGGTCATATTGAAAGGCTGAGCAGCTCTAGAGGCTGAATGGTCTACTCCTGCTTCCATTTCATATGAGCTGGGTGTCGGTGTATGTGTGAAACCAAATGCTGTGTTTTTAGATGCTGTTGCTGAGGGGCAGCATGCAGCTGTGAATTAGGAGACTGCCAAGGATAGAGGAGGCAGTGCAGGAATGGGACGAGTAATTGCTGCAGTAAGTTGGAACCAACTTAATGAGCGCACAGGATCAATTTCAGCTGTGATGCACAAATCTCACTGTTACTCTAGTAGCCTTTTGAATTTCACTGCCGATATTTGCATACAAAGGTTGGTCATTTATTATAAAATTAGGAATCTTTTGATAAGAGTAGGTAGTATAGGATTGTTTCCACTGGCAGGGGGAGAGCCAATTACAAAAAACACAGATTTTATGAAATTGGCAAAAAAGAAGCCCAAGGGGATGAGAATTCTTTTCACATTGTGAAGATTTTGAATGTAGGGCGGCAACAAATTCATAAACTTCAAAAGATAATTGGGTATATGTTTGAGAGGGGTATACTGTATTGTTTAATTGAGTTAAAGGGTTGATGGTGTTTGAACATGGTGGATCAGCTCCTTCAGGAGGTAGGTAAAGATTAGATGAGTAAATGAGAATGTTTTCGCATTCCATGTTCGTTGTGTTTCAGAAGGATGATCACAGGCATTCCTTTGGATTGGACTTGCGAGATGAAGTTAGTTTCTGAGTGGTTAAATGCAGAGCCTGTTTTGTAAAGTGGTTTAACACCCGACTGTAATCATTCAGAATGGTTGTGAGGCCCTGTATGGGGGTGAGGGAGGAGTTGGGTGTGCTAAAGATATGTGCTTGTGCTGCAGAATCATCTCAAAAATACAGCCAAGGACACGAAAAAGCCATTTGCCTTCCATTACCTAAACTCTCCAAGCCTCACCATCCAATTCCATTTGAAACATTTTAATGTGTAGTCTCCTAGAAACTTGACTAACTAGATTAATATTTATTACTGAGTAAAGGTGTTCTACTTTCTGTTCAAATCATCTGTTCTCTATTTGTTTGAATTGGAGTAATTGCCCTGGTTTACCTTATCTGAAGATTTATCAATTATTACAGCAGACATTATTCTGCACATGAACCACAGAGACTAATCCCACCCTTCATAAAATCATAGAATTTACAGTGTGGAAGGAGGCCATTCAGCCCATCTAGTCTGCACCGGCCGTTGGAAAGAGCACCCTACTTGAGCCCCACGCCGCCACCCTATCCCCTTTATCCCTGTAACCCAACCTAACCTTTTTGGGCACTAAGGGCAATTTAGAATGGCCAATCCATCTAATCTGCACATCTTTGGACTGTGGGAGGAAACCCTTCGCATTCACTTTGGTATTCTCTCTTTCAAATAACTACGTAGTTGTCCCTTAATGGTGCATGATGCTGCTACGAAAAATTTTGCAGCAGAGAATTTTACATTTCATCACTTTGAATGAAATTTAGACTTTCCCTTTAATAATCTGAAGTTTGTGCCAACCATCTTGGTGACCAATGGGAACAATAACCCTTCCTTCACTCCATGACTCTTCAGATAAATCCTGAGCTGCATGAGTGAAAATAGCTTGACATCAATCTTTATTGGTATAACCCCTCGTTCCTGGCAAAGTTTGTCAGTTTGAACTGAACATTTTCTGTTGTTTTTGTATCCCTCTGTTAATGAAGTATTCTAAACCTGGTGCTCAAACTGTGGTTTAACGATAAGATCTTCTCCAAGTTCAGTGTTATCTCCTATGTATTCCATGCTACTAGATCCATTTATTCAATTGTTTTCTTTTTCAAGCCCTTATCTATTGTAGATTGCGGCACAGAAGTTGGCCTAGCATACAGGACAAGCCCATTCTCCTCCCCCCCCCCCCCAGCCTTTGTACTTGGTGTGGCACTCGGCCCTACCCATGCTATTGCATTAGGATTCAGCCTCAATTTTCACCCCACAGATGGCTGCTTTGCTTACTGGTACCTTATAACTGGGTAGAAATGATCAAAAGGGCATAGAGACATCCCCACGCCGAGCAAACGCTGTGTATCGGTGGCAAAACATGGCGATCACTCGCATCCACAACAGTGGTTCACTTTTATACTCGGCAAATAAGTCAACACTCCTTTTTGGAGGAATTTATTTGAAGCTTCAAAGGTTGACCTACGTTCCGCCATCTATAGTACTTTCAATGCCACTGCAACTGCAGGCGGGAGCCCCTCTGCTTCACTTTCAGTGAAAATGTTACCATTTAAGATGCATAAATGTACTGGGCATTTTGATGCCAATGCAATTTGCCTGCCATACTTGGAGACTTTAAAGGGGTATAGAAAGAGGAAATGCTGTAAATAATCAGCTGGTCTGGCAGCGAGAAACAGTTAACATCTCTGGTTGATGGCCTTTGTTGGAACTGTCGGTGTTAAATATTTCCCAACCGTGATGCTGCCAGACCTGCTGACTATTTTCAGCATTTCCTGTTTCAATTGTTGATTTCTAGCATCCACTATATTTTGCACTTGTATTCGAATTTAAGCAGGTAGTGTACGTGCAGTGTTCTGTTGAACAGGACTGTTTAGTATGTGACTGCAGTTAGTGCATAATACAAACTAAAACACCACACAATTTAAGGAGAGTCAGAAAGAACTGCAAAAAATACAGAAGGTATTAGACCATAACAAGGTCTAACAAGTATTAGACCGTAACAAGGTACAAAATGAGTAAGCACAGCTGTTCCTGTCCAAGATGCTAAACTTTGTTCCGACTTAGTACAAATGAATAATATTTGGTGCTTTAACTGATGTAAGCCAATTTAAACATGGGTGTTTTGTGTTGTGAACTGTACTTCCATTCTGTTTGACATTGACCAGTACTCTGGTAAGCTATCTGCTAGCCTAAGTCTATCATCCTATAACCTTTCATGATTGTAAATACAATTTGTCGTATTATCAATTTGATGTCAGCAGATTTCAGTATTCTCTCAATTCTTAATTCAGTCATAAATAAGAGCAGCCAGCCCCAATGTTCCCCAGTGATCTATCATCCACTATTTCTTTCCAGACTGAGAAACCTCTTCATATCCAGGTAATATTTTGGATACTTGCTAAACTCTGTCCGTAAACACCGTTTATCTATAGAATTTGATTATTTTCTTTACCTTCCCGTCCATCACAATTACGATTTATTTATGGGCGACGCAGTAGCACAGTAGTTAACATTGTTGCTTCTAAGCGCCCGGGACTCGTTTTTGATTCCCGGCTTGTGTCACTGTCTGCCCTTTCTCCCCGTGTCTGCGTGGGTTTCTTCTGGACGCTTCAGTTTCCTCCCACATGTCTTGAAAGACGTCCTTGTTAGGTGAATTGGACATTCAGAATTCTCCCTCAGTGTACCTGAACAGACGCCGGAGTGTGGCGACTAGAGGATTTTCAAGTAACTTAATTGCAGTGTTAATGTAAGCCTACGTGTGACACAAATAAAGATTATTATTATGGTTTTTCCCTCTATTATAGCCTGCATATAATTGTAATTTAAATTGGACCCAGAATTGAGGATGAAGTCTGAAACGTGCTTTGTAATCTCTGCAGACGGTACTCTACTGGTCCTGGTTGTATAGCCTATTCACCTTTGTTTTTAATTGCTTTACCAATTATATAAAAAAGTTTTAAGACTTGCATTTATATAGTGCTCATATCATCTCAATGTCTCAAAGCACATTACAGTCAAAGAAGTACTTTTTGAAGTAGGGGGTCACTGTTGTAATGTAGCAAACGTGACAGCCAGCTTGTGCACAGCAAGCACCACAACAGCAATGTGACAATGACCAGATAATCTGATTTGGAGGGTGTTGATTGAGGGATAGATATTGGCCAGGATACTGTGGATAACTCCGTCTCTTATTGCCATAGCATCTTTCATATCCACCCAAAGAAGGTAAAAAGGACCTCTGTTTCATGTCTCATCCAAAAGACAGCACCTCCCACAGTGCAGCACTGTGCTGGAGTGCCAGCTTTCATGTTTGTACTTAAACCCTGAAATGGAACTCAAGTGGCTCAGAGGCAAGAGTGCTGTCAACTGAACCATGGCTGACATTCTAATATTGTCTTGATGTTGAAAGTACAAAGTCCCCATGACACCAGGTCTTTTTCTAATTTTCCTTGTGTTAGCCTGCTCCATTCTTTGGAGTCAACTGTGTGTGACAGTCATGGCATCATATGCAATGTTTTGCAGTTGTTTATATTATCATCCATCTGCTTTTGTCTGCCCAGTGTCTTGACTGACCAAATTGTGTCCTTTGCTGCTCTTGATCTCTGTTGTAACCTGCCTGAATACAATATCCCACAACTCTTGGGGAGTATGAGTGGTGGGGGAGGGGAATCATTTGCAGTTTCACCTGCATAAATACAGCTGACCAGTGTCGTATCAGCTAGACGAGTAAAGCAGTGTGAAGGCTGCTGTATATATAAAATAGCAAATAAAGTTATTTTCTTTGACTCTACAAACTCGTGTTGGATTCTTCGTGGCCCTCAATAAACTGGCATCTAGGGTTAAAGTTGGATGGCTGTCTACGCTACTGAAGCCACCTCCTTGGACTTTTGTTGGATACAGGTTGGATGTTATTTTTCCTGTTGCACCATGCCTGTTTACGGACGTTTGGATGTCTGTAATACTGCGCTGGAAAGTTTGAACCCGTATGCACAACGGGTGCGCTACTACTTCCAGGCGGATAATATCACCAAAATCAACCACCAGGTTGTCATTTTGCTAACCGCCTGTGGCCCATATACGTTTGGGGTGAAAAGAAGAATTACATACCCTACCACACCTGACAGTCGAACTTTTGATGAACTTGTGACCTTGATGGGGCAACATTTCAACCCAACTCCGTCCACGATAGTCTAGCATTACCGGTTCAACAACGCAGAGAAGACCCCTGGGGCAACACGGTAGCACAGTGATTAACACTGTGGCTTCACAGCGCCAGGGTCCAAAGTTTAATTCCCGGCTGGGTCACTGTCTGCGGAGTCCGTACGTTCTCCCCGTGTCTGCGTGGGTTTCCTCCGGGTGCTCCGGTTTCCTCCCACAGTCCAAAGATGTGCAGGTTAGGTGGATTGGCTATGATAAATTGCCCTTAGTGACCAAAAAAGGGTTAGACGGAGTTATTGGGTTACGGGGATAGGGTGGAAGTGAGGTCTTAAGTGGGTCGGTGCAGACTCGATGGGCCGAATGGCCTTCTGCGCTGTATGTTCTAATCCTTTGTTGAGTTTTTAACCACGGTATGCAGGATTGTGGAGTACTGTGACTGGTGACACAGGGGCTGTTTAGCACACTAGGCTAAATCGCTGGCTTTGAAAGCAGACCAAGGCAGGCCAGCAGCACGGTTCGATTCCCGTAACAGCCTCCCCGAACAGGTGCCGGAATGTGGCGACTAGAGGCTTTTCACAGTAACTTCATTGAAGCCTACTCGTGACAAGCAATTTTCATTTCATTTCACTTTGTCAGGAAGACCGTTTGGTTTGCCCCATCAATAATGTGGCCACCCAGAGGAAATTGTCATTCAAGCCAACATTGATCAACAGGCCATCCAGATAGCGTTGTCCCGAGAGAGTGCAGGAGCTACAGGGAATGGAGACACGCCATAGGGCGCAACCCCTTCCGTCCAAAAGCGTCTCCCCGCACCTCTGATGTACCTTGGGCGGGGCAGCGTAAGGATCGAAGCCAATGGCCATCAGGTGTTCCTCCCTGAAGAGAACCTTCTCCAGAACCGATGGACGAGGAACCGTGTCAGTATAAGACTTGTAGGTGCTGACCCCATAGCGGATGCTGTTCCTGGGGGCATTGTGGTTCCGACAGAAGCTGGGGCCAGTCCAGAGGCCATACTTTCCACTTGAGCCTGAGGGTACTACTCCCGTGGATGTGGAGATGGAGGACGACTACCTGCAGCTGCATTGTGGGGCAGCTCCCCGAGTGGCCCCATTAAGGTGAGGGTATGAGTCAATGGTCACCCGCTTGAGATGGAGTTGGACACTGGCACAGCAGTCTTCGTGATTGGCCAGAAGACATTCAACCACATCAAGCAGGGTGCACAGATCTTTACATTATACAGTCCAGGTTGGCCACCTATACAGGGGAACCATTGGACATTGCTGGCACTCTGATGACCTCTGTTGCTTATGGACACCAGGAGAGGCGTTTCCCGCTTATCGTTGTGCATGGGCCCAGGTCGGGACTGGTTGCGCCATTTGCGGCTGCAATAGCAGCAGATTCTTCAAATGGGTTCTGGAGGTTTGACGGTGGCACTAGGACGATACCAAGTATTCCAGCCCGGTTTGGGGAAGATATTCAGGTTGACCCGCAAGTCACGGCGCTCTATTTCCGGGTGTGCCCGGTGCTTTATGCCTTGCTTGAGAAAGTAGAAGCGGAGCTTAGTCGTTTGGAGTCCCTGGGTATTATCAGGCCCGCCCATTTCGCCGGCTGGGCAATGCCAGTTGTACCAGTAATGAAGCCACGGTTCGCTTGTGCGGCAACTATAGACTTAACCAATCCGGCTTTCTGGCTCGACTGATGGAAGATCCCTACGCAAAGCTTGCAGGCAGACTCTCATTCACTAAATTGGATATGAGCCACATCTACTTGCAGCTGGAGTTGGACCCTGCCTCCGAGCCATGTATTACTATCAATGCGCACAGGGGCCTGTATGACTATACTTGTTTGCTCTTTGGAGTGTCCTCTGCCTCCGCTATTTTTCAACGTGTCATGCAGAGCATCTTGAGAGGTCTGCCAAGTTTCGCTGTTTACTTAGATGACTTTTTGATTACGAGAGCTTTGGTGCAGGATCATTTGGAGGCTGTGCTTAAACACTTCTCGGGGGTTGGGGTCTGTTTACGTGCAAAGTATCTCTTTTTACGGCAAAATCGGGTGGACCTTGAAGAGTTTCATCCTGTCATGGAGAAGGTGTGCGCAATCCAACAGGCCCCCGCCTGATGCTTCTGGTGTTTGTTCTTTTCTCAGCATCGTAAACTATTACGAGAAGTTTCTTCCCAATTTGACAACTACGCTGGCCCGTTGCACCTTCTGTTGAAGAAGAATCACGCCTGGGTTTGGGGTCAGCCACAAGAGTGGGTGAAGCGACAACTGTCATCCGGGTTACTAACCCACTATGATCCTGCAAAGCCGTTGCTCGTCGCCTGTGATGCCTCCCTGTATGGTATTGGGGCTTCCAGTCCCATAGGATGGAGAACGGAGCTGAACGGCCGATAGCTTTCGCCTCCTGCACATTGACTGCAGCGGAAAAGAAGTACGCATGGATTGAAAAGCGGGCCTGGCGGTGGTCTTTGCGGTAAAACGCTTCCATCAATATGTTTATGGTCGTCACTTCACTATCGTGACCGTTTATAAGCTTCTGCTTGGACTTTTCAGAGAGGATAAGCCAATTCTGCCCATTGCTTCCACGCAGGTCCAGTGCTGGGCTTTGCTGCTCGCTGCCTATAGGTATGTGGAGCATAAACCAAGGACCCAGATAGCGAATGCAGATGCACTGAGCTGATTGCTTTTGTTGACTGGCCCCTTATCGGCCCCCATGACCGGTGAGGTGGTTGCAATCCTAAATTATATGGGCTCCTTGCCTGTCATGGCATTGCAGATCCGTGAGTGGACCCAGACAGATCCAGTCCTATCCAAGGTTCGGCACATAGTCCTGTATGGTGGGCAACATAGACAGCTCCCAGACGAGTTACAGGCATTTTCCTCAAAGCTGTCAGAATTTAGCGTGGAAGATGGTATCCACTTGTGGAGGACGTGTGTGGTAATTCCGGATAAAGGGCAGGAGCCGATACTAAAGGACCTTCACAATGGTCATCCGGGTGTGACCAAAATGAAGATGTTGGTCCGGAGTTACGTCTGGTGGCACGACCTCGACATTAATATAGCCCAACACTGCAGTTTGCCAAGAGTTTCAGAAGCTTCTGTCGGCCGCGCCCCAGCATCACTGGGAATGGCCAGGGCAGCCTTGGATGCACTTGACTGCAGACCTCACGGCCCTTTTGAAGGATCCATGTTCCTTTTATTGATCAATGCCCAATCAAAATGGTTAGAGGTGCATAATATGGCGGGTACAACGTCCTGCGCAATGATCGAGAAGATGTTTGTCTTTCAGCACACATGGACTCCCCGAGATGCCCATCACGGACAGTGACACTCCTTTCACAAGTGAGGAGTCGGTGGGGTTCATGAAGATGAACGGCATACGATATATCCGCACCCCTCCATACCACCAGGCTTCCAATGGGTTGGCGGAGCACACTGTGTAGACGTTCAAACAGGGCTTCAAGAAACAGTCTTCCGGGTCCACGGACACTAGACTAGGTTGTTTTTTATTTTCTTATAGAACCACTCCGCATGCGGTGTATGGGGTAGCTTCCGCGGAACTCCTAATGGGCCGCAGACTTCGTACCTGTCTCAGCATGGTTTTCCCAAACATTGGCGCAAAAGTACACCGTCCTCATAAACGACAGGGACATGGCGCTTCTCAGCATTGGCCGATCCGGCAGTTTGCGCCAGAGACCTGGTGTGTGTGTTCGGAATTTTGCTGGTGGTCCCCAGTGGGTCCCCGCCGTTATCTTTCAACGGATGGGCCCAATTTCTTACCACGTGCAAGACCAGAGTCTTATTCCATGCAAGCACGTAGACCACGTTTGGTCTAGAAGACTGTCTCTTCCACAGATTCCCCGTCCCAGGAGATCACTTCCCTAGCCGCAGCAACCACTGGATTCGGACACACTGGAGGTTCATCCTCGTGATCTCTTTCTGACGCTGCACTCACTGCCTGCTCGGCTTGTTGCAGAACCCGATGGACATACGGATGCTGAGATGACGGAGGTTCCTGACTCCAACTCTTGAGAGGGACAACAAGACACCTCCTTGGGGGAGTCCTTGGCCCCACAGTCATACATACAGCCTGTATTCATCTCGAAAGCGCCATTCGCTTTCTCGTTGCACGCTGCCTGATCCACTGCCTCGTGTGAATGATGTCATGAGGTGAAACGGTGACTGAGCCTCGGGAGCAGTGGGGAGGGTGTACATAGAACATAGAACAGTACAGCACAGAACAGGCCCTTCGGCCCTCGATGTTGTGCCGAGCAATGATCACCCTACTCAAACCCACGTATCCACCCTATACCCGAAACCCAACAACCCCCCCCATTACCTTACTTTTTAGGACACTACGGGCAATTTAGCATGGCCAATCCACCTAACCCGCACACCTTTGGACTGTGGGAGGAAACCGGAGCACCCGGAGGAAACCCACGCACACACGGGGAGGACGTGCAGACTCCACACAGACAGTGACCCTGCCGGGAATCGAACCTGGGACCCTGGAGCTGTGAAGCATTTATGCTAACCACCATGCTACCGTGCTGCCCTTATTCCCGCACAGGTGGCTTTAGAGGGCCCTACCAGCGGCGGCTTTGCTGCCATCCTGGTCAGTGGTGGACGGAAGGGGGAAGGTGAGAGTAACTGATGGGGAGGGAGGGGGAAGGCACGGGGATGTACCGGTGCCCCAAGTAAAAGGGAGGAGAGGGGAGGGAGGAGCAGGAAGGGTAGGTACAATAGGACAGGCCGTGCCCAAGCATGACTGGGAAAGGCTAGCGGGCTGGTCCCCCAAAAGATCTTGGATTCAGCAGTGGGTGGGGGGGGGACAGGGTCTTCAGTTCAGCAGGGGCCCAGCAAAACAGTCCACGGATGTTATCCCATCTCAGAGCAATTGGCAAATGAAAGAGAAATTAAAGTCCAGATGCACCAACTTCTCTTCGTCCCCTTCCAGGTGGTGCAGCAATCTCCTGGCTGCTGAGAAGCCTCAGGCCTGAGGGCCCTGCAAATGCAACATCAGCAAACAGTTCCAGCCCCATGGGCCTTGCAGATTGAAACAGGCAGCAAACAAACCTGCCCCCCTCCCCTACTTCTGCTGCAGGCTGTGGAAATGCAGGCAGGCATGCTGTGTGAAAATCCAGTCCCATGCTGGAGCACTATCCAAGCCAGGCCAAACCTTCACCTGTAGAGATTGCATTCCATCTGTTGCAGCTCCCAACAGCCATTCAGCTTCAGATAAAACAGGCAGCAGCAAATTTCTCCTCTCGCCCTTTTTCCAAGCTGTGTAAAGGGCTTGGTTAACTTGAAATATTTCACGTGGAAATTCCTTGAAGATATTCTGAGGCAAATGATCTCTATGTTAGTTTGATTTGTGTTTGTAAAGATTATTACATTTTATTAAAAGTCTGAGGTTTATGAAGCAAGTTCTTTCCCCTATGAATCCGACTGGTTTTTGTCAAGCTTTTGGTGTTACACTGCTTGTTCCTTGAACCAACCTCATTATTTTACCTGTTGGATATTCATAGAATCACGACAGTGCAGAAAGAGGCCATTTGGCTCATCGAGTCTGCACCTACCCTCTGAAAGAGCACTCCATCCAGGTCCACTTCACCATCTACCCCGGTCTTTGCGCAATATATTTACTATTGCCTGATTTGTCATCCTTTTCAAATGCACATATTAGGGGCTGGTTTAGCTCACTCGGCTAAATCGCTGGCTTTTAAAGCAGACCAAGCAGGCCAGCAGCACGGTTCGATTCCCGTACCAGCCTCCCCGGACAGGCGCCGGAATGTGGCGACTAGGGGCTTTTCACAGTAACTTCATTGAAGCCTACTCGTGACAATAAGCGATTTTCATTTCATAATAAAAATGTTTGCTGTTTCTGAGCTGTGTTGGTGGTAACTGCTAGTCTGTGGTAGATGTAGCTGTTGTCACAGAACAATGAATCACTTTGATTTGTTTCCTCCCTAAGATGGCTCAATTCTCCTTGCAGGCTAGTTTCCAGCTTCCCCCATGCATCTGAGCAGATAGAAAATACTAAAACAATTTGCAGTTTGAGACTATTCACCAGTAAAATAATTGGTAGGTAAAATGTGGAGACTATAAGCACAATTATGAGTTTACACATACTCCTGCTGCTGGCTTAAATGTTCCTTATCCATCTAGCCGCATATGGCAAACTCCTGGAACGATTTTGTAACTGGTGGTGCAAGCAATGCTTATGGAGTTCAGTATATCTCCCATTTGAATAATGGGGTTGAAACTGGTGAGCAAGTTGAAAATCGTAGTGTTTTAAGCATTTTCTTCCCTTTGAAGATCAAGCAGTTCCTTGGATGATGGTTACATCCATCAAGCTTTGTTGAGTAGCAAAATAATAATAGTGTCTCGCCCTGTAACAAAAATGCCAGTTCTGAACCAGGATTTATAGTGAAACTTTGTTTAAGGAACATAGAAACAGGAGTAGGCCAATTCAGCCAGTCATGCCTGCCCCATTATTTAATAGTGGATGATCAGACACTCCAATACCTAATCCTTTACGTTATTGCTGATCATAAATCTATCAATCTCTGCTTTAAACTTACTCAATGGCTAAGCTTCCACAACCCTCTGAATAGGGAATTCTTTCTTTAATAAACATTTTATTGAGGTATTTTTTGGCATTATATCAGCAGCAATATAAACAACGTGCATGAAAATATAAACATAGTGCAAATACCACCACTCTCTAACAGGTCCCACCATTAATTAACCCCCTAAGGTACGCTAATCTAACCCCCCACCCCCTCTGACGGCGATTAATTCTCCGCGAAGAAGTCGATGAATGGTTGCCACCTCCGGGCGAACCCTAACAGTGACCCTCTCAAGGCGAACTTAATTTTCTCCAAACAGAGAACGCTAGCTATGTCTGAAAGCCAAGTCTCCGACTTCAGGGGCCTATAGTCCCTCCATACTAGTAATATCCGCCTCCGGGCTACCTGGGAAGCAAAGGCCAGAACGTACGCTTCTTTCTCCTGGATTCCCGGGTCTTGCGACGCCCCGAAAATCGCCACCTCTGGATTCAAAGCCACCCTTGTTTTTAATACCTTGAACATGACGTCAGCAAACCCATGCCAAAATCCCCTCTGCTTTGGACATGCCCAGAACATGTGGACGTGGTTCGCTGGTCCTCCCGCACATTTTGCGCACCTATCTTCCACCCCAAAGAATCTGCTCATCCGGGCCACTGTCATGTGAGCCCGGTGAATGACCTTGAATTGAATCAGGCTGAGTCTGGCCCAAGTTGCGGTCATGTTGACTCTACTCAACGCACCCGCCCAAAGGTCCTCCTCTATCTCTTCTCCCCAGCTCCCCTTCCACTTTTGCTTCAGCTCCTCAGTCTGCGTCTCCTCTGATCCCATAAGTTCCTTATAAATGTCAGAAACGCTCCCCTCACCTATCCATCCTCTGGAAACTACCTTGTCCTGAATCTCCCTTAGCGGCAGGAGTGGGAAGGTTGGTACCTGTCTATGCAGAAAGTCCCGCACCTGCAGAAATCAAAATTGGTTTCCCCCCCACCAATGCAAACTTTTCCTCCAGCGCCCTCCTGTTCGGAAAGCTCCCCTCTATAAACAAATCCCCCATCCTATCAATCCCTGCTCTCCACCGTATTCGGAACCTCCCGTCCATCCTCCCCGGGGCAAACCGATGCTCCCACTGCTCCCAAATATCTCCTCCATTGCCCCCAGACGCTCAAGGCCGCCACCACCACCATGGGGCAAGTGGATTACTGTCCCGGCAAGAACGGCAGAGGCGCAGTTACCAGCGCCCCAAAGTTGTGCCCTTGCAAGAAGCCGCCTCCATATGCACCCATGCCGATCCCACCCCCCAACCAGCCACTTCCTAATCATGGCTATGTTATCCGCCCAGTAATAATTGCTAAAGTTCGGCAGTGCCAGCCCTCTCTCTCCCCGACTCCGCACCAGCATTACCCTCTTCACTTGCGGGGACTTGCCCCCCTCCCCCATACAAAGCCCGCTATAACTTTATTGACCCGCTGCAAAAAGGATCGCGGAATGAAGATGGGGAGACATTGAAATACAAACAGGAATCCCCGACCAGCCCCTTGAGGCCCTCGGAGTGATTGCTGCGGCTCTAGCCAGCGCAAACAGAGGGTGGTGAATCTGTGGAACTCGTTGCCGCAGAAGGCTGTGGAGGCCAATTCACTGAGTGTTTTTAAGACAGTGATAGATAGGTTTTTGATCAATAAAGGGATCAGGGGTTATGTGGAGAAGGCAGGAGAATGGGGATGAGAAAAATATCGAGATGACAAAAAGAGGATCAAGCATATCCAAACTTTAATACTCAGCCGAAGGTCTCCCACAAAGGAAGTAATAAATAAAAAGAGCAAGCACAGAGGCCAAGAGCAAGAATCTGCACTTCCCCAATCCCATCTCCCAACCACAGATCAGAGACAAAACAGATCACTGAACCACCAGCACCTGTACCATGCTCAATAGGACAATCGGATATGTCGAGGCCAAAAACCAAAAGGAATATAGACCAATCCTAAACGGAGGTTGGAGGGGTACAGACCCCGCTCTAGGGTGGGAGGGTGTCAGAAAGTCCCTCACTCCAAACAACAACTCGGACCACTCAAAGAAATGATGAGGCCACCCAAAGGCAAACATAGATCTGTAAAAATGTCCATGTCACCATGGCTCGACATCCAACACCGCCACAGCCGGCCCTTCGGCACCAGTACTAAGAGAGAAGTAGAAGCAATGCCCTCAAAACCTCCCAAAGTCCGAGTGAGTCGAGAATAAGAACTGTCAGAGTTGACCCCTCGGATCCACAAACCACCCCCTAAAATATCACTACTAGAAGAGAACCAGCCAATCAACCGCCGAGTGGGTCCCATCCAACTCTGCAGATGAATAAGGATACTGAACACTTTCGGACCCTTGCCCAACCCTCATCTCTGCGGTCGTTGACCTACCCACCTGAGCTTCCCCACCACACCCCCAGGGGAGGACCTCTGTGCAAGGAGAAACATGATGCTAACGACCTACCCCAACGGCGTCGTGAAGAAAAGGATCAGAATTGGTTCCACGGGCTCCCTTGACACCCCAATCTCCTACACCTCTCCAAAGCCTGGCCAGTACAGCCCCATGCAGACACACCTCCCATCCCCCTCAAACCATCAAATATCAAACCAGCAACAGGACCAACACCCCAAACGTTTAAGAGAAAAAAAGGAATCCCTCCTGGGAGGGACGACTAGACGCACCACCTACCACCACATAAAGGATATTCATAGGAATTAGAAGCAGAATCCGGCAATTCAGCCCTTCAAACCTGATCCCCCATTCAATCAGGTCACAGCTGATCATTTCCTGGGATGTGATTCTCTGGCTGTGTTACACTTGAGTGAGATCACAATGTGGCCAGAGAATCTTGGGAGAGCCCCTCCCACGGGCTTCTTGGCAGCCTCCGCTCCTAACAGGATCTGGATCTCTGCGAAAAAAGAGGTGCGACCAAACGATGCTCGTGGAGGTGGGTCATAAACCTACTTAAGGCCTCCTTACCTGGGATACACAGGCCTCCCTCGATTCTCCGGCCTCCCCAGGGAGGCTGCAGCTGGGCGCCGATCAGTGCTAGTCCACAAGAACGTGGTCCAGGTGGAACGGCACCCTGGGGCTCTCCCAGGGCATTGGAGGCCCCTAGGTGATCAGGGTCAGAGCAGATGGCCCCCTGGCTCTTCCCCTGGAATGTGGACACCTTGAAGCTCTGCCAAGGTGCCTGGGTGGCACTGCTAAACTGGTTGGAGCACTGCCAGGGTGCCAGTGCATGGATGGCACTGCCAAGGGTCAGGGTCTGAGGGGGGCCATGCCAACAAAAGAAGTGTTGAGGGGAAGTTTGATGGATGTGCAGGGCCAGTAAGTAGGGACATCCAGGAGGTTTTTTGGGGGGAGGGGGGGGGGATGTTGACTGTTGGGGGTTCTGGAAGGACAGGGTGCTGTAAGTGGGATTGTAGCGTGGGGAGCCTGAAGTTGGGGGCCCCCAGGGACCTCATAGCTTGGTATCCTCACTTGGGGGATGTGGGGTAGTGCCCATGTGTGTAGGTGATGACATTGCCCATGGGTGAGGGTTTGTGGGGATCCACAAGCTCACTTAGAGATCAGGGCACCCTTTCAAAATGGCGGGTCGCTCTCCGAGTTCAGTTCCCCAATGCTAAAGTGTGGGCTAAACCGAATATAAATTCCCATGGTCCAAAAAAGTGACTAAGTGAGGGTGAAACCCACGCAGATATGGGGAGAATGTGCAAACTCCACACGGACAGTGACCTAGGGCTGGGATTCGAACCCAGATCCTCAGCACCGCAGTCCCAGTGCTAACCACAGCGCCACATGCCACCCCTACTGTTAACCCTTTATTTTTAAAATCAGAAATATATCTATCTCCTTCTTGAAACCATTTAATGATTCAGACTGCACCGCACTGTGGGCCAGCGACTTCCACCTCTGCGAGAAGTAGTTTCTTCACATCGCCGTTTTAAATCTACCACCTTTCAGCCTATATCTGTGACCTCTCGTTCTAGAGTGCCCACAAAGGGGAATGTTTACTTTATCAATCCTTCTTAGCATTGTAAGTGTAAACCCAAACCGTTCAATTTCTCAAACCCATTCATCCCCAGAATCAATCTGGCGAATCTCCTCTGTACTGCCTCCACTGCCTCAATTCTTCCTCAAATAAGGAGACCAAAACTGGACACACATGTTAGGCTGAATGTTTACTTTCGGATTTGTGCAGTTCATTTATTCAGTTGTTAGGAATGGAGGGAATTTGCGCAGCAGTAAGACTTCCAGCATGTTACATCCAGTCCTTTACATCCACAGTCAAGTGGAAAGGCAGAGAAAGGTGTGCAAATAGTAAAACAATTACTTTTTAAAAACATCGATGGACAGTCAGGATGATCCATATCTGGCATTGCTCAGTTATCGAGCATCACCTTTGAGCAATGGTTTGTCACTTTCACAATCACTGATGAACAGAAAGATAAGAACAACGTTTCTGCGCCATTCAAATCAACAAACAAGCCACAAGATGCAAAATCAACTGCAATCTCAAAAGAGGAAGCAGAAGAGGTAGGGGCTGGTTCAGCACAAGGCTAAATCGCTGGCTTTGAAAGCAGACCAAGGCAGGCCAGCAGCACGGTTCAATTCCCGTACCAGCCTCCCAGAACAGGAGCCGGAATGTGGCGACTAGTGGCTTTTCACAGTAACTTAATTTGAAGCCCACTTAGAACATAGAACATAGAACACTACAGCGCAGTACGGGCCCTTCGGCCCTCGATGTTGCGCCGACCTGTGAAACCATCTGAAGCCTATCTGACCTACACTATTCCATTTTCATCCATATGTCTATCCAGTGACCACTTAAATGCCCTTAAAGTTGTCGAGTCTACTACTGTTGCAGGCAGGGCGTTCCACACCCTGACTACTCTCTGAGTAAAGAAACTGCCTCTGACATCAGGGGCTGGTTTAGCTCACCAGGCTAAATCGCTGGCTTTTAAAGCAGGCCAGCAGCACGGTTCGATTCCCGTACCAGCCTCCCCGAACAGGCGCCGGAATGTGGCGACTAGGGGCTTTTCACAGTAACTTCATTGAAGCCTACTCGTGACAATAAGCGATTTTCATTTCATTTCATTTTCATATCATTTTCATCTGTCCTATATCTACCACCCCTTAATTTAAAGCTATGTCCCCTCGTGTTGGTCATCACCATCCGAGGAAAAAGACTCTCACTGTCCACCCTATCTAACCCTCTGACTATCTTATATGTCTCTATTAAGTCACCTCTCAGCCTTCTCCTCTCTAACGAAGACAACCTCAAGTCCCTGAGCCTTTCCTCGTAAGACCTTCCCTCCATACAAGGCAACATCCTAGTAAATCTCCTCTGAACCCTTTCCAAAGCTTCCACAACCTTCCTATAATGTGGTGACCAGAACTGCACGCAGTACTCCAGGTGCGGCCGCACCAGAGTTTTGTACAGCTGCAGCATGACCTCGTGGTTCCGAAACTCAATCCCCCTACTGATAAAGGCTAGCACACCATATGCCTTCTTAACAGCCCTATTAACCTGGGTGGCAACTTTCAGGGATTTATGTACCTGGATGCCGAGATCTCTCTGTTCATCTACACTACCAAGAATCTTGCCATTAGCCCAGTACTCTGCATTCCTGTTACTCCTTCCAAAGTGAACCACCTCACACTTTTCCGCATTAAACTCCATCTGCCACCCCTCAGCCCAGCTCTGCAGCTTATCTATGTCCCTCTGTAACCTATAACATCCTTCAGCACTATCCACAACTCCACCGATCTTCGTGTCATCTGTAAATTTACTAACCCATCCTTCTACACCCTCTTCCAGGTCATTTATAAAAATGATAAACAGCAGTGGCCCCAAAACAGATCCTTGCGGTACACCACTAGTAACTGAACCCCAGGATGAATATTTGCCATCAACCACCACCCTCTGTCTTCTTTCAGCTAGCCAATTACTGATCCAAACCGCTAAATCACCTTCAATCCCATACTTCCGTATTTTCTGCAATAGCCTACCGTGGGGAACCTTATCAAACGCCTTACTGAAATCCATATACACCACATCAACCGCTTTACTCTCATCCACCTGTTTGGTCACCTTCAAAAAACTCAATAAGGTTTGTGAGGCATGGCCTACCCTTCACAAAACCGTGTTGACTATCGCTAATCAACTTGTTCTTTTCAAGATGATTATAAACCCTATCTCTTATAACCTTTTCCAACATTTTACCCACAACCAAAGTAAAGCTCACAGGTCTATAATTACCAGGGTTGTCTCTACTCCCCTTCTTGACAGCATTTGCTATCCTCCAGTCTTCCGGCACTATTCCTGTCGACAAAGACGACATAAAGATCAAGGACAAAGGCTCTAAAATCTCCTCCCTGGCTTCCCAGAGAATCCTAGGATAAATCCCATCTGGCCCAGGGGACTTATCTATTTTTACACTCCAAAATTGCTGACACCTCCTCTTTGTGAACCGCAATCCCATCTAGCCTGGTCGACTGTACCTGAGTATTCTCCTCGACAACATTGTCTTTCTCCAGTGTAAACACTGATGAAAAATATCCATTTATCGCTTCCCCTATCTCCTCTGATTCCACACACAACTTTACACTACTATCCTTGATTGGCCCTAATCTTACTCAAGTCGTTCTTTTGTTCCTGATATACCTATAGAAAGCCTTAGGGTTTTCCTTGATCCTATCTGCCAACGACTTTTCGTGTCCACCCAGATCCATCTGCCCAGATGCACTTTGAATCTGCTTTCCATTTAGATAATTTGCCTTTCTATTTTTTTTTTGGCCATAGTGGAAAACCTCACACTTCTATTCAGACCGACCTCACTCACGAGATCTGACAACAGTTAGAACAGACAAAGAAGGAGACCAACATCTGGAGAAATTACCAACCCCACCCCCCCCCCCCCCCCAAACAATTCTGGGAGGAGTCTATCTTCAACAGAATAATACATGGTTCGTCTGGGTCTGCTGATGAAAAGGCACAATCTAAAATATGAAAAGCATAAAACCCCCTTTAGAATAAATAAACTGCACAAATCGCAAAATGAATATTCGGTCTAACATGATAAAACTTTATTAAATCAGGATAGCCAACGAAAGACGACATCACACCCAAAGCATTTACTTTCCTACAACAAATGAATCAACAATGTTAACAGACTGCCACGTGATTATCAGGGAGTAAGGTCCAGGATAATAATTGAGAAACGAGCCATTGACTGCTGCACTGGAGTACGAAGTAAATGGGCATCCAGGATAAAGGAGGATCTGAAAAGGAGAGCACTTTTCACGATCATCCAAGGATTCCAATGAATAGAGCACAAATCTCATTAGTTCCAACATACCAACTCGACCGAGCCCACACAGTCAACTACCCAGATTCCAACGGGGGGACTGCCTGGCTGGCTCAGGAAGCCCTAACCCCCCTCAACCAACAACAGGAACAGGATCACGTAGAACCAGGGGCTGGGAGACCAACCTAACCCCACACCTCTAATCCAGGCTGTCCATCCTCCAGATTGAGACCCCCCCCCATCAAGTCATGGCAGCCAGTTCTTAAACATGGTTGGGAATTTCTCTACCATCTCACCAGAGACACTGGACACGACCGACCTCCTGATTGGCTCCCCATCGTCCTTACCTGTATTCCTTCGAATGGACGATGCAGCAGGAACTCAACCATGCAGAGGTTGGCTGCCACCAGAGACAGTACTCTCTCTGCAACCAGAACCCCCTCGTGCACTGCCCATCCTCCATAAAGACACCTCGTAACTCTTCATCGCAAGTAGTCAGCATCCGTTGGTGTGCACCATACCATCAGGATGACAAATCTCTCAAAGGCAGCTGCGCCACCATAGGCATGGGGCCCACCCCAATTCCTTCCAACTTCCACAACTCAGCAAGGATTAAAACCTATTGTTGATGACACAACGATTAGTCGGGTGGTGAACAGTGAGGTTGAATGTCTTGGGTTACAGGAAGATATAGACGGAATGCTCAAATGGGCAGAAAAGTGGCAGATGGAATTTAACCCTGAAAAGTGAGGTGGTACCTTTGGAAGGAGTAATGTGACAAGGAAGTAGTCAATGAATGGCCTGACACTGGAAAGTTCAGAGGAACAAAGGAACCTTGACGTGTTTGTCCGTAGATCTCTGAAAACAGATGGGCAGATTTATAGGGTAGTGAAAAAGGCATATGGGGCACTTGCCTTTATCAATGAGGCATATTGGAGTTGTATAGAACTTTGGTGAGGCCACAGCTGGAGTACTATGTGCAATTCTGGTCACCACAATATAGGAAGGATGTGACTACAGTGGAGTGGGTGCAGAGACGATTCACCAGGATGCTGCCTGGCATGAAACATTTAAATTAGAAAGAGACGTTGGATAGGCTTGGGTTGTTTTCGCTGGAGCAGAGAAGATTGAGGTGTACAAGATTGAGGGCATGGACAGGGTGGATAGGGAGCAGCTGTTTCCATTAGTTGAAGGGTCAGTTATGAGGAGACACGGGTTCAAGGTCAGGGGCGGGAGATTTAGAGGGGATTTGAGGAAAAACTTATTTACCCAGAGGGTGGTGATGTTCTGGACTGCAATGCTTGGGAGGGTGCCTCACATCCTTTAAAAAATACCTGTTGAGCATTTGGCACATCATAACATTCAAGGATATAGGCCAAGTGCTGGTAAATAGGATTAGGTAGGTAGGTCAGGTATTTTTCATGCATCGGTGCAGACTCGATGGGCTGAAGTTTTGTGCTGTATTATTGTGATTCTGTCTTGACTCAAGTGCTCAATTATTGACCAACAAATCTTGGTCCATGGTAAAAAGCTATGCAAATCGAAAAAAGACACAAAGATATGTGCAGAAGGATAGAAAATAAAGACTGAAAGATTAGCAGAGCATGAGCTTGTGAAAACTCAGCCACTCCCTCACTCAAATCACATGATTCCCCCAGCGAGCTGCATTTTAATATTGACGTGATTTAAGAAAGAGTTAACTGAAGAACTGGAGCAAATTTAGGATCCTGAGCCTGGGGCAGCATGTTCCTGTAAATCAAAGCCATTTATTTTGTCAAGCAAAGCAGTTCCTGTATCAAGTGGAATTATCCAGCACAATCAGATGTATAAAAGTTCGAGAGATATAGGGAGGTGCTGTGCCACAATCTCACTGCCATCTTTGTCTCTGAACTTTTCTGTCATCAATGGCCCTTTAGGCCGAGCAAATTCACACATCTCTTGTGACTTTTTAAACTCGATACGTTTCCTCCTCCAAACTGAGAGAGTCTGTCATTGAAAAAGACTATAAAGAGAGTTGTTCCAGGCAAATAATTCATGAGGATGCAGAATTCAAATCCTGAAGGAAGCAAATGGAAAAACCAGGGAGTTGATGAGTAAAAAGGGAATTTCTTGGGGCTCTTTTGCCAAGAGTAATAGAGTTATGGAATTAATGGTGCGAAAGTGTTAAAATAGGCAACATAAATGTGTTTAAGAAACCAGTGGAACATTTTGCTGGAATGGGAAAGGGTTGAGGGATTTCTCAGAAAAAGGTCAGGGGGGGGTACTGATTTCCTGCTCCTAAAATGGTCAGGTTTCTAACTACTGTTCTTTTCCCTACAGGTACTTCCAGCATAGACACCACTTGTACAATCTGGGGGCTGGAGACGGGGCAGGTACTAGGCCGAGTCAACCTGGTCTCTGGTCACGTTAAAACACAGCTCATTGCTCATGATAAGGAGGTAATGACGTCTTACTGTTCCATATTGATTCAATGCGGATACAAAGATCCTTGTAACTCATGGTCGCAAAAATTCTTTAAAACTATTTTTCTCTTGAGATTTCAGTTCCTCCCCTCTGAAGGTCCATTACAAGGGTTTAAACTCAGCTGGTTAAAATGAAGTGACACATTAGGTTAGTAGAGATCAGTGGCAGACATTGAAAGATATTTCTTAGCACTCAGCAAAGGTATATTCCAGTGAGCAAAAAAAGGATGCACCATCCATTGCTAACTAAGAAAGATAAAGACGGTATCAGATTGAAAGAAATACGAGATCAGTGGTAGGTGAGAAGATTAGATAGAATTTAAAAACTAGCAAAGAATGACTATTAAAATAATAAAGATGGGAGAAATTAGAATATGAGAGAAAGTTAGCCAAAATGGTGAAAAGGAAACGATTAAACAGGGGAGTGTGTGACCTCCAGAATTGTCAAATTAATAGCATAGCACCCCAGAATTATATTTGAATCAAGAGGTGAAAAGAAGGGAAGAATTTGAAAAATTTACAAAAGCCACGGATAAACTATTAAAACTAAAAGTTGAAAGGGTGGCATGGTGGCACAGTGGTTAGTGCTGCTGCCTTATGACGCCGAGGACCTGGGTTTGATCCCGGCCCCGGGTCACTGTCTGTGTGGAGTTTGCACATTCTCCCGTGTCTGCATGGGTCACACCCCCACAACCAAAGAGGTGCAGGGTAGGTGGATTGGCCACGCAAAATTGCTGCTTAGTTGGAATAAATAAATAAATGGGTGGCACAGGGGTGAGCACTGCTGCCTCATGGCGGCGTAGACCTGGGTTTGATCCTGGCCCCGGGTCACTGTCTGTGTGGAGTTTGCACATTCTCCCTGTGTCTGCATGGGTCACCCCCCCCCACAACCAAAGAGGTGCAGGGTAAGTGGATTGGCCACGTTAAGTTGCCCTTTAATTGGGGGGAAAAAAAGAATTGGGAACTTTAAATTTAAAAAAAAACTAAAAGAGAGCGGATCAACAAAGCAGGAAACTACAGGCCAGTTAGCGTAACATCTGTTGTCGGGAAAATGCTGGAATCTATTATCAAAGAAGTTATAGCAGGATACTTAGAAAATCTTAATGCAATCAGACAGGGTCAGCTTGGATTTGTTGAAAGGAAATCTTGTTTGAATGTTTTATTAGAGTTCTTTGAGGAATTAACAAGCAACGTGGATAAAGAGGAACCTGTAGATGTGGTGTGATTGGATTTCCAAAAAGTGTTTAATAAGGTGCCACATTGGAACATGTGTAGGGGGTGACACCTTAGCATAGATGATAGGTTGGCTAACAGGAAGCAGAGAGTAGAGATAAATGGGTCATTTTCAAGTTGGCAAGCTTTAACCAGTGGAATATCATGGGTTAATGCTGCCGCCTGAACTGTTTATAATCTATGTCAATGATTTGGATGAAGGGACCGAATGTATGGTTGTGAAATGTGCTGATGACACAAAGATCGGTAGGACAGTTTGTGAGGCGAACGTAAGGAGTCTACAAAGGGATATAGATAGGTTAAATGAGCGGGCAAAAATTTGCAGATGGTTTATGTTAGAAAATATGAACTTGTCAGAGTCATACTGCATAGAAAAGGCCTTTCGGCCCATTGAGTCTGCGCTGGTCAAAACACCCACCTAACTAGTGTAATCCCATTTCCCAAAACTTGGCCCGTAGCCTTGTATGCCGTGGCATCGCAAGTGCACATCTAAATATTTCTTAATGTTATGAGGATCTTACCACGCTTTCAGGCAGCGAGTTCCACATTCCCACTACCCTTGTCCACTCGTATTCTTCCATGGGGTGTGGATGTCGCTGGCTAGGCTACATTTATTGCCCATCCCTAATTGCCCTTGAGAGGGAAGAATAGAAAAGCAGTATGTTATTTAAATGGAAAGAGATTACAGGACTCTGCAAGACAGGGACCTGGATGTCCCGAAGTTGCAGGTACAGCAAGTGATTAGGAAGGCAAATGGAATGTTGTAATTTATTCCAAGGGGACTGGAATATAAAAATAAAGACATTCTGCTCCAATTGTACAGGGTTTTGGTGTGACCACATCTGGAGAACAATGCACACTTTTGGTCTCCTTATTTGAGAAAGGATATAATTTTATAAAAGCAGTGAAGAGAAGTTTCACTCAACTGAACCCTGGGATGAGGTGGTTCTTTAAAAAAAATATATTTTTTATTCTTTTTCACATTTTCTCCCAAATTTACACTCCACAATAAACAATAATCAGGAACAAATGTAATGTCAATCCCCATATTAATAACAACGATCCCACCCTCTCCGTAAACCCCAAACATTGGCCAGCATGTTAACATAAACAAATGACAAAAAGGAATCAGGAATCACCCAAAATCACCACTAACACACAGTCCACCTCCCCCCCCCCCCCCCCCCCCCCCCCCCCCCCCCCCCCCAGCCCCCAACCCCTCTAAAGTTCGATGTGATCCAATTCTCGAAAGTGCAAAATGAATAACACCATGAATTGTAGAACCCCTCCATCCTTCCCCCTCAGTTCAAATTTGACATTTTCAAACGTTAAGAATTCCAGTAGGTCCCTCTGCCAGGGCAGGTCCTCCCGTCACGCCACGGCACAGGGTGGAGAGGTTGATCTCCACCCTAACAGGATCTGCCTTTGGGCGATTAATGAGGTGAAGGCTACAACATCTGGCTCCGCGCTGATTTCCAACCCCGGTTGGTCCGACATCCCGAATATGGCCTCCCGAGGGCCTGGGTCCAGTTTCACATGCACCACTTTAGAGATTACTCGAAATACCACCTTCCAGTAATCCTCCAGCTTTGGACAGGACCAAAACACATGAACGTGGTTTGCGCCCCCCGTCCCGCAATGTTCACACACATCTTAGGGCAGCACGGTAGCATAGTGGTTAGCATAAATGCTTCACAGCTCCAGGGTCCCAGGTTCGATTCCCGGCTGGGTCACTGTCTGTGCGGAGTCTGCACGTCCTCCCCGTGTGTGCGTGGGTTTCCTCCGGGTGCTCCGGTTTCCTCCCACAGTCCAAAGATGTGCGGGTTAGGTGGATTGGCCATGCTAAATTGCCCGTAGTGTCCTAAAATGTAAGGTTAAGGGGGGGTTGTTGGGTTACGGGTATAGGGTGGATACGTGGGTTTGAGTAGGGTGATCATTGCTCGGCACAACATCGAGGGCCGAAGGGCCTGTTCTGTGCTGTACTGTTCTATGTATCTTCAACCCCCTCAAAGAGTCAGCTCATCCTCGTCCTTGTAAGGTGCGCTCTCTACACCACCTTCAGCTGTATAAGCCCCAACCTCGCGTACGAGGTGGAGGCGTTCACCCTCCGGAGCACCTCACTCCAGAATCCCTCCTCCATATCCTCTCCCAAATCTTCCTCTCACTTGGCCTTGTTCCCTTCCAGCGGTGTCTTCTCTTCCTCCCGACATTACCCCCTTCCCCAGTCCCCCTGTTGTCAGCAGCTCCTCCAGCAATGTGGGAAACTCTCTATCTCCTTTCAGTCAAAGTCTTGAACCTGCATGTATCTAAATATTTCTCCCTGCTCCAGCCCATACTTCGCTCCCAGCTCCTTCAATCCCGCGAAACGACCCCAAGAAATAAATCTTTTAGTGTCCTAATTCCTTTCTCCTCCCATCTCTGAAAATTTCCATCCCACTTCCCTGGCTCAAATCTATGGTTTGAGGTGGTTCTTTTTTGAAGAAGGCTCAGACAGATTGAGCCTGTATCCATTGGAATTTAGAAGAATGAAAGGCGATTTAATCAGAACATACAAGATCCTGAGGGGACTTGATGGGGCGGAGGCTGAAAGGGTACTTCCGCTTGAGGGAGAGACCAGAACGTGGGGGAGCACCTTAAAAATAAGAGGTCTTCCATTTACGATAAAGATAAGAATTTATTTTCTCTCTATAAGGTCGTTAGTCTGTGGAAATCACTTCTCAAGAGGACTGGGTCATCCTTTTAAGGCTGAGTTAACTAGATTCTGGAAACCTGAAGTTAAAAACAGAAAATGCTGGAAAGACTCATCAGGTCTGGCAGTGTCTGTATAGAGAGAAACAAGACTTAAACTTTTCGAGGCTGTGTGACTTCAGAGCTTTTTTAATGCAAGTTTAAAATAGATGCTTGATTGACAAGGAAGTCAAAGGATGCAGGGGTGGACAGAAAAATATGGACCATAAATCAGATCAGCCATGATATCAAATGGCGGAGAAGGCTGGGGCCTACTCCTCATTTGTATGTTTTGAAATTGTGGATGTGGTGGTGGATTTTGTACCATTGAAGCAGTTGCCATTCACATCAGGCACTCTGCTGCCCCTCGGATGAGAGTGCTAATTAATTGTTGAAGTAAGAGCAGTTCTGCACTCTGGTTACATTAAGAATTAAATGTGGACAATTTTAGACTTGGTGCATATTACCCTTCAGCAGTAAAGCAGACAGCATGGACTGCATTTTAACCCAGATCCTCGAGGTGGAAGGGAGGAGGGGGGATGCTTTATTAGACCCTTTATCGACCCTTTCCAAAACCAAGAGTGATGGGAAGTTGTGTGACCAAACGAGATGGAAAGCATTGACCTGAAAAGGTCCTGTCACAGTTCATCATTTCCAAAAACATGTTTTGTTGAGGAGCATCATGGTGCCTGGGGATTTCTTTTTAAATGTAAGTTTAAAAAATACTTGCAAGCGTTACTGGGCAAATAACAATAAAGGAAGCCTTGACGAGCTCAAACCTTAGTGCCCAGGGTGGGAGGAGGTAAAACAACAAAGTTCTGGGTGCTTTTAAGCTAGTCAGATTTTTTAGATTGTTATACTGTAGCTTCTTTACAATACGGTCAACAGCTTGTATGTTGACTTAAATTACCATTACTGAAGGGTGTGTTGACAATGTGAATAGGTTAAATTACGCGTTGGGCCTCAGAGCTGAGCTCAGTTCTCTCCTTGACTAGCAGTTGGACACACAGGCACAGATGGGCAGCACGGCAGCATAGTGGTTAGCACAATTGCTTCACAGCTCCAGGGTCCCAGGTTCGATTTCCGGCTTGGGTCACTATATGTGCGGAGTCTGCATGTTCTCCCCGTGTGTGCGTGGGTTTTCTCCGGGTGCTCAGTTCCTCCCACAGTCCAAAGATGTGCAGGTTAGGTGGACTGGCCATGCTAAATTGCCCTTAGTGTCCAAAATTGCCCTTCGTGTTGGGTGGGGTTACTGGGTTATGTGGATAGGGTGGAGGTGTGGACTTGGGTTGGGTGCTCTTTTTCCAAGAGCCGGTACAGACTTGATGGGCCGAATGGCCTCCTTCTGCACTGTAAATTCTATCTATGATGTGGGCATGCATACAATAAACAGGAAATAGGAGTTAGCCATTCAGCCTGCTCCGTTGATCTGCCTCAATGCCAATTTCCCACGCCATCCCCGTATCCATTGATGTCTTTGCTATCTAGAAATCTGTTGGCCTCAGCCTTGAACATGCTCAATGACTGAGCCTCCATAGCTAGAAATTCCAAAGATTCAATCACTCTGGAATAAAAAAAATCCCTAATTTCTTGCCCCTTATTCTGAGACCGTGTCTCCCAGTTCCAGAGCCTCCCTCCACACCCCAGCCAGGGGAGCCATCCTCCATGCATCTACCTAGTTGAGCCCTCTTAAGAATTTTGCATGTTCCAATGAGATTACCTCTCATTCTTCTAAACTCTAGAGAATACAGGTCCAGTCTCAATCACACCTCATAAGACAGTTCCCCAATCCCGGGAATCACTATATCCTTCCTTGGGTAAGGAGACCAAGACTTCATGGTGTGGTCTTAGCATTATACAATTGCAGCACAACATCAAATCCCCTTGCAATAAAGGCCAACATAATTCTTGATAGACGGTGGTGTGGTCATATTGTCACTGGAATCATAATCCAGAGACCCGGGGTAACACTCTGGGTGGGGGAGTGCAGGGCAGGTAAGTAGGGGCCTCCGGGAGGTTGGGTGGGGTCATAGAAGGGAAGGGGTGCTGTAAAGAGGGCTTGGGGAGGAGAGGGCCCCTGAAGCGGAGGGACCCACAGGGGCCCCATTGAGCGGTATCCTCACTTCGTAGGTGGGGTAGTGTCCATATGTGTGGGTGGGTGTGGGGGACCCACAAGCTCACTTAGAGATAAGGGCACCTTTTCAAAATGGCGGTCCGATCTCTGCGTTCAGCTCCCCAGTGCGCGTGTGAATTAAACCAGTGAGAAATTCCCCAGGGCCCAAAAAAATGAGTAAGTATCATTGAATAGCGGTGGGGAATTTGCCGACCGACCCTCCACAAATTAACTTCGAAAATTTTGGGGCGAATCGTGATCTCTGCATTTCTGTTTTGCCGTCTGAATTGTCACATTTTTTTGCATTATGTTCCATCTGCCATGTTCTTGCCTGCTCAACTAACCTGTCTAATTTCCCTTGCAGCCTCCTCAATATTCATATTCCTAACTAGTTTGTGTCACCTGCAAAATTGAAAATATTACAGTCGGTTTCCACATTTGTGTGTCGGCTTTTTTGCTTGACAGGAGCATGTTGTTAATGGAGATTATGTCTTGTTTCCCTCCCGCGTAGTAGCTGTGTAAAACGGCTAGCTTCACTTGTTGTACGAGCACCACCCCCCTGGACTGCCTGAGGGCGCACACCACCCCCTCTCCCCTTGTGCAGCATGCGGGCACGCCTCTCCCTGCTGCGTTGCGTGAGGACTGCCTTCCGCTGCGCATAGGTGGATATCGCGCGCCTCTGGTTGCCTTTCCACAGTCTAAGGGATGCCAAGGTCAACTATGGTATTCTTACTGATCGACTGGTCATGATTGACTAACTTCAGAGATGAAGCAATACCTTTTCGAGCCTGTGTTTAAAAAGTGTATTTTTCTAACTTGCAGAATAAGTAATGTTTTGCTGTTCTTCTCTCCTGAACGTGCTGATGTAACAAGTCAACTTGTTTGAACTAACTGTCCCCTGTCATCTGCAGGTATATGATATTGCATTCAGCAGGGCAGGAGGTGGCAGAGATATGTTCGCCTCCGTGGGTGCAGACGGCTCAGTGCGCATGTTTGATCTTCGACACCTCGAACATAGCACCATCATCTATGAAGACCCTCAACACCATCCCTTGCTCCGCTTGTGCTGGAATAAGCAGGATCCTAATTACCTGGCTACTATGGCAATGGATGGCATGGAGGTGAGCAGAGATAAACAAAGGTTTGGACATACATAATGCAGTCATACATGCAACATTTCCTCAATGGCCTAGTGGCTTTTGCATGGCTCTGTGCAGAATTGAGTTCTGCAGTGAGCAGTACAGCTTCAATTCCAATCTGTTATAATTTAACAGCTGTCACTAACTCTTGCTGACTGAGGGTGAGGAGGGGAAAATCTACTCCAGGTGCAATATAGTGAAACCAGCTGCAAATTGCTGGTGAAGACCAAATCGGATTTATCTTCAGAATCACTAATCATTGAATAACCACATGAAAGATAACACATGAAGACTAGGCACATAGACCAGCCAGCAGACGATAGCCTGCAATCGGTGAACTATACTTCAACTAAGCATGGTGCTGAGGAATGTATAACATGTACACGCGACAATAGGCGATGGTATGCTTGAGTAGCAAAGAGGTGACTGGGAGGTTGCATATTTTCAAATACAGACAAAGCTGCACTTTGCATAAAACCCATTCCCTTTTGTATTGGCTCACTGACAAAATAATCTTGTTTCTTAGTCCCAGGATAATTGCATTTTGATAGAATGGGTCTTATTGCCATATACTCATTGTTGCAGACTTGAGTCGTCAGTGGAAATGCACTTTGAGCTTGATCAGATAGATTTCTGTTTACTTAATCTTTTATCCAGGCTACAGCCAAGTGGCATTGTGAAAATTAGTCCATCACGTGACCCAGCTTCTGTTGCACCAAATTAGTGATGCATGTGGAAGAATTGGGCACGCTTGGTTGCCTGGAAATCATGGGATGCATTTACAATAATAGTGTACGTGCTATTTATACACAAGCAACTGTAGCAAAACTGCTTTGCAAATGTTCCTCCCACTCTGGGGAGACCCATACAGCTCAATAACAGTAAAGTGAACTCAATTCACTCTTCGCAAGTGTAGAATAACGATTCCATGGAAAGTGGCATCACAGAATCATAAAATCATTACAGCATAGGAGACCATTCAGCCCATCCCTTTCTAATCCCACCTTCCTGCACCCAGTCCATAGCCCTGTAGCTTGCAGCACTTCAGGTGCAGGTCCGATTACTTTTTAAAAGAGTTTAGGGTCTCTGTCTCCCCCACCAACTTAGAACATAGAACAGTACAGCACAGAACAGGCCCTTCGGCCCTCAATGTTGTGCCGAGCCATGATCACCCTACTCAAACCCACGTATCCACCCTATACCCGTAACCCAACAACCCCCCCCTTAACCTTACTTTTATTAGGACACTACGGGCAATTTAGCATGGCCAATCCACCTAACCCGCACATCTTTGGACTGTGGGAGGAAACCGGAGCACCCGGAGGAAACCCACGCACACACGGGGAGGACGTGCAGACTCCGCACAGACAGTGACCCTGCCGGGAATCGAACCTGGGACCCTGGAGCTGTGAAGCATTTATGCTAACCACCATGCTACCGTGCTGCCCACGTCCTTCCTGCTGCCCTCCTTCCCCGTCGGCCGGCTGATTCTCCAGGGTCTACAACCCACCATTTGTTCCATGAACCCTCTCAGTTCCCTTGCCATTGCCGGGACCCTGCCCGTTGTGGAGCACTAATCCTAAAGTCCCCATCCATAATCAACTTGTGCGATTCCAAGTCAAGGATTTTCCCCAGCAGCCTTTTGATGAAATCTACATCATCCCAGTTTGGAGCGTAAACATTCACTCGGACCAACCTTCCCCCCCCCTCAAGCTCGAGGGGCAGCAGGGTAGCATGGTGGTTAGCATAAATGCTTCACAGCTCCAGGGTCCCAGGTTCGATTCCCGGCTGGGTCACTGTGTGGAGTCTGCACGTCCTCCCCCTGTGTGCGTGGGTTTCCTCCGGGTGCTCCGGTTTCCTCCCACAGTCCAAAGATGTGCGGGTTAGGTGGATTGGCCATGCTAAATTGCCCGTAGTGTCCTAATAAAAGTAAGGTTGGGGGGGTTGTTGGGTTACGGGTATAGGGTGGATACGTGGGTTTGAGTAGGGTGATCATGGCTCGGCACAACATTGAGGACCGAAGGGCCTGTTTTGTGCTGTACTGTTCTATGTTCTAAGCTTGCACCGGACCATGAGAAATCTACCACCCCCATCCGCAACTGTGCTGTCTGCCTCAAATTTAACCCGTTTGTTAATCATGATCGCGACCCCTCTGGTCTTAGCGTCCAGCCCCAAATGTAAGACCTGGCTAACCCAGCCCTTCCGTAATCTAATCTGGTCCGCCACTTTCAAATGTGTCTCCTGCAGCAACATTACATCCGCCTTCAGAGCCCGTAAGTGCGCAAACACACGGCACGTGTCATCTTGACCGGCCCGTTTCATCCTCTAACATTCCACGTGATCAGCCTGGTTGGAGGGCACCCTGCCCCCGTTGACTAGCTCAAAGTAGCTAGCCTGGTGGCTCTCAACTCCGGCGCCACCATGTCTCCCACCTATTGTCCCCCCCCCCTCTGCCCATCAACACCACCTCCCCAGAACAGAACAGTCCTGTTTGAGCAATCGCTCTGGGACCGAAACAGAGAGAAAACAAAGAACAAAGCTTGCCCCACAATAGTGCAATTCAAACTGTGTAATGAGGTGGGTGCTACCAACATTCCCAGAAAAATAGCAAAAAGAACCCGAACAGCCCCCCAGCACCCAATAACTTAAAATTTAACTATAACTTTGGCTTTAACTTTAAAACTTTCAAACAGGCAAACACAGCACACGAACACCCCCAATTTTAAGTAAAAGAGCATGCCGGACGACATTGCTAACACGAAGGGCAATCTGCGAACAAATGCAAACATCCCTTAATACGCTCTAACTTGAGTTCATGGGTCCTCAGTTCGGCACCAGTCCATGCCCCTTAGCAAAGTCCATCGCTTCCTCCGGGTTGTCAAAGTAATGTTGCTGTTCCTGGTGTGTGACCCAAAGCCGCGCCGGGAAAAGTAGCCCGAACTGACCTTTTTAAACAGGATCTCTTTAATTTGTCTGTAGGCTGCCCTCCTTCTGGCCACCTCCTGGCTCAGATCCTGGTAGATGCGCAGGACACTGTTCCATGAGCAACTCTTCGTGCTCTTGGCCCACTGTAGAACCCGCTCCTTGTCCACAAACCTATGGAACCTGACGACTTTCGCCCGGGGGGGGCCTCCCCCTCGCAGCTGCCTCGCCTGCACTCTGTGTGCCCTGTCCAGCTCCAGCGGACATGGGAAGAAATCATTCCCCACCAGCTGCTGCAGCATGTCTGCCACATATGCCGTGGCATCCAATCCCTCGGCCCCCTCCGGGAACCCAGTGATTCTCAGATTCTGTCAGCGAGACCTGTTTTCCAGGTCCTCCAGCCTGTCCATCAGCCTTGATTGTTGCTCCTTCAACTTTCTAATTTCCACGTCCGCTACCGTTTGGAAATCCACCTGCTCTTCCACTGTCTTCTCTAGTGCCTGGACCACCTTACCCTGAGCGTCCAGCCTCTGGTCCAG
Source organism: Scyliorhinus canicula (assembly GCF_902713615.1). Lineage (NCBI taxonomy): Eukaryota > Metazoa > Chordata > Chondrichthyes > Carcharhiniformes > Scyliorhinidae > Scyliorhinus > Scyliorhinus canicula. The sequence continues at coordinate 51,144,177 of NC_052164.1, forward strand.
TCGCTCCACTGCTTTCTGGAGCGGTTCCAAATTATCCCGCTTCAGTGCTGCGAAGCTCTCTTTCATGATCTTCAGCATGTTGTCCAGTGCTGTTTGGACCGTCCGTTCCGTGGTCCATTCATCGGCCATCTTTCGTCCCACTTGAGCTTCCACACCACCTTTGTTCAGCCACTTCTTCGCCTGTTTTAGCTCTCTTCTGCACTCCCTTCTGCTCCTTAAGTCCATACAACTCTGTATGGATTCAGATCTAGAGTGCTATTGTTTTTCACTCCAGCACTCAACAGTTCAAAAAAGTTGGGGGGAAAAGGTCTTAAAGTCTGACCGGAGCGAGAGCCACCAAAATGCGCGACTTACTCCCTCATAGCCGCCACCGGTAGTCCTCGGTCTGCATCTTCTCTGAGTTCCTTGTAAATGTCAGAAACCCTCCCTTCTCCCACCCACATTCTGGAAACTACCTGTGCTCTATCCCCCTTGGCGGTAGGAGCGGGAAGGTTGAGACCTGCCTCCGTAGGAAGTCCCACACCTCCGAGAGCATCATAATCACATTCAGGAGCCTCCGGACATTTGCATTCAGCTGTCTACCCTTCACAAATCCCGTCTGATCCTCATGTATCACTCCCGAGACATAATCCTCAATCCTAGTGGCCAGGACCTTCGCCAACAACTTGGCATCCATATTGAGGAGTGAAATCAGCCTGTATGAGCCACATTGCAGCGAGTCTTTGTCCCGCTTGAGAATAAGCAAGATCAGAGCCCGCAACATCGTCAGGGGAAGAGTTCCCTTTTCCCTCGCCTCGTTAAAAGTTCTCAACAGCAACAGAAACAACAGTTCCGAGAACTTCCTATAGAATTAAATCGGGAACCCATCTGGTCCCGGGGCCTTGCCCGCCTGCATACTCCCCAACCCCTTAACCAGCTCCTCCATCCCGATCGGGGCCCCCAAACCGTCTACCTGCTCCTCCTCCTCTGATTTGTACAAGTTCCCATTGAAGTCCCTAAAGACCTCATTTATTTTGGCTGGACTCTGCACCATATTCCCTCCCTTGTCCCTGATTCCCCCAATTTCTCTAGCCGCCTCCTTCCTCTGCAGCTGATGCGCTAGCATTTGACTCGCCTTCTCCCCATATTCATACGCTGCTCCTTGCACCTTCCTCCACTGGGCCACAGCTTTTCCCCGTAGTCAGCAAGTCAAATTCTGTTTGGAGGCTCCGGCGCTCCTTGAGCAGCCCCTCCTTGGGGGATTCCACATATCTCCTATCCACCCTAAGTATCTCTCCGACCAATCTATCCCTCTTCCTCCTCTCCTTTTTTCTCTGGGAGCCCTGAAGGAGATGAGCTCCCCTCTAACCACCGCCTTCAGCGCCTCCCAGAACACACTCACCAAGACCTCCCCATTTTCATTGGCCTCCATGTACCTCTGTATGCACCCCCGGATCCGCCCACAGACCTCCTCATCCGTCAACAATCCCACGTCCTTGCGCCACAGCGGGCGCTGGCCCCTCTCTTCCCCTAACTCCAGCTCCACCCAGTGCGGGGCGTGATCCAAAATCGCGATGGCCGAATACTGCAACAAGCCCCAGATCAATACAGAAGGCATTACAAATAGCGTCTGAAAAACAAGAAACTTTTTTTTAACATGACCGCTGCAGCAAAGTTCAAAGACTTCAGTCCGCCACCAGTCCTTTCCTTCTCACGAAATCCATTGCTTCCTCGGACGACTCAAAATAAAAATGTCGCTCCTCTTACGTGACCCAAACACGGGCCGGATACAGCAGTCCAAACTTAACCTTTTGCTTGAAAAGGGCCGACTTTATCTGGTTGAACACTGCTCTCCTCCTGGCCACCTCCGCACTCGGGGAGGGTGGGGGGTGGGCAGGGGCCCTCCGCACGCGACTTCCTCGGGAGGGCTCTGTGAGCCCTGTCCATCTCCAAGGGTCAGGAGAACGTCCCATCCCCCAGTAACTTCTCGAACATGCCTGCTATGTCTGTCCCAGCGTCCGTTCCTTCGGACCCCCCCCGGAAGACCAACGATTCTCAAGTTCTGCCGGCGGGACCTATTCTCTAGGTTCTCCACCTTCTCCAGGAGTCTTTTCTGCTGGTCTCTCAGCATCCCCACCTCCAACTCCGCCACAGCTTGATGCATGTCCTCCTGCTCATTCAGCGCCTTTTCCACTTTCTGGATCGCCCGGTCTTGAGCATCCAATCTAAGTTCCAGCCACGTAATCGATTCCTTAATCGGGTCCAAGCATTCCTGTTTCTGCTTGGCGAAGCCCTCCTGAATGAACTGCATCAGCTGTTCCGTTGACTGCTCGGTCGTCAAGCCAGGACCCCGGTCGCCCGCCATGCTTTTTCCCGCTTCAGCCCAAGCCTTCTCTGTTTGCCTGTTTCTTCCTTTGCGAGCACTTCTGGTCCGCCTCTCCATGCACTGATGGAGGAATTGACTTCACAATTGCCTCCGCCATCAATTTACCGAATCAAACCCGACAAGAAATTGGGGGAAAAGGTCCAAAGATCCGACCCGAGCGGGAGCCACCAAATATGCGACCTACTCCTTCATATCCGCCACCGGAAGTCCCCTTTCTTACTTCTAAGCTCAACCCATGAAGCCTCATTTGTTGACCCGTTTAATATATTATCCATTCTCACAACTGGAATTGATTATTTAACCATTAGTGCTACTTTTTATCTCCCACTCTATCCGGGGAACACTGGGAGCAGTTTATTTTTTAAATTGTAGAGTACCTAATGTTTTTTTCCCAATTAAGGTACAATTTAATCTGGCCAATTCACCTACCCTGCACATTTTATTGGGTTCTGGACGTGAGACCCATGCAGACACTGGGACAATGTGTAAACCCAACACGGGGCAGTGACCCAGGATTGAACTCGAGTCCTCTGTGCTGTGAGGCAGCAGTGCTAACCACTGTACTGCTCCCAACTGAGACCAGTTGATGCATTCCCTGACACTTTTCATTAGGAGGCAGGAAACAAAATGAAGAAAAGAGTGCTGCTCATTACCTCTGAAGATACTAGTGCCTCATCATTCTTATCAAGTCATAGAAGCATTGTAGCACAGAAGGTGATCATTTGGTTCATTTGCTGGAGGAATCCAATCAGTACCATGCTCCTACCCCGATTCCTGAAGTGAGTTTATTTCTCTCATGTGCCGAACTATTTTCTGTTGTTGAAATTGCTGATCATCTCTTCCACCACTCTCGTAGGCCATGTGTTCCAGGTCATTACCATGTTTTTTGGAAACAAAAAAAAAGGACTACATCTCTTGTCTAAAAACCTTAAATCTGTGGCCCCTTAAGCCTTGTATGATCAGATAATGGGACCAGTTTTTGTCTTACCTTCTCTAAACCTTTTGTAATTTTGTACGCTATCAAATCTCCCCTCAATCTGCTTTACTCCAAGGAGAGCAACCCCAGCTGTTCCAATCCAAGCTTGTAGCTAAAATCTCTCATTCTGGTCAATCTTCTCTGCATGCTGACAGAGGCTCTAACATTTTCCCTCGAGCGTGGTGACCAGAACTGGACTAAATGCCTCTGTATGAAGCCCAAGACTCCATGTGCTGCAAACTACTTTCTCCATAAATCCTGCCAGCTTCAAAGATCTGTGCATGTGAACACCCAGGTTCCTCTGCCTCCGCATAGTCTTTACAATTGTGCGATTAAGTCCAAATTATTTTGTCTCCTTATTCTTTCTCAAGATACAGGGGTCATTTGATACCCGGGGGGGCTAGTTGTCCCTGGTCTTTTTGTGAGTCAAACCGTGGCAAAGTAAGAGTCTTGTGCTCAGGCCTATGAACCCAGGCCAACAGCAAATTTTCAGTGGCGATGGCGGAAGAGCTAAAACCTCGAGACAATGGCTTCGTACAGGGGAAAACATCCTTCAGGAAGAAAACTTGTTGTTTATATTAGGCACATGTGAGGAAGACAACAGAAAGCCATCTCGTGTACTCTTCTCCTGAGTCAGATTGCTCATTGAAATTGAAAATGGGGGCATCTGACACACAACTGAATACGGAAAGCGCAAGGCTGAGACGAGAAGAAAGTATATTTGTATCTGTCCATGGGCAGATCTCGACTACTGTCTACCCTTCTTTCAAAATGCATCATCTCATACTACTGTCCTATCTACCGCCTGTTGTAGTCAATTGGATCATCCTTATTGTTTGCTGCATCGTAAGTTTGGCATGAGCAAATTTTGAAATTGTGCCTTGTGCACCCAAGCCTAGGTCATAGCACAGAAGGCAGTTGTCCTAGCACTGACCCCTGGGAAACCCCACTGCACAATACTCTTGTCTGAAAAATAACCATTTACCACTACTTTTGTTTCCTGTCACTCGGATAACTTTGTATGCACATTGCCCTTCAGCTAAAGTGAGGGCAATGTGGAACATAACCAAATGCTTTAAGAAGTCCATATATATCTTAGCTTGACTTTCTTTGTTACCTCATTAAAAAAAAATCCAGTATTTCATGGTGGGGGGGGGGGGGTTAGTTTACTTTCGGATTCCAGTGAGGCATTAATTTTGCTTCGTAGACCCTACATCGTTGTTACCTTGCTGTTGCTAATTACTCTTTTCCATCAGTCTATGATGAGCTAAAACTATGAGCCTCTCCTTTGTAGGTGGTTATTCTCGATGTTCGTGTGCCCTGCACTCCCGTGGCCCGGCTAAACAATCACCGAGCATGTGTGAATGGCATTGCTTGGGCTCCGCACTCATCCTGTCACATCTGCACTGCAGGTAAGAACCATACACTTGGCCAGTTTGTTCCAGTCCTGAGCGAAAGCTGTCACCTTGAGATACAGAGCAGAGAGTCAAATACTGAGACAGGATTACCCAATCACCTCTGGTGGAATAGATAAAACCGTGTGGCTCCCACCAGTGAAGTATTCTGAATGTATGGGACTAGTTTTTTTTTTCTAAACTAATTTGTGAGGATTTTGTGTTGAGCAGTGCTGAGAATAGAACTGTTTCCATTCCAGCAACAAACAGCTGAGGTACATTGTTGGCTAAATGCAAAATAAAGTTCCCTCCATTCAGCAACACTGCTCAAACTGTAGAAGGGCACTTCCATTGCCAGTGTGCGACATTTCCTATCAGATTAGACCCGTGGGTCTGAGTGAAATTACTGCAGAAATGTGGGCGCATGTCAACTAGGACTGAGATTGAAATTCCCTGAATAATTTCCTAGTTTGGTAGAATTTTTGCAGGATTATTTTTCCCCAGATACTTATAGAACATAGAACTTATCAAATTCCCTTTTTTTCTGGCCCTCTTCTGTTTCTATTTGGGTATTCCATGTCCTCACAGCCCTTCACTTGCCTTCCTTTGTTATTTTGCTAAGGACTGAAATGTATTGTCCTCTAATTAGTGATTCACCTTGGATGTCAAAAGGTATGATCCCGATTTAAATCCTCAAAACCTCATTATTTTGAAGGTGTCAATCAGATCTCCTTTTAACCTCCCTTGTTACAGCATTACAATTTCTCTTGTTTTTTTAAACCAAAAATCTCAGCCCTGAAAAATGTACAAGTTAATCCTTTTGTACCCTATATGTGGTCTTAACATCTGTCGTAGGTATGCCCAAAACTGGCCACTCGACAATCCAGTCATTTGTGTGAGTTTACCATTATCTCTCGCTCTCTCATATTCTGTGCTCCTATTTATAAAACCTGGGATTCTGGATCTCTTTTTACAGTTTTAGCAACTTGTGTATCTGAACACAAATCTTTGCTCTTCTTTTGCTTTTTCATGTTTTAGCACGTACTGCAGTTCTTTTCTGCTCTCTTCCCAGGATGTATCTCTCCCTTTCTCAGCATCAATTTTTTTCCAGCACGCACTAATGCAGGCTCATCCAGCCAATCTGCTCAGTTGGCGGGGGGCAGCCCATTTCAATATTTTTCTCACTTGAAGGGCCAATGATCAAATTTCAGAAAGAAAATTAAAAAAAAAAAATTTAGAGTGCCCAATTCTATTTTTTTTTCCAATTAAGGGGCAATTTAGCGTGGCCAATCCACCTTTCCTGCACGGTTGTAGGGGTGAGACCCCCGCAGACACGGGAGAATGTGCAATCTCCATACGGACAGTGACCCGGGGTTGGGATTTAACTCCAGTCCTCGGTGGCGTGTGGTAGCAGTGCTAACCACTGCGCCACCTGCCTCCTCAGAAAGAAAAGGTCTGGCACAACAAAAAACTGAATTTCCAATAAGTTGAGGTTTTAAAGAAAAAAACTATTGCTGAAAAAAAGTACAGCAATGATTTCTTCAGTATTTACAAACGAGAGGGGCCATATTGTTGGAGAGGACAGTGTGAAACAGACTGGTAAGCTCGAGGAGATACTTGTTAGGAAGGAAGATGTGTTGGTCATTTTGAAAAACTTGAGGATAGACAAGTCCCCCGGGCCTGACGGGATATATCCAAGGATTCTATGGGAAGCAAGAAATGAAATTGCAGAGCCGTTGGCAATGATCTTTTCATCCTCACTGTCAACAGGGGTGGTACCAGGGGATTGGAGAGTGGCGAATGTTGTGCCCCTGTTCAAAAAAGGGAATAGGGATAACCCTGGGAATTACAGGCCAGTTAGTCTTACTTCGGTGGTAGGCAAAGTAATGGAAAGGGTTACTGAGGGATAGGATTTCTGAGCATCTGGAAAGACACTGCTTGATTAGAGATAGTCAGCACGGATTTGTGCGAGGTAGGTCTTGCCTTACAAGTCTTATTGAATTATTTGAGGAGGTGACCAAGCATATGGATGAAGGTAAAGCAGTGGATGTAGTGTACATGGATTTTAGTAAGGCATTTGATAAGGTTCCCCCTGGTAGGCTTATGCAGAAAGTGAGGAGGCATGGGATAGTGGGAAATTTGGCCAGTTGGATAACGAACTGGCTAACCGATAGAAGTCAAAGAGTGGTGGTGGATGGCAAATATTCAGCCTGGAGCCCAGTTACCAGTGGCGTACCGCAGGGATCAGTTCTGGGTCCTAATGAATTAATGACTTGGATGAGGGAGTTGAAGGGTGGGTCAGTAAATTTGCGGATGATACGAAGATTGGTGGAGTTGTGGATAGTGAGGAGGGCTGTTGTCGGCTGCAAAGAGACATAGATAGGATGCAGAGCTGGGCTGAGAAGTGGCAGATGGAGTTTAACCCTGACAAGTGTGAGGTTGTCCATTTTGGAAGGACAAATATGAATGCGGAATACCGGGTTAACGGTCGGGTTCTTGGAAATGTAGAGGAGCAGAGGGATCTTGGGGTCTATGTTCATAGATCTTTGAAAGTTGCCACTCAAGTGGATACAGCTGTGAAGAAGGCCTATGGTGTGCTAACGTTCATTAGCAGAGGGATTGAATTTAAGAGCTGTGGGGTGATGATGCAGCTGTACAAAACCTTATTAAGGCCACATGTGTGCAGTTCTGGTCACCTCATTTTAGGAAGGATGTGGAAGCTTTGGAAAAGGTGCAAAGGAGACTTACCAGGATGTTGGCTGGAATGGAGAGTAGGTCTTACGAGGAAAGGTTGAGGGTGCTAGGCCTTTTATCATTAGAACGGAGAAGGATGAGGGGCGACTTGATAGAGGTTTATAAGATGATCAAGGGAATAGATAGAGTAGACAGTCAAGAGACTTTTTCCCTGGGTGGAACAAACCATTACAAGGGGACATAAATTTAAGGTAAATGGTGGAAGATATAGGTGGGGATGTCAGAGGTAGGTTCTTTACCCAGAGAGTAGTGGGGTCATGGAATGCACTGCCTGTGGAACTAGTTGAGTCGGAAACGTTAGGGACCTTCAAGCGGCTATTGGATAGGTACATGGATTATGGTAGAATAATGGAGTGTAGATTAATTTGTTCTTAAGGGCAGCACAGCAGCATTGTGGATAGCACAATTGCTTCACAGCTCCAGGGTCCCAGGTTCGATTTCGGCTTGGGTCACTGTCTGTGTCGAGTCTGCACATCCTCCCCGAGTGTGCGTGGGTTTCCTCTGGGTGCTCCGGTTTCCTCCCACAGTCCAAAGATGTGCAGGTTGGGTGGATTGGCCATGATAAATTGCCTTTAGTGTCCAAAATTCTATGATCTATGATTAACCTAGGACAAAAGTTTGGCACAACATGGTGGGCCAAAGGGCCTGTTCTGTGCTGTATTTCTCTATCTCTCTATCTATCTATCTTATCTATCTTATCTATCTCCTAGCAATAAATATTTAAGCTATAAATAAAGTAATAAAAATGACCAGAGTGTGAGACGGTCAGTGTATGTAGGTGGTTGTGTGCATGTGTTGGTGTGTGGTGGTGAGTGAGTGCGAAAATGGAGATTGGGTTGATGGCAGGTTCTCACAAGCGTCCCTGCTAAGAAACAAGAGCCTCCCAATTACTGAATGGAATTCATAAACCATTTCCAGCACCCCAAACCCCCGATTGAAAGAAATCCCAAAAACGTAACAATTTTCAACACAGGTTCAAATCCAGCCGAGACAGATGAGCTAAACAAATTAGGTGCATCGTCTCAGGGTCACGTGCCACCATTACCCACGAGAGCCAACCTGCTGCTTATCCTTTTTTAATTCAAAGTTGAGTTGAGAAATTCTGTTTAAAATAAGGATCTTGAGGTTTTGCTGCGCCCTTTACTTCTTGGAAACTAGTCTACTCATCAGCCTAATCATGAACGGTTGGAAGCATTCCCATTATTTACTGTCTTGTTTGCCAACTTTATATTTCAATTCATTGTTAGTTCCATTTTGTTACCATTCCAAAGTTGCCCATTAGCCTCATCAGCTACCATAATTTAATACTATTTGCCCTCCTGGTCAGTTTATATCCTGAACTTAATTATATTGTGTTTACTCTATTGACCCTGAGACGATGCACCTAATTTGTTTCGCTCATCAGTCTAGGTTGGGTTTGAATCTGTTTTGAAAATTGTTAAGCTTAAAAAAAAATAAAAAATTTATATTGAAGTTTTCACAAAATATCAACAACAAAAATATAAAGTGCAAAAAATGTAAGGGAAACTCAGTAACAAAAATAATAAATTAACACCCGCCCAAACACACAGCAAATATATACACCCAGACAAAACCTCCAATATATATAGAAACAAAACTGAAATAGCCCCCCCCACCCCGCCATGTCATTGATCCAAGCCTCAACGTTTGGGGGCCTCGCATCCCTCCACTGAAGAAGAATCCACCGCCAGCCTACCAGGGACGCAAAGGCCAGAATACCGGCCTCTTTCGCCTCCTGCACTCCCGGCTCCTCTGCTATCCCAAATATTGCGAAACCCCAGCCCGGTTTGACCCTGGACCCTACCACCCTTGACACCGTCCTCGCTACACCCTTCCAAAATTCCTCCAGAATATATGGGTGTCGTTTGCTGGACTCCCTGAGCACCTAATACACCTCTCCTCACCCTCAAAAAACCAGCTTATCCTTGTCCCGGTCATGTGTGCCCTATGCAACACCTTGAACTGTGTGAGGCTGAGCCTTACACATGAAGAGGAAGAGTTTTTTTTTATAAATGTTTTTATTCAGTTTTCATATTTTATATTGAACAAATTACAAATTGTTAGGAGAGAAAAAAAAAACAAACATGCAAAAATTAACATACATATTTACAGGTAAGCATCTTCGTAGTAGTAACTGCGCCCCCCCCCCCCCCCCCCCTCAACATGTTTATTTAGTTTGGTTTTGGGCCTTAGCTAGCCATCGAACCCCCGTAACGAACCTGTAGCCCCCCCCCCCCCCCTCCCGCTACCTTCCCCCGACTATTCTTCCTCTTGTACATTGGCCACAAATAGGTCCCGGAACAGTTGCATGAATGGCTCCCACGTTCTGTGGAAGCCGTCGTCCGACCCTCGGATGGCAAATTTGATTTTCTCCATTTGGAGAGATTCCGAGAGGTCGGACAGCCAGTCCGCAGCTCTGGGCGGTGCTGCTGACCACCAGCCAAACAGGATTCTATGGCGGGCGATCAGGGAGGCAAAGGCAAGGTCGTCCGCCCTCCTCCCCAGGAATAGATCTGGCTGTTCTGAAACCCCGAAGACCGCCACTATCGGGCATGGCTCCACCCTCACTCCCACCACTTTGGACATAACCTCGAAGAAGGCTGTCCAGTACTCCACGAGTCTGGGGCAAGACCAGAACATGTGGGCGTGGTTGGCCGGGCCTCTTTGGCACCGTTCACATCTGTCTTCCACCTCCGGGAAGAACCTACTCATACGGGTTCTTGTTAAGTGGGCTCTATGTACCACTTTTAGTTGCGTCAGGCTGAGCCTTGCGCACGTGGAGGTGGAGTTGACCCTATGCAGTGCTTCGCTCCAGAGTCCCCACCCTATCTCCATCCCCAGGTCGTCCTCCCATTTCCTCCTTGTTGCGTCCAGTACGGTGTCGTCCCTATCTACCAGTCGGTCATACATGTCACTACAGTTCCCTTTCTCTAGGATACTTGCGTCCAGTAGGTCTTCCAGTAGTGTCTGTCGTGGCGGTTGTGGGTACGTCCTTGTCTCCTTTCGTAGGATGTTTTTGAGCTGCAGGTACCGTAGCTCGTTCCCCCCAGCTAGCTGAAATTTCTCTGTCAGTTCGTCCAGTGTTGCGATCCTGTCGTCCGTGTATAGGTCCCTGACTGTCAGTGTCCCCCCGTCCTGCCTCCACCTTTTGAAGGTGGCGTCAGTCAGTGCTGGTGTGAACCTATGGTTGTTGCAGATGGGAGCCCTGTTCGACATTTTGGTCAGGCCAAGTTGCTGCCGCAGTTGGTTCCAGGATTGGAGGGTGGCTGTCACCACTGGGCTGCTGGAGTGTTTTTTGGGTGGGGATGGGGAGTGCTGCCGTGGCGAGGGCCCGGAGGGAGGTTCCCATGCAGGAGGCCTCCTCCGCACGCACCCACTCAGCTTCTGGCTCCTGGATCCATCCCCTTACTCGCTCGGCTGTTGCTGCCCAGTGGTAGAATTGTAGATTCGGGAGGGCTAACCCTCCCCTGGTTTTTGTTTTTGTAAGACCTTCTTTGGGATCCTAGCATTTTACCCCCCCATACGAACGCCATGATGAGTTTGTCCAGCGCTTTGAAAAAGGCCTTGGGGATGTAGATCGGAATGGATCTAAACAGGAAGAGGGACCTGGGCAGTACGTTCATTTTGATCGTCTGAACTCCCCGCGAGGGAGAGCGGGAGTGTGTTCCATCTTTGCAGGTCCTTTTTAACTTCCTCCGTCAGGCTGGTGAGGTTCCATTTGTGGATCCCTTTCCAGTCATGGGCTATTTGGATCCCCAGGTAGCGGAATTTATGTCGGGCTTGTTTGAACGGCAGCCCCTTTAGTGCTGCCCCCCCCCCCCCCCCCCCCCCCCCCCCCTTGCGGGTGTACTGGGAAGATCTCACTTTTGCTCATGTTGAGTTTGTAGCCCGAGAAGGCTCCAAACTCTTTCAGGAGCGCGATGATTCCGTCCATGCTGCTTTGTGGGTCCGAGATATAGAGGAGCAGATCATCCGCATAGAGTGAGACTCTGTGCTCTCTACCTCCCCTTCGGATCCCCCTCCAATTTTTTGCTGCCCTGAGCACGATTGCTAGCGGTTCAATTGCTAGTGCAAACAGCAGCGGGGACAGTGGGCATCCTTGTCTGGTGCCCCTGTGCAGCTGGAAGTATTGGGAGTTGGTATTGTTGGTCTGTACACTCGCCATGGGAGCGTTGTACAGGAGCTTTACCCAAGCGGTGAACCCTGTTCCAAGCCCGAACCGCTCCAGTACCTCTATGAGGTATTTCCACTCGACTCTGTCGAAGGCCTTTTCTGCGTCCAGGGAGACGATCACCTCTTGTGTTCTCTCCCCGGAGGGGGTCATTATCACGTTCAGCAGGCGCCTGATGTTCGCGGTAAGCTGTCTACCTTTGACAAAGCCCGTCTGGTCCTCTGTGACCACCTCAGGTACACAGTCTTCTAGCCTTTTGGCTAGGATTTTGGCCAGTATTTTGGCGTCTGCATTCAGCAGAGATATGGGTCTGTATGACCCACATTCCGTTGGGTCTTTGTCTTTCTTAGGTATCAGCGAGATTGAGGCCTGTGCTAACGTGGGTGGCAACGTGCCCCTAGCTAGCGAGTCTGTGAACATCTCCCGCAGGTGCGGGGCCAGCGCTGTCGCAAATTTTTTGTAGAAGTCCGCCGGGAATCCGTCCGGGTCCCGGCGCCTTCCCCGCCTGCATGGAGCTAATGCTCTCCATGATCTCTCCCAGTGCTAGTGGTGCTTCCAGATCCCGTTTTCTGCCCTCTCCCACGACTGGTATGTCCAGTCCGTCAATGAAGAGGAAGAGTTGACTCTCCCTAGGGCATCTGCCCAAGACCCCTGCTCGATCACCTCCCCTAGCTCCTCCTCCCACTTACCTTTCAGCTCCTCCACCGAGGCTGCCTCCTCCTCCTGCATCACCTGGTATATTGCCGAAATCTTACCCTCTCCAACCCACACCCTATCCTGTACTGTGCGTGGCGGCAGCAGTGGAAATCCCACCACTTGCCACCTAACAAACACCCTTACCTGTAGATACCTAAAGGCGTTTCCCGGGGGAGCCCGTACCGCTCCTCCAGCTCACCCAGGCTCGCGAACTTCCCATCCACGAATAGGTCCCCCAACCTCCTTATCCCTGCTCTGTGTCACCCTGCAAACCCTCCATCTATCCTCCCCGGGACAAACTGATGGTTTCCCCATATCGGGTTCCACACCGAGGCCCCCAACTCCCCCCTGTGCCACATCCACTGCCCCCAGATTTTGAGGGTAGCTGCCACCACCGGGCTCGTGGTGTACCTCGTTGGAGGGAGCGGCAGTTGCCAGCGCCTCCGAAAATTGTTAAGTTTTGGGCAGCACAAGTAATTAGCACTGTGGCTTCACAGCACCTGGGTCCCAGGTTCGATTCCCTGCTGGGTCACTGTCTGTGCGGTGTCTGCACGTTCTCCCCGTGTCTGCATGGGTTTCCTCCCACAGTCCAAAGACGTGCAAGTTAGGTGGATTGGTGACCAGGAGGGGTTATTGGGTTATGGGGATAGGGTGGAAGTGAGGGCTTAAGTGGGCCGGTGCAGACTCGATGGGCCGAATGGCCATCTGCACTGTAACTTCTATGTTTTGGGGTTATTTTCAATCGGATGTTTGGGGTGTTGGAAGTGGTTTGTGAATTCCATTCAGTAATTGGGGGCAGCACAGTAGCATTGTGGATAGCACAATCGCTTCACAGCTCCAGGGTCCCAGGTTCGATTCCGGCTTGGGCCACTGTCTGTGCGGAGTCTACACATCCTCCCCGTGTGTGTGTAGGTTTCCTCCGGGTACTCCGGTTTCCTCCCACAGTCCAAAGATGTGTAGGTTAGGTGGATTGGCCATGATAAATTGCCCTTAGTGTCCAAAATTGCCCTTATTGTTGGGTGGGGTTACTGGGTTATGGGGATAGGGTGGAGGTGTTAACCTTGGGTAGGGTGCTCTTTCCAAGAGCCGGTGCAGACTCGATGGGCCGAATGGCCTCCTTCTGCACTGTAAATTCTATGTAAACAATTGGGAGGCTCTTGTTTCTTAGCAGTAGACAGCATTTAGCAATCTCACTTTAAGGTGTGCTGGCCTGACCTGGCCTCCATCAATGGTTTCTCCCTGTGCCTTTCGGCTAGCCTCTGCTCAGCTCCTCTGTCCTTTTGGCTGAAGTCAAGGAACATTCCTTTTTAAAAAAAAATTAAGGGGCAATTTAGCGTGGCCAATTGACCTACCCTGCGCATCTTTTGGGTTGGAGGGAACACACACACGCAGGCACTAGGAGAATGTGCAAACTCCACACAGACAGTAACCTGGGGCCACGTACAGTGACCTGGGGCCGCGATCGAACCTGGTTCCTCGGCACTGTGAGACAGAAGTGCTAGCCACTATGCCACCATGCCACCCTGTCCAGGAACATTCCCGATGGACAGAAATGATGGGCTATTCAGATGATTTAAACAGACTCCACTTTCACACTTAAAAAAATAAATAAAGCTGATTGTCCCCTTTGTGTTTTATTTGAAACCTGAAACAGTAAGCGCTCCACCCCAGGTTAAACTGATCTGCACAGAGAAGGAAAAACCGCAGGCTTTATTCACTTGTCCATAAGCACTTTCAATTAGAGGATTGTCTGACTCTGGGTATAGTCTGTTAATTGCGATAGGGCTGATATCTTGTACTCTTGGTCTGAACTAACTTGTGTTTTTGTTTAAAGCGGATGACCATCAGGCACTTATTTGGGACATCCAGCAAATGCCACGTGCCATCGAAGACCCCATCTTGGCCTACACAGCGGAAGGAGAAATCAACAATGTCCAATGGGCATCGACCCAGCCTGACTGGATAGCAATTTGCTATAATAACTGTCTTGAGATCTTACGGGTGTAGTCCTGTTGACTTACACTAGTTGAGGGAGGGAGATGGGGCCTGTTGTATGTATGTGCGGTGCAAATGAGTTAAAGTTAAGGATGCTTGTGCTGATTCTCAGTGTTGTGTTATTGTATACTGAGTGCAATTGGCTCTTTCTGGGTTCAAAGTAACTTTTTTTTTGGATTCCTGATCCATTTCCCCTTTTAAAAAAAGAATACTTAAACCAGCTAGGAAAAGGAGAAGTTTTATTCAATGAATTAACCCCACCTCTGGTAATGTCCATCCCGTAGTACAACATTAATCTTTTTTAAAATGTCACTGTAAATAAAACTCTAAATTTTGCAATTGGGCTAATACCGGCTGGGGTAATTCTAGTTTCAGAACAGTTCCGTTCTCTTCTCCAGTTCAGTTAGGCGATTTTTACTGTACCCCCGAGTAAGGGTCTTTGCTTCCAATGCAACTGGGAGCTATCCTTTGCACCAGGTGTGTGGAAGTATTTTTTTTCTTTGATTGAAAGGTGAGAATGTGTCTTTTCCAAAATTAATATTGGGGAATACTGGCAACTTGAAGCCGTAAAATCTGTTTGTGGTGATGTTTATTGTCTGAAGTGAAGGTTCTCTGTAGTATCTAGACAGTGAGGAGAACGCTGAGTGATGCAGTCAGCAATGATCAGTGCCTTTTGAGAATGCACCCTGACTGCACCAGCAACACCATCCCCATTCATCTGCCTGAATGAGCAGTGTGAATTTGTGCAGGCAGCCGTAACACCTGAACGTGACTCCGAGAGCAAGACTTGTGGAAACGACCTGCAAAATGTGATTATTCTTTGTTCAGTTCTGCATTTTCCCAGGCTGGGCACCAGATGCAGCTCCGTCTCTTGTAATGTAAATGAAGTGTTGCACCCATCATTGGAAATGGAGAGCACCATGAAGAGATGGAATGGGCAGCAGAGTGGGCATGGTGCAATGGCTAAGGCTAGCACTGCTGGCCATTGGAGCCATCATTTTACTTGGCTACAAACTGACAAATTATCTCAATCAGTCCATTCAAATCCAGGATTACAGTTCCATATCTAACCGCCTCCCCACAGTTGGCTCTCCATTGATCTGTTGTTGTTGTCTGTTTCTATGATATAAACAGGGTAAATGTGGAGCATTTATTTCCAGTTTAACTGGATTGTTGAGTGCGGCTTCATGCTGGTTGTGCGAGACAAAGTGAGTTATGCTAAAACGGGGCTCATAATCTGAGAGCCGTGCTCACTGCTTCCCCCCGCTCGCTTTGTGTTTTACGCTGCCTATTTCTGGGGTGGGTGTGGGGGCGGGTAGTGGTGGTGAAGGGCAAGGGGGAGCAGTTTGAGGGATCTTTTGGTATTGATGGCAATTCCCCCAGGTGAGATGTTTAATTAAAAATGGCAAATGCCATTCATTAGGAAGTGTATCTTGAGGCAATAGAGACTTGTTATGCTTTGTCCCTACATTTCACTTTAATGTCTCTATCCTGTCCTACCCACCCTGCAACCTATGGAGTAGCGTGAAGCAGGAACAAAGACCATATAATCTTCTTTAAGGAATGGACTGAAAAGACATAGTGACAGAGTACAATTGACAAGCAATAAAAATATACACTCCTGCGCAACACAGCTGCAGTTAGACCCTCGTGGCTGTGTTGGGTTATTATGTGCTTTATTTGTCCACCCTTGCGTTCTGTAATCCAGCCTTGTCGTTTTTCTCCTCTGGCGTAGGTGGTGCAAAACTAACCTGCTGTGAATGTGTGCGTGCACATGTGCGTACACCAGAGTTCTCTTCAAAACTGCTTTAGATATTAAAGCATAAGATAAGACAAGGGGAATTACCTTACATTTCCAGCTAGTACTTGCTGGGGATATCTCCGATTGGTGGCTAGAATGCTCAACTTTGGTTATTTCCCAGCAAGTGACAAAAAACTGAAACTTTGCCTTCTTTTCCCGTGTACTCAGTCATCCTCTTCTCATCATCAATCATAATATAGAGAGTCCCGGTGGAGTTGGTGAAAAATAGATCATGCTCAAATCTTTGTTTACTGATGGACTCCTGCAGCCCCATCTCCTTATATAGTTAACATTGTACTAATTCAGGGAAATAGTTGGCAACTGTAGGATTTTTAGGGGGAGGGGGCATTGTGTGATCAGTAACAGGAATAGATATGCATTGCTGCATACAGCACACCATGGGGAATGGGCCACCAATGTCTAATTCAGAGCACTTAAGTCTGGTTTGAAGCTGATTGGAGTCCAGGCTGGGTTCTGGTAGTGAGGGAACTGTAATTGGAATTGTGAATGCCATATTTTTAACCACATGCTGTATTGGTTTCTTATACAGCCAGGGCACAGAATGCAACTGTAAAGTTCAGTCGTGATGTATGCGTTAATTAACTGTATTTTGAACTGTATTGTCCTGGGCAGCAGTACTGATGGTACAGTTGTGTTGCAATATAATACTGGGGTACAGGCCTCACTGGAGGCTGTCACTAGAATATGGTTACAGTTTGGCTGTTATAGGTGTGTTATCGGTGAAGGGAACAAACTAAATTAATAAATTGAAATATTGTGAAATTTTTTGCACATTGGAGTGATTGAATATTGTGTAATAATACTGTGTTATAAATACCTATTATTGCTGACACCGATATTTACCAGGTGAAGGTTTGTGCTAAACCAATGAGTAGCCCTGGTATGTTTATAATTCCAGTTCTTTTTCATTGAACCTTTTGACAGCCAATGACCGTGCCCTCTCAATCCTAACTGACTGGGAGCACTTTGTTATCAGTGCTTCCACTATGTGGTAGTTTTCTTATTTTAGTAATTGCCTGACTCTAGCCTAATTCCAGTGCCTCATTAGTAGTTGCTGCACCCACTTGTGTTTGTAAGCAGTGGGTACTCAGGGAGGCCATGTTGAAAAATAGTGAGGTCAGAGACGTTCGATGTAAAGCTCCCAGGTATTTTAACAGCTTGTGTTTTCATGCCTTTGTGCATAGTCAATGCTCTGTAAGAGGTTCTGGTTTCCTGGTCAATGGGTGCATTGGAATTCTTTTGTTACCAAGTGACCAGACTAAATGTAGCCAAATGTTAAAAGGCTGCAATGCAAATCCACTCTTGCTAAAAGTACACCGGTTAATGTTAAAGTCTGTTGTTAAAGTCAGTGTGTTGTGAGAGTGAATAATATAGGTGAAACTATGTGCATAAAAGAAGCTCCTAGCCCCAGTGTCTGTTGAAATAGCTACTCGCACCATGGCCCAGTATTTGTTGAGTAATGTTACTCCCATTCCTTTGACCTGTAAGTAGTCTGCCAGTATCCAATTTTGAAATGGAGTGGAGTGGAGTGGAAATTTTGTATGAGCGAGAGTGAGCCTGTTGATTCATGTAACCCTTTTAATTGGTTGATGTGTGATGGGCTACCATGTTTCTTGGTGCATTGCTGTTGTAGGTGCTAAAAAGTACTACATCTTTAGTGATGAGTCTTGCCACTGTAAATAGTGTCACATCTTCATCTGTCTGATTCTGTTGCAAATATAAAATAGTATTTTTACACTAGACTTTTTCCTACAGCATATGCTTAAAAACTCCTAAATTATACCACCTGCTTGCGATTGTTGCCAGCAACAAAAAGCTGATTGCTTTGAAAATGTGTTTTTAAAATTAATAAAAATATCAGAGTTCATCTTGTGACACAAGTGGATAAAATCACCACTGAAAGATCAACCCCAGTGTCAGCTGAGAACCCTGGTCTGTGCTGAGTTTGCTGATATCAGTTGGAAACACAGTACTGGTTAGAGCTATACATGAACCCTTTTGGAAAATGTATAGTTGTCTGGTCAGAACAGGATTCTGACTGGGTTCACATTATGATATTGGTTGAAAAGGGGAGATTTTGTACCCATGATGTCATAACCCAGACTTGGTAAAGTTGTATGTCTATAGATTGGACTGTAATGCCTTCACTATTCAGTTTATAACTTGCTTATTTATTCACCTGACATTGCCATGTGGTGACATTTCTCACCCAACACCCACTTAGCACAGGTACAGACATCATTTTCCTCAATTAGTGAGGACAGTTCATTGTACCTCTTGTTCTGAAGGAGTTCTTGCTGACATTCCAGAATAACATGCAATAGCTCGGATATAGCCGATTAACTTCAGTCAATACCAGCACAGTTCAATGGTTGCATTCTCAAATTTCCATTAAATATTGTCATGAATTGTGAAAAAGGGAGAATATGTACAGATTGTAACCTTGTAACTTCATACGTGTCTGGTCAGAGGTGGATGGCATAGGATGAAGTATGAACGGTTACTCTCACTGGTGGAAGAGGGATAGGAGATGATTAATTGAAAGTACTTTTGTTAATGCAGTGGCACCAATATTTTAAAGAAGCTGACAATAGGCTCTGGGATGGCAGCAGCAATTCTGATGTAGTTGGGAATCACTGGTCTAATAATATTGTAGAATCACAGTTCTTGTATATCAGAGCTCCTCTCTCTATTCCCCCTCTCACCCTGAATTTCTAACGATGGCTCTTTCCCTGCTGAGGGTGAAGTCCTCTGCTGGCTCATTAGATGATCAATTAGTTGAACTACCAAGATCACCGGTTCAGTTGATCTTGAGATGCCCTCTGGCAAGAGAGCACTACCAATTGCCCTCGGCTAGGTTATCCTTCACGCCAATGACACGCAGCTCTCTTGTGGCGGTTGTGCTACTGAGCTGTGGAATTCTTACAATGATGCCCCAGTCATTCAAATAATTATAAAGTTAACTTTCTGTTTGAATTTTTAATATTTCTTTTTGGAGCCCTGCTTGTTGAGTGTGTGTGTGCGTTCCCATCTGCATGGCTTGGATCATATTAAGCCTTCAGTGATGTTGATGGGAGTATTACAAAATAATAGTTACAGTAAACCCCAAACAGAATAGCACTGGCAGTGGTATCACTGAGTCCTTATATTCTATAACTTGCCCATTGCTGTTGGAAATGCGGCTTTAATTTGTGGGGTTTATTAATCTACATACATTGCCAGTTGATTGCTCCGTCCCCTGACATGTGTTAATGCACAGCATTGCAAATAGGATCCTGATCACTGCTGCAACACTGGTTTAGGATTCCACTGTTTCTGTGTGGAATCAATAATTTGTGCAGTATGTGTTTTCGATGTTAGAGAACCTGTCGTGTGTTCCTGGCAGTTGGAAGGAAGGAGATGGGTCGTGTCACTGATTCTTCTGGGTTACACTGCATTCTGTGTCGGGGCAACAATATCATAGTTGGTCACTGACTGAAACCATGTTTGTACAACTTTACAGTGTATTCACGAGGATTTTAAGAAGCATGATGTGGGCAGATGAGAGTTTCAGGCAGTGGTGTTGTAGGTGCAGTTTATTTACTGGGATTCCGTCAAGACCAATTGTGGATGGATTTTGTTTTATGACTCTGCCTGCCTGGGCTGAATGTGGAGAGTGTGGGTATTTTCAATTGTACAACCCCAGGCTCAGGCCTAATATTGGTGCCGAAAACAATTTGAGTCGGAAAGTGTACATCAATGGATGAAATATGAATTCTTCTCTAGGCTGTTTGTATAACTTCTGGGTGTAGTGAAAGTGCTGCGTCAGAAAGTTCTTCAGATGAACAGCAGAAATGGTCTCATTTAACTGCAGCTAACACCTGCGGGGAAGGTATGCAATGTCGATAAGTGGGAGTATAAAATCAAATCTGTCGTTTCACCACTTGGAGCCCACCAGCGTAATCGCATTGTTGTTTTTGTGTTGCTTATAGTTGGTCGGGCACATATCTCCCTCTGGTCGGGCAGCAAGATGGCGCAGTGGTTAGCACTACTCACGGTGCTGAGAACCCGGGTTTGATCCCGGGCCCCGGGTCACTGTCCGTGTGGAGTTTGCACATTCTCCCTGTGTCTGCCTGGGTCTCATCCCTATGATGCACAGATGTTCAGGTCAGGTGGATTGACCATGCCAAATTGGGGAGGGGAAATAAATGGGTACTCTAAATTATATTTAAAAAAAAACAAATATCCCTCTGGTATCTAACTGGAATGTGTCAGCAGGTTGTTTGGCCACAGGAGGCATTGCAACTGAGGCCTATCTCATGCATGCACTTTCATGATAGTGGCTGCTCCACTACTGACAACTTGAACCAAATCTTCCTTGCCCTCTACTCTCTCTTTCTCCCACCCATCCAATGGCACTGGACTCAATTGAAGAACTTGCTGTCCTGACTGAGATTGGCTAATTGCACATATACATGGGGCTTCCTTTACCTACCAAATTGAAGGGGCAGTGTGTTGATCTAATTTAATCCTTGTTTGCTGCAGGCATCAAACGTGGCTATTTTGATCAATAGTTTTTAATTCAGATGTGCTAATGGCATCCTGCTTAGTTATTTGAGGCGGCTAAGAGAAACATCATGCATTTAATTCCGTCTGTTTACTGACCTTCCTGTTTAAAGAAATCCAGAACTCTGCAGGGTACCTGGTGTGTGGTATGAATCCACATGAAATATGTATGATCCAAGCTTTATTGGTCCAGTTAACTGATCCCAGTATGGCAGTGTGGATGCTGCAGATTGGGAGGGGGCAATTATGGAATCCTGCTAATGTTCGTTATCCTGTAATTCCTGTCTGATTGTCCAGCAAGATGAGATTGGGCTTGCCCTCCTTGCTACTGCTCACTATCTGGGCTCATAATGGCCATTTGGGCCAGCTCCAGGAATGGTCATTGATGCCACTGATGTCGGGTAGTGTGGGGAAAGTGGGCTTTGGGCTGGGGAGGAGGTAATCCAAGGCTTGAAGTCGAACAGCAGCAGAGAGCAGAAAACCCCCAAGAGCCGATTTATGCCTGAGGTCACCATATATAAAGTTGACTGTGTACTCCAAACACTCGCTGTTAAAGCCCAACACACTGGTTTCATTCTGATAGGCCCCACCTTTCTGTTGGTGTGTTGTGGTTGTCAAGTTGTGGCAATCGGCATCAGTGACTGCTGGTGATACCTTGTGTACTGAGTAAGCTGTTTCTGAGTTCTGCATTTGAAAGGTGACCGTTTCACTGATGCCCACAGATCTTTTGTTCTGTGTCATTAGATTCCAGACTTGTTCATTGTGTAGCGCAACTTAAATTTGTTTATTTGCAGTGACAGTATTCCTAGATGTATGTTCCAATAAGGTGTATAAAGTATTAGTGCATGCTGCTTGGAAAGGATAAAGCACAAATCCTAGTTTGGGAAGGGAAATGGGGTTGCTCAGTTATTGTAGACTGCCAGCATTATTTTTTTGTGCCCTGTCCATTTCTGGGGTAGGGTGTAGTCATATATTTCAAAAGGAGTTGTGCATTTGTCCGCTTCCTGTACATAAAGCAGCCCCCTTCTTGAACAAGAAAGTGGGTTGCATTGTATTTGTAATCCAGTCACCAACCCTCAATTGAATGGATAGCCAACTGTCCAGTTCCACACTGCAGGGACAAGTCACTTTATTTGGTGAACTAAATCCTTTCTTCCTGAAGCTTTTACTATAAAATCTCAACTTGCACGTTGCCTCTTTTAATGACATCTGTCTGCACATTATCGCCAGTGTTACAGTTAAGGTTTGGTGTTGTGTGCACCCCCTGCCCCTCATTTTAAACCTGTTGCAGGGCAGCTGAGTGTAGCTGCCAATTGTTTTTGAGTAGTTAGTTCAGGTGCTGTATAGCAGATGAGGCAGGAATCCTGTGTGTTTTTTAAATTCCTCACATTTTGATTTTATTTTAAAACACAATGCACCCTTTGAATTATATGAGCTGGACATGTTCGTATGGCATTGTTTCTTCAGCTATTCACAGAAGCTTTGTCCTAGCACTTTTGGCTGGTGCCCCAAAGTCTAATTTGAAGGCAAGTGCATTTAAGTTGGAAGGAGCATCCATCTTATATTGAAGAAACAATTTGTCTTTAATTTAAAAAGTCTTCAAATTTCTGAATGTCCATTTACCCTGTGAATGGCATTTTTCCTATTTATATTGTGCGATTTTTGTCCAGTTTCTGTTCATTAATGAATGCATAGCTGAGTGCTTTCTTAGAACTGTAGAATGTTTTTGTTTACAATGGAATATATAAGATGTTAACTTTTTCTTAATAAAATTACTGAAGCGTGTCAGTGTTGTTTTCATTGGCCAGTTTTTTTCCCATTGGTCTTTGCTGTATCAGTATTGGAAAATGCAACATGGTCTGGTAGGTTATCACATGTCATGCTTATTTCCATGCTTCTCTCAGTCCCATCCCCTGATCTATCCTCATTGCCCTGCAAGTACATTTTCTTAAAGTGCCCATGCAATTTCTATTTAAAATCATTGTCTCTGACTCCTTCACCCTTGTGGCCAACTGGTTCCAGATCACTACCACCAGTTGCGTAAAAGAGATTTTCCTCACATTCTCCCTTGCATCTCTTGCTCAAAGCACGGTAGCACAGTGGTTAGCACTGTGGCTTCATAGCGCCAGGGTCCCAGGTTCATTCCCGGCTGGGTCACTGTGCAGAGTCTGCACGTTCTCCCTGTGCCTGCGTGGGTTTCCTCCAGGTGCTCCGGTTTCCTCCCACTAGTCCCAAAGACCTGCTGTTAGGTCATTTGGACATTCTGAATTCTCCCTCTGTGTACCCGAACAGGTGCCAGAATGTGACAAATCTGGGCTTTTCACAGTAACTTCATTGCAATGTAAGCCTACTTGTGACAATGACGATTATTATTATTACCTGTTTCTTTCTCTCTTCCCCCTCCCCAAACTTCAGGATTCTGATGCCTGCACTGATACTGTGTGAAGTAGATACAGCAATGTTCCTCTACATTTTCCAACAATAAATATAAAAACACTCACAATGCTGGATCTGCTAATCTAGCATTGATAAAATTAAGAATATGGATCATGTTCGCATGATAAGCTCCAGTGACATCCATACTCTTAGTCTGACTCAATTCTACAAATATTGAAGATACGCGAGGATGTTTCAGTACACAACACCACAGTATAATTTATGGAAAACAGCCTATTTGTGATGAGATGGTGGTTAGTTAAGCTGATGGTTTTTAGTGAGAGAATATGATGGTCAGGACAGACACCAGGGAAATTTGACTTGTACTGAGGGTTTTTTTTTTGTTTGCCTGAGATGAGATAGGGCCTCCAGTTAACATCTCATCAAAAAGACAGAACCACCAACAATACTGTATTCTCCCAGTACGTGGAAAACATCCACTGAAGAAGTGCATGTGCTGGTTGGGCGATGCTCCAATAATGACAGCATTTTTCAGTTAATAAGCTTACTGTTTATTAAATATTCAAATGCACATCTGTTTCCATGGACAAGATTGCTTGGCCAATCACAACATTGCCCCCATTTTTCTATGCAATCAAATGTCACTCAACCCCATGAGCTGTCGGCCCAGTTGTTTTCTGGAGGATGAAGGCAGCAGCAATATGAAACAGGATCGGGTTCAGGTGAGGTTTCTGGCAGTGTGGAGAGAGTTGGGACCATGCAGCGTGTACATGCCATCTACTTCTTACCAAATACATCCATGTTATGCGGGGGAGGGGGGGAAGAAAATGCTAACTGTCCTCCATTATAATATCACCAGAGAACTGAGAAAACTCAATGACTGCTTTGCCCACCTTTGGATTGAGGTGTTTACAGGGTGCAAGGTTGGCGGAGGATTTGGAGCATATACTCATGCAGGGAGTGGAATTCTGGTGTTAGCACTGGGTTCATTTTAACCTCTTTGGTCAGTGTCGAACGGACTGTAGTAGATTCACTGTTGCCATGGCACACTGCCTGATGATTGAGTGACATCAATGGATAAGCAAACTGCAATGGGTGTGTAACTGTCAGCCAATTGTTAGAGCTTGAAAGTTATGACCCTTACCACAACAGCTGGCAAGGCAAGTCAAGTCCCATTTGCAGTGCACCAAGCACACTCAGTTACTGCATCGGTCAGATACACACCAATGTACCACCTTCAATTCCATTGCTGCCCAACAGTGTTGGGTTTCAATTCATTGAACATTGTTTCTCGATCTACAACCAGACCTTTGTGACAATGTTTTTGAAATATCCTGAGTGTTCACAGAATGGCTGTTTTTGTTTCCTGTGGATGATAAATACTTTAAAAATCAGCAATGAAATTAAACTGGATTGGGCTTGCTGCGGTTTTTCCTCATGTCCATAATCGTACACAAATCCAAATTGGGTTGTCTTGCAGCTGTTTTAGTAATACAGTCCTGCCCAATCTCCCTTTCCGCAGCATCAAAAACAAGGGACAGACCGGACCCCCCAAGGCAGCACTGGTCTCTGCAATGTGGCTCAAAAAACAGGATAGAGTGAGGTAAAGTTCCTGCAAACTCCTGTGAGGCCCCTAACTGCCTGGAAGGACCGGGTCCGACACATGCCGCTTAATGTCTGTACATGTGGCTGGAACTTTCCAAATGCTCTGGGAGTGAGGGAAAGCGAGCAGGGCTGAAGTAAGTAGGTGAGGCAGTCGGTCATCTGAAAGATTTGCCCGAAGGGGTGGTGACGTTTCGTGTCCAGACTGAGGATGGAAGGGTGAGGGGTTGGATCTGGCAACCGACTCTCAGCTGAGCTCCAACAGAGAACTTTTCCCTGGGAGATCTGTTTCTCCCTTTTGGAGTAGCATGGAACCTGGAAAGGAAACACAATTCCATGTGAATTGGTTGTGCTAATTATGTTCATACAGTTTAAATGATCTTCCCTTCCAGGCCTAAAGAAAATCTTTTCTAATCTTGTGGATAGCTTCGGTGGGGTGGGGTGGGGGAAGGGTGGGGTGGGGAGGGGTGGGGGGATGGGGAGGGGTGTGGGAGGGTTGGGTGGGGAGTAGTGGGTTGTGACAAATATTGATTAACATGAACCACCCCCACAAGAAAAAGGGGAGAGACAAGACCTGAGGAAAGAGGCTGAAACAAGGACAGGAGTCGGTCAGAAAACTAGCAAACTTGCTCCATCATTCAATATAGAACATTGAATCCCGACAGTGCAGAAGGAGGCTATTCGGCCCATTGTGTGCACCGACCCTCCAAACGAGCACCCTACTATGCCCACTCACCCACCCTAACTCCCAAACCCCACCTAACCGACACATTCTTTGGACTCAGCAGAGCTAACCACTGTGCTACCTTGCAGCAGATTATGGCTGATCTTCAAACTCAACTCACCTAAGCCCATGTCCCACTCCAGAATTGCAAGGAGTCACAAGCCTTTGAGTGAAGAAGGAGGGAGGGAATCTTGTGGAGCTAGAGGAAATGGGCGAGGAATACTTTGCATTAGTTTTTCACCAAAGAGAAGGAATTGGTGGATGTTGAGTCTCGAGAAGGGTGTGTAGGGAACTGCAGGCCGGTGAGCCTTACGTCAGTGGTAGGGAAATTACTGGAGAGAATTCTTCAAGACAGTAACTTCATTGAAGCCTACTCATGACAATAATCAATTTTCATTTCATTTCATTTTTCATATCCTTCCTTAGATTTGGAGATGGGATTAAAACTAGTACAGTATTCCAGGTGCTGTGTCCGAAAGGCCTGTTAAATTGGAACAAGACCTCCATGTTCCTGTGCTTCAATCCCTCTGCAACAAAGGCCAAAGTAATTTGCCTTCCTAATTGCTTTTTGTACCTGTATGTTAACGTGTGTTTCTTGTAACAGTGCACACAAGTCCCTCTGAATATCGACATTTACAAGCTTCATGACTTTTGATATATGCTGTTTTCTATTCTCACAACAAAAGTGAACAACCTCTCGTTTCCCCACATTATACTGCAACTACCACTTGTTACCCATTCATTTAAACTGTCTATATCTCTTGCAGCCTCTATGACCTCCTCACAGCTTACATCCCCAGCTAGCTTTGTATCACCAGCAAAGGGTATGATGGATGATGTAGATATAGTAGTCCAGGAAGAAACATTGTGAGATACTGGATGGGATAATCATAAAGAGAGAGAAGGTACTTGAAGGATTGAAATATTTGAAAGTTAATAAGCCACCAGGGCCAGATGGATTGTTTCTGAGGCTACTAAAGGAGGTCAGGGAGAAGATAGCAGATGTTCTGAAGATGATTTTTCAATCCTCACTGGACACAGGGGAGGCACCAGAGGATTGAAGAAATGCAAACGTGGTTCCATTGTTAAAAAAGGGTTCAAAGGAAATGCCAAACGTTTATAGGCTAGCTAGTCTTACATCAGTGGTGGGCAAATTAGTAAAATCAACCCTGAGAGATCAGATTAACTGTCACACAGAAAGGCATGGGATAGTCAGCATGGATTTGTTAAAGGAAAGTCTTGCCTCACAAATTTGATCGAATTCTTTGAGGAAGTGACAAGAAGGGTTGATGAAGGTAGTGCAGTGGATGTGGTGTACGTGGATTTTAGCAAGGCATTTTACAAAGTACCACATGACAGATTGGTCAAGAAAGTGGAAGCTCATTGGATACCGGCAATGTAGCATATGGGATAAAAAGTTGACTTAAAAACAGGAAACAAAGGATAATGGTCGATGGTTGCCCTGGCAATTGGAAAATTGTTTCAAGTGGAGTTCCACAGGGCTTGATGTTGAAACTCTTACTGTTTGTGTTCGACTTGGACGTGAACTTGGAGCTTGATGGGGAAATTTGCACATGACACAAAGATTGGCCTTGTGGTTCACAGTGTAGAGGAAGCCACAATCTTCAAAATAATAGATGGATTAGTGGAGGTGGGCGGTAAAGTGACAGATGGAATTTAACGCGGAGAAGTGTGAGGTCATGCATTTAGGGAGGGTCAGTTATAGAAAGTACAGAATAAATATGAATACTAAGAGGGGAGATGAAGTAAAAGTTCTTGGCGTACAGGGACACAGATCCCTAAAGGCAGCAGTTCATGTAGACAAGATTGTAAGGAAAGCACATGGAATGTCTCCTTCATTGGCAGAGCTATAGAATATAAAAGTAAGGATATAATGTTGAAATTGTATAAAACACTGGTGAGGCCACAACTGGAGTATTGTGTGCAGCTCTGGTTGTCACAATACAGGAAAGATGTTACTGCTCTGGTGAGAGTGCAGAGGAGGTTTCCAAGAATGTTGCCAAGGTTAGAAAATGTAGCTACGAGGAGAGATTGGATACGTTGGGGTTATTTTCCTTGGACCAAAGAAGGCTGAGGGGTGACTTAATTGAGATGTACAAAAGTATGAGGGGAAGGGATAGGGTGGACAGGATAAAATGGTTTCCCTTGGTGGAGAACAGAACCAGGGGACACAGATTCAAGATAAGTGGCAGAAGGTGTAGAGGGGTCATGAGGAAAAAACGTTTTGCTCAGAGACTAGTGGAAGTCTGGAATTCGCTGCCTGTATTGGTGGAGGAGGCAGAGACACTAAACTCTTTTAAAAGGTACCTGGATCTGCCCCCTTAAGCGCTCTAAGCTACAGGGCTATGGGTAGGGTGCAGGAAGGTGGGATTAGAAAGAGCACCTGGATGTCCTGGGGCTGGCATGGACAAGATGTCCTATAACTTTTCTATGATTCTAACTTCGATAAATTGCTCTCGGTCTCTTTGTCTAATTAATATAGATTTGTAAATGGGTGAGGCCCCAGAATTGACCCTTCTGACACTCCATTATACAGCCTGCCACCTTGCGAGTACCCATCACTTTCTGTTTCCTGACCATACAGCAATACTTTGTCCATGAGGTTTTATCTGGTTTAGCTCAGTGGGCTAGGCAGCTGGATTGGATTGTGATGTAGAACAAGGCCAGAAGTCCGAGTTCAATTCCTGTACCAGCTTACCCGAACAGGTGTCGGAATGTGGCAACTAGGGGCGTTTCATAGTAACTTCATACTTGTGACAATAAAAGATTATTATTATTAACGTTTTGCGTGGCACCTTTTCAAAAATCGTTCAGAAATCAAAATACGTTACCTCATGTTCCCCTTATCTACCTGACTAGTTCCATCCTCAAAGATTGCAAAATTTGTCAAACTACGATCTTCTAAATGCCTCATTAAGACTTCCTTGATCAAAGATTCCAGCAATTTTGATGACTATCAGGTTAATTGGGCTGTTTTCTCTGTGCCTCGTTTTTTTGAATAGCAGTGTTACATTTGTTAAATTTGCTGAAACCATTTCAAAATCTAAGGAATTTTGGAAAAACCATAACCATGCATGCACTATCTCTGCTACTACCTCTTTTAGAACCCTAGAATGTAGATGCTGGGATTTTCCAGATTCTAGCTCATTACATTTCTCCAACACTTTCTCTGTTGACATCAATTAGAATAGAAAGTATCCTATCTGGCTGCATCACAGCCTGGTATGGCAACTGATCAGCTCAAGACCACAAGAAAACTTCAGAGAGTCGTGAACACAGCCCAGTCCATCACACAAAACCTGCCTCCCATCCATTTAAAAAATAAGTCAATAAATGGTTGCCACCTCCGGGCGAACCCCCTGTACAGATCCCCTCAAGGCGAACTTTATTTTTTCCATACCCAGGAAACTTGACATGACCGCAAGCCACAAACTCAGTGTTCGGGGGCTTTGAGTCCCTCCACGCCAATAGTATTCGTCGCCGGTCTATCAGGGAAGCAAAGGCCAAAACATCGGCCTCTTTCTCACCCTGGACTCCCGGGTCTTCCGAAACCCCAAAAATTGCCACCCCTGGACCCATTGGCACCCTTATTTTTAGCACCGCAAATCCCTCCCAGTACCCCCTAAGCTTAGGGCATGTCCAAAACATGTGAACGTGGTTCGCTGGTCCTCCCGCGCACCTAGCGCATTTGTCCTCTATTCCAAAGAATTTGCTCATCCGAGCCACCGTCATGTGGGCCCGGTGAACGACCTTAAATTAAATCAGCCCGAGCCTGGCACATGTCGCGGTCGAAGTTACCCTACTCAGGGCCTCTGCCCACAGCCCGTCCTCCATTTCCCCGCCTAGCTCCTCCTCCCATTTAAGTTTCAGTTCCATCCGTCTGGGACCCTTCCTCCCTCTTAAGCACCTTATAAATATCAGAGACTCTACCCTCCCCTTCTTCCCCCCTAGAGACTATTCTGTCTGGATCCCCATTGGCGGGAGGCGTGGGAAAGATGGGACCTGTCTACGAACAAAGTCCCGCAACTGTAGGTACCTAAAATAATTTCCCCTTACCAGCCCAAATTTCTCCTCCAAGCTCCTCAAACTTGCAAAGCTCCCTTCCAGGAACATATCGCCCACCCTTCCCACCCCCACCTGCTGCCATGCTCGAAACCCCCCATCCATACTCCCCCATCCATAATCCAAACCATCGGTTTGATGGTTGTCGCAGATTGGCGCCCAAACTGAAGCCCCCGTCCTGCCTCCCACTCCATTGACTCTATCTACATCTCCTTGGGAAAGTGGGCAGCATAATCAAGACCCCTCCCACCTGGCTTACTCACTCTTCCAACTTCTTCCATCGGGCAGGAGATACAAAAGTCTGAGAACACGCACGGACAGATTCAAAAAAAGCTTCTTCCTGCTGTTGCCAGACTCCTAAACGACCCTCTTATGGACTAACCTGATTAATACCACACTCCTGTACGCTTCACTCGATCCGATGCCGGTGTCTATATATTTACATTGTGTACCTTTTGTTTCCATATTATGTATTTTCTTTTATTTTCATGTACTAATGATCTGTTTGAGCTGCTCACAGATAACTAATTGGGTACTCTAAATTTATAAAAAAGGTTTACTATTATTCTTTGTAACTTTATGAGCTTCTTTTAATCTAATGTTACCCTTAAGTAGGTACTGAATGTTACCCTTCGAGTGAAGGCAAGCATCCAGCAGAGGGCAGCAGAGCAGAGCTTCTGATTGGCTGTTCCGGGGAGATTTGCATACGTGCAGTACGGTCAGCGTAAGTTGAAGGTGGTTTGTGAAGGGGCTGTTCTCGAGTGACAGCTTTACCCGAAACACTACTTATATAGTGTCTCCCACCCATCCTCCTCCTCTAACAAAAAAAAGTTCTGTCCGTCGGATTGCTAAACTAACAAGTTTTTTTTTAGTTTTTAGTTTTCAGTAGTTGGGAAGTTAGTTCAGTGGGAATGGAGGCTAGGGCAGTTGAATGTTCCTCCTGCAGAATGTGGGAGGAAAGGGTCACCTCGAGTGTCCCTGCTGACTACATCTGCGGGAAGTGCACCCAACTCCTGCTCCTCGAAAACCGCGTTAGGATGAACTTCGGATCATTCGGGAGGCGGAGGGGGTTATTGAGAGGAGTTATAGGGAGGTAGTCACACCTCAGGTAAAAGAAGAAGGTAGATGGGTTACCGTCAGGGGAGGGAGAGGGAACCGGCAGGCAGTGCAGGGATCCCCTGTGGTCGTTCCCCTCTATAACAAGTATACCGTTTTGGATACTGTTGCGGGGGACGACTTACCAGGGGTAAGCAATGGGGCACAGGTCTCTGGCACAGAGTCTGACCCTGTTGCTCAGAAGGGAAGGGAGAAGAGGAACAGAGCACTTGTCATTGGGGACTCCATAGTTAGAGGAACAGACAGGAGGTTCTGTGGGAACGAAAGAGACTCACGGTTGGTGTGTTGCCTCCCAGGTGCCAGGGTTCGTGATGTCTCTGATCGTGTTTTTGGGATCCTTCAGGGGGAGGGGGAGCAGCCCCAAGTCGTGGTCCACATAGGTACCAACGACATAGGTAGGAAGAGCGATGGGGATTTGAGACAGAAATTCAGGTGGAGCTAGGGTGGAAGCTGAGAAGCTAGACAAACAGAGTTGTTATCTCTGGGTTGTTACCGTGCCACGTGCTAGCGAAGTGAGAAATTAGGAGAGAAGGAGGTTGAACACGTGGCTACAGGGATGGTGCAGGAGGGAGGGTTTGGTTTCCTGGATAATTGGGGCTCATTCTGGGGTAGGTGGGACCTCTACAAACAGGATGGTCCTCACCTGAACCAGAGGGGTAACCAATATCCTGGGGGGGGAGATTTGCTAGTGCTCTTCGGGGGAGTTAAACTAATTCAGCAGGGGGTAGGGAACCTAATTGTAGTCAGTGTACAGGATATTGGTGTAGTGAGGTCAGGGATAGGGTTAAAAAGTTCGAAAGAGGGCACCGGCAAGCAAGACGCTGGTTTGAAGTGTTTGTCTACTTCAACGCCAGGAGCATCCGGAATAAGGTGGGGAGCTTGCAGCAGGGTTGGTACCTGGGATCATTGTTAATCAAGGAAAGTATACGGCGGTAGAAAGGACGTTTGAGGACTCATCTACTGAGGTAGTATGGGCCAAGGTTAGGAACAGGAGAGGAGAGGTCACCCTGTTGGGAGTTGTCTATAGACCTCCGAATAGTTCCAGAGATGTAGAGGAAAGGATTGAAAAGACGATTCTCAACAGGAGCGAGGGTAACAGGGTAGTTGTTATGGGGGACTTTAACTTTCCAAATATTGACTGGAAATACTATAGTTCGAGTACTATAGATGGGTCAGTTTTTGTGCAGTGTGTGCAGGAGGGTTTTCTGACACAGTATGTAGACAGGCCAACAAGGAGCGAGGCCACATTGGATTTGGTACTGGGTAATGAACCCGGCCAGGTGTTAGATTTAGATGTAGGTGAGCACTTTGGTGATAGTGATCACAATTCGGTTATGTTTACTTTAGCAGGGCAGCATGGTGGCACAGTGGTTAGCATTGCCGCCTACGGCGCTGAGGACCCAGGTGTGAATCCCGGCCCTGGGTCACTGTCTGTGTGGAGTTTGCACATTCTCCCCATGTTTGCGTGGGTTTCACCCCCACAACCCAAAAGATGTTCAGGATAGGTGGATTGGCCATGCTAAATTGCCCCTTAATTGGAAAAAATAATTGGGTTCTCTAAATTTATTTTTAAAAATGTTTACTTTAGCAATGGGCAGGGATAGGTATATACCGCAAGGCAAGAATTATAGCTGGGGGAAAGGCAATTATGATGCTATTCGGCAAGATTTAGGATGTATAGGATGGGGAAGGAAACTGCAGGGGATGGGTACAATCGAAATGTGGAGCTTTTTCAAGGAACAGCTACTGCATGTCCTTGATAAGTATGTACCTGTCAGGCAGGGAGGAAGTTGTCGAGTAAGGGAATCGTGGTTTACTAAGGAAGTTGAAGCACTTGTCAAGAGGAAGAAGAAGGCTTATGTTAGGATGAGACATGAAGGCTCAGTTAGGGCACTTGAGAGTTACAAGTTAGCCAGGAAGGACCTAAAGGGAGAGTTAAGAAGAGCGAGGAGAGGACACGAAAAGTCGTTGGCGGATAGGATCAAGGAAAATCCTAAGGCTTTCTATAGGTATATCAGGAACAAAAGAATGACTAGAGTAAGATTAGGGCCAATCAAGGATAGTAGTGGAAAGTTGTGTGTGGAATCAGAGGAGATAGGGGAAGCGTTAAATGGATATTTTTTATCAGTGTTTACACTGGAGAAAGACAATGTTGTCGAGGAGAATACTCAGGTTCAGTCGACCAGGCTAGATTGAATTGAGGTTCACAAGGAGGAGGTGTTAGCAATTTTGGAAAGTGTAAAAATAGATAAGTCCCCTGGGCCAGATGGGATTTATCCTAGGATTCTCTGGGAAGCCAGTAAGGAGATTTTAGAGCCTTTGTCCTTGATCTTTATGTCGTCTTTGTCGACAGGAATAGTGCCGGAAGACTGGAGGATAGCAAATGTTGTCCCCTTGTTCAAGAAGGGGAGTAGAGACAACCCTGGTAATTATAGACCTGTGAGCTTTACTTTGGTTGTGGGTAAAATGTTGGAAAAGGTTATAAGAGATAGGGTTTATAATCATCTTGAAAAGAACAAGTTGATTAGCGATAGTCAACACGGTTTTGTGAAGGGTAGGTCATGCCTCACAAACCTTATTGAGTTTTTTGAGAAGGTGACCAAACATGTGGATGAGGGTAAAGCAGTTGATGTGGTGTATATGGATTTCAGTAAGGCGTTTGATAAGGTTCCCCACGGTAGGCTATTTCAGAAAATAAGGAAGTATGGGATTGAAGGTGATTTAGCGGTTTGGATCAGTAATTGGCTAGCTGAAAGAAGACAGAGGGTGGTGGTTGATGGCAAATGTTCATCCTGGAGTTCAGTTACTAGTGGTGTACTGCAAGGATCTGTTTTGGGGCCACTGCTGTTTGTCATTTTTATAAATGACCTGGAAGAGGGTGCAGAAGGATGGGTTAGTAAATTTGCAGATGACACGAAGGTCGGTGGAGTTGTGGATAGTGCGGAAGGATGTTATAGGATACAGAGGGACATAGATAAGCTGCAGAGCTGGGCTGAAATGAAATCGCTTATTGTCACGAGTAGGCTTCAATGAAGTTACTGTGAAAAGCCCCTAGTCGCCACATTCCGGCGCCTGTCCGGGGAGGCTGGTACGGGAATCGAACCGTGCTGCTGGCCTGCTTGGTCTGCTTTAAAAGCCAGCGATTTAGGTCGGTGAGCCAAACCAGCCCCTGAGAGGTGGCAGATGGAGTTTAATGTGGAAAAGTGTGAGGTGGTTCACTTTGGAAGGAGTAACAGGAATGCAGAGTACTGGGCTAATGGCAAGATTCTTGGTAGTGTTGATGAACAGAGAGATCTCGGCATCCAGGTACATAAATCCCTGAAAGTTGCCACCCAGGTTAATAGGGCTGTTAAGAAGGCATATGGTGTGCTAGCCTTTATCAGTAGGGGGATTGAGTTTCGGAGCCACAGCTCATGCTGCAGCTGTACATAACTCTGGTGCAGCCGCTCCTGGAGTACTGCGTGCAGTTCTGGTCACCACATTATAGGAAGGATGTGGAAGCTTTGGAAAGGGTTCAGAGGAGACTTACTAGGATGTTGCCTGGTATGGAGGGAAGGTCTTACGAGGAAAGGCTCAGGGACTTGAGGTTGTTTTCGTTAGAGAGGAGAAGGCTGAGAGGTGACTTAATAGAGACATATAAGATAGTCAGAGGGTTAGATAGGGTGTACAGTGAGAGTCTCTTTCCTTGGATGGTGATGACCAACACGAGGGGACATAGCTTTAAATTGAGGGGTCGTAGATATAGGACAGATGTCAGAGGCAGTTTCTTTACTCAGAGAGTAGTAGGGGTGTGGAACGCCATGCCTGCAACAGTAGTAGACTCACCAACTTTAAGGGCATTTAAGTGGTCACTGGATAGACATATGGATGAAAATGGAATAGTGTAGGTCAGATAAGCTTCAGATGGTTTCACAGGTCGGCGCAATATCGAGGGCCGAAGGGCCCGTACTGCGCTGTTATGTTCTATGTTTAACTTCCCTTGTAAACCAGAGATGGAAATCTCCCGGAATTGATCCAGAGTTAGTGACAGTAGCAATTAAAAAAAATAAATTTAGAGTTCCCAATTATTTTTTTTTCCAATTGAGGGGCAATTTAGCATAGCCAATCTACCTAACCTGCACATCTTTGGTTTGGGGCCGAGACCTACGCAGGCACGGGGGGAATGTGCAAACCCCGCACAGACAGTGACCCGCGGCCAGGATCGAACCCGGGTCCTCAGCGCTGTAAGCAGCAGTGCTAACACCTGCACCACTGTGATGCCCTGTGACACTAGCAATTGGTGGTACACGCTGATTGGTCGTTGCTAACAGACAAGCATGTGGTTACTAATGTCCAATCAGCTAACAGGAAGTGGAGCTCCAATGGCAGACAGATTAATTCCGTTCAATGAGACAGATGAGACTTACCTCCAGAGGAGACACTGCAAGTGGAGTCACAGGTTGAGCCGACGGTGATGCTTTCAGTTCTGTTGAGAGTGGGGAATACATATCAATCGGGTGGGATGCTGGTGAGACAGCACTGTAGGCTGGCGGAACGGAAACTGGAACTGCCTGTCTCTGCAGGAGCTGCAGGATGATGTTGATATCGGCTGTCATCCTGGTTTCCAGTCTATGGGAAAATTGGAGAGATGCTGTTATCTGCGGTTTTCCAACCTCAGGGCCAGCACAGGGAGATCCTTAAACAATGTCTGCCTTGCTGTCTGTTGGCCGGGATTTTCCAATTCTGTCTGCCATGGGACTGGGTAATCCTAAAAACATCGATCTTCTGGTGAATGCCAAGTTGCTGAAAGGCCAGGGCATGTAGTATGGGAGAGCAGCTCAGGGTCATAAACTGCCCAGGTCTTCGGGATAATATCTTACCTGGGGTCTTGCAGGCAACATATGTGGGACGTTTCTATTTGTCATTCTGGACTAGGTTTAAACCAGGATGGTTATGCCCAACTGTTTCTCCCCTGTTCTGTTCTCCCATCCTGATTTGGATGAGGTACCTTACGCAGTTCCATTGGTCCCCATCCCCACCTCTCAATCCCAAGGACTAATCCCTCAAATCCCTGCTACTTTCCCAGTCCCTTACTGATCCCACTGATCCCTGACTCCATGTCGAAGCCCCCTGCCCAACTCCATGTCAATCCCACTGCTCCCTGACCCCATGTCAATCCCACTGCCCCTGACCCCATTTCGATCTCAACTCTCCACCACCACCTGTTGATCCCACTGTCCCTTGATCCCATGTTGATCATATTGTCCCCTGACCCTATATCAGTCCCACTGTCCCCTGACCCCCATGTCAATCCCATTGCCCTCTGACCCCTATGTCAATACCACCGCCCTCTGACCCCATGTTGATCCCACTGTCTCCTGAACCCATTGTAGATCTCACTGCCCCCTGACGCCATGTTAATTCCACTGCCTCCCGACCCCATGTCACTCCAACTGCCCCCTGACCCCATGTCGATCCAACTGCCGCCTGATCCCATTTCAGTCTCACTGCCCTCTGACCTCATTTCAGTCTCACTGCCCTCTGACCCCATTTCAGTCTCACTGCCCTCAGACCCCATGTCAGTCTCACTGCCCTCTGACCCCATGTCAGTCTCACTGCCCTCTGACCCCATGTTAGTATCACTGGCCCCCATGCCCAATGGAGGCCTTGTAATGAGCTCATTGGGATCAGGTGCGATTTGAATTTTGAGCAGATGCAGTTGCATAATGAGGAGGGAGAAAAATGAAAGCAAGTTCAGCAGGGAGGAGGCTGAACCTCTAATAGAGATCCTGGTTAAATATTAAATCTTGCACATGTTTCCCACGCAGTGTGATCCACACTCCTGAAATGAAACATCGATGAACATGGTCACCTCCACTCAAAAGAATGATAGTCCCCCCACCCCACCCAGCCTTGTCTCGGTGGATGTCAGGTTTTTGCATTTCCTTTTGGTTTTCCTGACTGCAGACTGTGAGCAAAAAGCGAATGTGATGGAGGTGATGCTATCCCAGCATTCACAGCAGGAGTGAATGCTCCCTATTAAAACTACATGATCTTTCGTTCTATCTATTTATACCTGAGTGCCGTCTTACTTCTTCATTAGAAAAGGCTTTGCCTGGCAGCAATTGACTGGTTGCTAGGGTTACGGTTCCAATGAGTCAGTGCTCAGGTTATACTTTCATTAATGTATTTCTAAGGTCATGGTTCCATTAACAGAGCTCAGTTAACAGCAGGCGCTTGGTTAGATTCAATTATTTTCCTCGTCCATATTGACATTGCTCTCTCTTCTGGCTTCAAATACTGAAAATACCTGGATGATATGATAATCGTGGGGCCTAGGCCGGAGGTTGTGGTCAGTGAGGGTCAGGAAATGCTTGACGTTCTCAATGAACGGTGTCATGATTCAGCATGTGGGAAAATTGGAGCGATGCTGTTAGGTGGGGCTTCCCAATCTTAGAGCCAGGACAATGAATCCTAATACATATTATACCACGTGAGCGGACAGCAGTAGACATAAGCACATGCCCCTGACATGTTCATCCTAGCTGAGGTGAACGCCGTGAAAATCCTGCCTGTACATGTTCAAGCTGACTTGAAATTAGAGTTGCCAACCCTCCAGGATTGGCTTGGAGCCTGCATGAATTGAAGATCAATCTCTCGGGCTCTGTTGTGTGCAATCCCTGAAAAAATCCACCGAGCCATATTTTTTGTAATTTTCCATGAGCATTTCTCTGTACCAGCTTGAAGGCTGTTTGGCTGACAGGAAAGCATCGGCCAATTAGGCAAAGGGTCTTTCTGCTTTCCAATTGATGCAAGAAGGCCATACGTCACAGGAATGGATGTGTTGGTCGACTAATGATGGGAGCAAGTCATGTGATTAAACGTCTAGGAATATATTTAATTACAGTTGGCGACCTTCCATGAAGTAGGAAGACCAAGTGGACAGGATGCTAAATAAACAAACAAATGCTCATTCTCATATCCCGCATCCCTTTCGGATTCCCTCTGCATGACCTGTTTGTTTTTTATTCATTCATGGGTGTGGGCATCGCTGGCTGGGCCAGCATTTATTCTCCATCCCCAATTGCCCTTGAACTGATTTCAGAGGGCATTTAAGAATCAACCACATTGCTGTGGGATCTGGAGTCACATGTAGGCCAGACCAGGTAAGGATGGCAGATCTCCTTCCCTAAAGGACATTAGTTAACCAGATGGGTTTTTACCACAATAGACAATGGTTTCATGGCCTTCGTTAGACTTTATTTTGTTGTTTATCCATCTAATCCATGCCAAAGGTATGGCACCATTAATGTGATAGAACTGGTACAGATTGTACAATGTGATGTAAATGTAGTTATCACCACAGTCCCTACACACATAAGTGATTCTGACCGTGAGAGATTCACTGTGCTCACTGAGCTGGTGATTGTCCTGGATAACGATTTGAGGCTCTCACCTGTTAAGCTGTGCATGGAGCATCTCCAACCTGGATTCCACCTTTATCCCAGCCCTGTCCTCCATGCTGGATGCTCTCTCCAGGTTCGCATGAGCTGACACTGAACGCCCATGTAACTCTGAGAACTGGCTGCCCTTTCTCTCACCCCAGAAGCTGAACACGTTTGATACACTTGTGAAAGTACCTGATGGGAGAAAGAGGCACAGGTTCGAACTGTTCAACAAGCTGCAGAGAAACCTCATACGATATACTGACAGAATTCCATGAGGAAAATGGATTAATACACAGGCATCAAAAGGCAGAGCAGCAACGATCTGACTGAATGGTCCTCCTGCTCTTGTATTGAGAGATGAAGAGGATTTGAATGGCTTCCTCCTCAACCTCAATCATCAAACTCCAGGGGTTAATGGTCTCCTTTTGTTTTGATATGAACAGCTAAAGGGGCTGACTGGCCTACTGTGTTCCCCAGACCAAAAATCAGGAACAGAGCCATTCTCTGTTGCTTAGAGTTTATCCTCAGTACATTTATGGTTCACTTTCCTTAATTAAGGAAAGCCAGTACCGATTTGTTTTGGGCAAATCATGTTTAACTAACTTTGTGGTGAATGTAGGAAGTTTTTATATTGTTATGTGTCTGTTGTAGTCGTGGTATTAAAATAACTTAGGTTAAGAGCTTAGGTTCCAGTCTACTGGGGCCACAATTGGGGGTTAACAGCTAAGCAGGCTGTGGTGCCGCTCTGGGAGGGGTTGGATTTGTTTTTAGTTTAGTTTTACAGCCCTACCCTGTGTCTGCTGTTTTTAGTTTCATTTTTGGAGTTGTGCTCTGGGCTCTGAGGAAGGAGGTGTGTTTCTCAGATTGACGTCTGAAAGCTTCTCTCCCAGGGACTGTGTGAATAACTCTGTGAAATACTGAGTGTTAACTTTACTAATAAGTGGCATTTGAGCTGTGTGTGTGGATTTTGCTGAATTGGAAGTTTAGAGGTAGATGGGAAAGTTAAGCTCAAAGACCTTTATTTATTTATTTTTACAACTGTTTAATTGTTAATTTAAAAGCTATTTTACCCTTTGATGTTAATGGGGTAAATGTACTAATTCATTTATTTTAAGATAAAAGATCTCTAGTTGCCAGTGGAATTACTCCTGGAGAAAAGTATCCTTTCCTAATAGTTTACAAATTGAATAATTGTTGGGGTCTCGTCCGGTTTCCTAAAATAAACTGGGGTCTGGTCCAGGTACCGTAACAAAAATTGGGGGCTCGTCCGGGATTAAAAAGTATAATTCCCTGATTGGTTTGGGATTATTGAATTTAAAAACAGTGAGTGTGAGCAACTGGTGCTTTATTTTGGGTATTGAATTCTGTCAGTTTAAATAGGGAGTGACTGGAAAAATGGCTAAGAATTTCCAGTGTATGGAAGAGGTCACTTGGAATGGTTTACAAAAGATGGTTAAAACAAAGCTTTTGAATTTGGTGAACAAGCTGCAATTGACTTTACCTGGAGAGGCAAGGAAGATGGAGATAATTACAATGATAGCTCAGAATTTAAATTTGCCAGAGACATAGGGCGGGATTCTCTAATCCCGCAGCAGAATGACCATGCCGTCGTAAACGGCGTTGCGTTTTACGATGGCGTGAACGGACCGCTGCCAGGACTAATTCTGGGCCCTACAGGGGGCCAGCACGTGCTGGAGCGGTTTGTGCTGCTCCAGCTGCCGATCCCGGCGCGAACTGTGTGCTGCGGGATCCACGCATGCGCAGTGCTGCCGGCGCCAACGTGCGCATGTGCAATGGTCTCCTTCAACGTGCCGGCCATGACGCAACATGGCGCAGGGCTACGGGGGCCGACGCATAGGAAAGGAGGCCTCCAGCTAGAGAGACTGGCCCGCCAATCGGTGGGCCCCGATTACGGGCCAGGCCACATTGGAGGCCCCTCCCACGGGCCGCCACCCGACCCTTCAATGCCGAGTTCCTGCCGGCTCAGAGTAAGTTAGAATGGCGCCGGTGGGACTTGTTTTGTTTTTCACGACCGCTCGGCCCATGCGGGCCAGAGAATCGCGGGGGGTCCGCCTAGAGCGGCCCGCGACTGGTGCCGTGCCATCCACGCCGGCGCCAATGGCGCCGACTCACCGCTCTGCAGAGAATCGCGTGCGAGCGTCGGGGCAGCATGGCCCAGTTGCGGGGATTCTCCGGCCCGTCCCAGGGCTGGGAGAATCCTGCCCATAGTCTGCAGCATTTGAATTGGCTCAACTTCAATAACAAATGATACAGCTTGAATTAGAAGAAAGAGAGAGAAAGGCAAGGGCAGAAGCAAAAGAAAGAGAGAGGGAGAGCCGATGGCAAGAGAAAGAGTAAAGAAAGAGAATTTGAACTTCACAAAATGAAGGAGAAGGAGTTGGAAAGGAAAAGAGAATATCAACTTAAAAAGTTGGAGTTAAAGGCAGAAGTTGAGGAAAGTCTAGACGAAGGACAAACACTTCCTGGTCAAAGGCCTAGTGGAGATATATTTAAGTATATTCAAACACTGCCGAGGTTTGATGAGAAAGATGTGGAAGCCTTTTTAAAAATCTCATTTGAGAAAGTGGCTAAGCAATGAATTGGCCAAAGACCATTGTTGGTTCAAACAAAGTGGGTTGGTAGAGCTAATGAAGTGTTCACATCACAATCAGAGGAGCTATCAAGAGATTATGATGAGGTGAGAAAATCCATTTTAAATACATATGAACTAGTGCCAGAAGTTTAGAAATCTAAGAACAAGTTAAGATGCAGATGGAATTTGAAAGAATCAAACAAAACAATTTGATAGGTTGATAAGAACATTAAAAATAGACCAATATTCACATCCCGCAGTAGTCAGAACTCATGTGAAAGAGCAAAGGATTAAAATTGCTAAACTGCCAGCACAGATGGCTGATGATGAGGGTGGCACGGTAGCATTTGTGGTTAGCACAATTGCTTCACAGCTCCAGGGTCCTAGGTTCGATTCCCGGCTTGGGTCACTGTCTGTGCGGAGTCTGCATGTTTTCCCCGTGTCTGCGTGGGTTTCCTCCGGGCGCTCCGGTTTTCTCCCAGTCCAAAGATGTGCAGGTTAGGTGGATTGGCCATGATAAATTGCCCTTAGTGTCCAAAAAGGGTGTTATGGGGATAGGGTGGAGGAGTGGACTTAGGTAGGGTGCCCTTTCCAAGGGCCAGTGCAGACTCGATGGGCCGAATGGCCTCCTTCTGCACTGTAAATTCTATGATTCTATTCTTTTGCATTAGTTTATTAGTTTGGTTTTCAACATCGATTTCAATCTGTGAAGGATAGGAACTGGGGAAATGAGAAAACCACAGGTGGTCAAGGCAAAGGAGATTTAGTTGGAGAAATTAAATTAAGGAGAGTTTTTATCAGGTTAAAAAGGAAACCTATGATAGTGGAAGAGAGATAAGAAAACTTACATGTTTTCATCATAATAAAGTTGGACACACAAAGTCAGAGTGTTGGCTGCTTAAGAAAAGTACTGGGAAGGTAGACATATTAAAATAGGATAAGGTGGCAAAATAAACCACTGTCTCAGTGGAAGAAGTGCAGCAGTGTACGGCCAGTTCAGAGGTTGGTGGATAAGCAGGTGCAAGATGTCTATAAAGATTTTGTTTGTGAGGGTAAGGTTTACTCATGTGTACAAGATAGAGTAGGTAAGGAGGTTAACATCTTAAGGTATACATGATCAAGTCAATCTCTAATAGGGGAGATAAGGAGATATGTAGTTTGGAAAGAGTATTGCCAGAAAGGTGATAATATGTGGAATTGGTGGTGGAAGGAATACTGTGCCACTATGTAAGGTGAGGTTAGAGAGTCCGGTGAAAAGTGATGAAGTGTGGTAGGAGTAATAGAAAAACTACCTTTTTCTGAGGAACAGGTGGGAGTGATGCCCACTCTGGTTGAAAAGCCAGTGGAAAGTGAAACAACTGAGGTGTTGCAAGAAGCATACTCTGGGGTGTTTCCAGATAATGTGGTAACAAGATCACAGAGTCACAGGTTGAGACAAGAGGAGCTGAAATCAAGGAGTAAAAATGCGGAGGCTGAGGTTCAGTTAGCAGAAACAATCTTTGACCAAATGGTCGATGAAGAACAAGAGCAGAAGAGGGAGGATGATTTAGTTAGTTATTGTAACTCAGGGACAAGTGATAAATGCAGATGATTCTGAATTTCACATTCCTCAAATTATGTTGGAGAATGAGGAAGCAACACGCAATTTGAGTAAATTACTGAGATACCTTCCGGAGGAAAATCAAAGTGCCCTGAAACAGCCACACAGGGATGTATGTGGGAGGAAACTAGGAAGTACAAAAGTAATTATACGTGATGTAGATGTAATAATAATAATAATCACTTATTGTCACAAGTAGGCTTCAATGAAGTTAGAGTGAAAAGCCCCTAGTTGCCACATTCCGGTGCCTGTTTGGGGAGGCCGGTACAGGAATTGAACCCGCGCTGCTGGCGTTGTTCTGCATTACAAGCGAGCTGTGCTAAACCAGCCCCTATGTAGGAAATTCTATTCCAATTAAGCAGCATCCACATAGGCTCAATCCACCAAAGTTGGCACAGATTCAAAAGGAGACAAAGTATGCTTAATAATGATATCATTGAAGTGACTTGCAGCGATTGGAGCTCACCTATTGTGATGGTACCAAAACCAGATGTAACGCAAAAAAAATCTACGCAGTTACGAAGTCAGATTCGTATCCTATTCCTCGATTGGAAGACTATATTGAAAAGGTGGGACAAGCAAATTTTATTACCAAACTTGACTTACTTAAAGGGCGAAGAAAGCTTCGGCTTTTGTAACACCAAATGGTCTGTATCGGTTTAAAGTTATGCCATTTAGCTTGAAGAATGTGCCAACAGCATGCCCAAGACTAACCAACAAGGTCATTTCTGGACTAAAGAATTATGCAGTGTATATAGACAATCTGGTGGTGTTCAGTCAAACGTGATAGGAGCATTTGGAACATTTTGATCGACTACAGGAGGCTGGCTTCATGGTTAACTTGGCCTAAAGTGAATTTGTGACAGCTCAAGACACATTTTTAGGCCACACAGTTGGGCATAGTCAGATGTTCCTATGGGAATGTGAAAACGAAGATG
Organism: Scyliorhinus canicula; assembly: GCF_902713615.1. Lineage (NCBI taxonomy): Eukaryota > Metazoa > Chordata > Chondrichthyes > Carcharhiniformes > Scyliorhinidae > Scyliorhinus > Scyliorhinus canicula. The sequence goes on from NC_052164.1 coordinate 51,187,396, forward strand.
GCAGGATAGGAAAACCTGTTGGTTATTTTTCCAAAAAACAAAATATTCGTCAAAAATGTTTGGCCATCACAAAGGAGATTTTGAATTTGGTATTTGCAACATTTTGATATTTGTGATACCATTCATTGGGGACAATTGTTTATACAGACCATAATCCATTAAAATCTCTGGAAAAGTTTCAAAATCGAAATGCAAGACTATTTCGATGGAGTTTATTGCTACAACCATGCGACTTGAAAATTGTACATGTAGTGGGAAGAGAGAACATGATTGTCTATGGTTTGTCACCACATTGAGGTGAAAGAAGGATAGAACTTCAAATTTGAAAAAGAAAGATTGAGATAGACAATACTAATTGTTTAAGTTTGCAAGCCTAAATACAACAAAGTATGTACCTTATAGAGTACCAGTAATGTTTAAAATTCAAAAGGCTTTGGGAAAATTAAGCCATCTTTTATATATTCTGGTTCATTTTTTAAGGCAGGAGGTGTGATGAATTTAGGAAATTTATATATATTATTATTTGTCTGTTGCAGTCATGTTATTAAAATAACTTTGGATTAAGGTATCCAGATTATATGTCTGCTGGGGCTGTGATTGGAGTTTTGACAGCTACGTAGGCTTTGGTGTCGCTCATGGGAGGAGCTAGGTCTATTTTTAGTTTCAATTTTGACCCCTGACCTGTGTCTTGTTTTTAGCTTCATTTTTGGAGTTTGGCTCTGGTTTCTGGAGAGGGGAGGTATGTTTCTCATGCTGACTTCTGACAGCTTCTCTCCCAAGGTCTTTGTGAATAACTCTGTAAGCCACTGAGTGTTAACTTTATTAATAAGTGGCGTTCGACTCGTGTGTGTGTGTGTGGATTTTGCTCAATTGAAGTAGATGGGAAAGTAAGCTCAAAGACCTTTATTTTTTTATAAAACTAAATAACTGTCAATTGAAAAGCTGTTTTTTCCTCCATGTTATTGGGCTTAATCCTGTGTTAATAATAAAGTTTGTTTGAATATAAAAGATCCCTGGTTGTCAATGGAATCATTCCTGAAGCAATAGTTTACAAATTGAAAGGTTGTTGGGGTCTGGTCTGGTTTCCTGATATGAATTGGGTCTGGTCTGGTACCACAACAATTTATTCACATTTTCTGATAAGAAAACAAATGGAATTAAGGAGAGTAATGTGGTCGATGGTTTGATACTGTATCACAGAACGAGCTTTTGGGAAAAGTTAGAGTCCTTGGAATAAAAGGGACAGTAGCAACAGTGGCTGAGTGACACAGAATCGAGACAACAGTACAAACCAGCTCCCCAAATGTTATTTTTTTAAGGTTTCTGATACTTAAAAAAAATAAATTTAGAGTACCCAATTATTTGTTTTTCCAATTAAGGGGCAATTTAGCATGGCCAATCCACCTAACCTGCGCATCTTTGGTTTGTGGGGGGTGACATGAGGAGAACGTGCAAACTCCACGTGGACAGTGACCCAGGGCCGGGACTTGAACCTGGGTCCTCAGAGCTGTAGGCAGCAATGCTAACCACTGTGCCACTGCCGCCCCTAGGCTCCCCAAGTTTTGACGAACAGGGCACACATTCTCATTTGCGGAAGATATAGAATTCAGAAATATTGCAAACTGTGTGGAGGATAATGATCAACTTGCAGAGGATTTAGGCAGGGTTAGACATACACATGGCAGATGAAGCTTAGTGCAGAGAAGTGTGCAGTGATTCAGTTTGACAGGAAGATTGCAGAGATATAACCCAAAGGGCACAATTTGGAAGTGGGTGCAGGAGTAGAGTGACCAGGGACCTGTGCTCAAATCATCTAAAGTGTCAGCACTGATTGAGAAAATAGCTAATGAGGAATATAGGATGGTGGGCTTTGTAAATATGGGAATAGAGCACAAAAAAACAAGGAAGTTATGATACACATGTCAAAAGACTGATTTGGCCTCAGCTGAGCCTTTGTGTCTGTTCTGGGCACCGCCCTTTCAGAAGGAAGTGAAGGCATTGGTGGGAACTAAGAAAGGATTCACGAGCACAGGCTCAACCTAACCCGGCTGGTGGAGCAGGACTTTCAAAGATGGGATATACTCCCATTATCGCTGACAGGGAGGGCACAGACTGTGAAAATGACGGCGCCTCACAGTTTTTTGTTTGTCTTCCAGTGCCTCCCCATCTTCAAACCTAAGGCCTTTTTCAAGCTGGTAAACAAGATTATTTTGGGCTTTGTATGGGCGAATAAAACCCCGTGGGTGAAGAAAATCTTGTTGGAGCACAGTCCGGGGGGGGGGGGTTGGGTTGGGTTGGGTTGGGTTGGCGCTGCCGAACTTCTGCATAGAACATTACAGCGCAGTACAGGCCCTTCGGCCCGCGATGTTGCGCTGACCTGTGAAACCCCTCTAAAGCCCATCTACACTATTCCCTTATCATCCATATGTTTATCCAATGACCATTTGAAAGCCCTTAGTGTTGGCGAGTCCACTACTGTTACAGGCAGGGTGTTCCACGCCATTACTACTCTCTGAGTAAAGAACCTACCTCTGACATCTGTCCTATATCTATCTCCCCTCAATTTAAAGCCATGTCCCCTCATGCTAGACATCACCATTCGAGGAAAAAGGCTCTCACTGTCCATCCTATCTAATCCTCTGATCATCTTGTATGCCTCAATTAAGTCACCTCTTAACCTTCTTTTCCCTAACGAAAACAGCCTCAAGTCCCTCAGCCTTCCCTCATAAGATCTTCCCTCCATACCAGGCAACATTCTGGTAAATCTCCTCTGCACCCTTTCAAATGCTTCCACATCCTTCCTATAATGCAGTGACCAGAATTGCACACAATACTCCAAATGCGGCCGCATCAGAGTTTTGGATACTGCAACATGACCTCATGGCTCCGAAACTCAATCCCTCTACCAATAAAAGCTAACACACCGTACGCCTTCTTAACAACCCTCTCAACCTGGGTGGCAACTTTCAGGGATCTATGCACATGGACACCGAGATTCTCTGCTCATCCACACTACCAATAATCTTCCCATTAGCCCAGTACTCTGTCTTCCTGTTATTCCTTCCAAAATGAATCACCTCACACTTTTCTGCATTAAATTCCATTTGCCACCTGTCAGCCCAGCTCTGCAGCTTACCTATGTCCCTCTGTATCCTATAACATCCTTCCGCACTGTCCACCGACTTCAGTGTCATCTGCAAATTTACTCACCCATCCTTCTACATCCTCCTCCAGGTCATTTATAAAAATGACAAACAGCAGTGGCCCCAAAACAGATCCTTGTGGTACACCACTAGTAACTGGACTCCAATCTGAACATTTCCCATAAACCACCATCCTTTGTCTTCTTCCAGCTAGCCAATTTCTGATCCAAACTGCTAAATCCCCCTGAATCCCATGCCTCCGTATTTTCTGCAACAGCCTACTGTGGGGAACCTTATCAAACGCTTTACTGAAATCCATATACACCACATCAACTGCTTTACCCTCATCCACCTGTTTGGTCACCTTGTCAAAGGACTCAATAAGGTTTGCGAGGCACGACCTACCCGTCACAAAACCATATCTCTACTCAAATTATTCCTTTCCAGATGATTATACATCCTATCTCTTATAAACTTTTCCAATACTTTGCCAACAACAGAAGAAAGGCTTACTGGTCTATAGTTACCGGGGTTGTCTCTACTCCCCTTCTTGAACAAGGGGACAACATTTGCTATCCTCCAGTCTTCTGGCACTATTCCTGTAGACAAAGATGACTTAAAGATCAAAGCCAAAGGCTCACCAACCTCCTCTCTAGCTTCCCAGAGAATCCTAGGATAAATCCCATCCGGCCCAGGGGACTTATCTATGTTAACACTTTCCAGAATTGCTAACACCTCCTCCTTATGAACCTCAAGCCCTTCTAGTCTAGTCGCCTGTATCTCAGTATTCCCCTCGACAACCTGGGGTGGCCACGTCCCAATTCCAAAATGGATGCCCGCAAAGAATACAGGGGAAATTGGCCAGCTACAAGGAAAACAAGCAGGTGAAAGGTTTCCTGTGTATTAAGATTTGCAGAACCCAGACAGAACCGAAACCAATAGCCATCTACATACAAATGAGCGATCCCCAGGAACAATTAGAAACATTGAATCAATCGGGACCAAGACAGACTCCCCGGCGCCAGTGGGTGCTAGGACAAACGCAGGCCAACGGACACATAGGGCCTGCCCAATGATCAGGGAACATCTCCAGTATTGGAGAAATCGATTAGAATGATTGGGACATGGTCCAATTAATTGGGACCAAGTCCAGGGTCCGCCCAAAAGGGCGCAAAACCCCTGGGGACTATAAAGTAGAGTCTCCAAGTTCAGTTCGTTCTCTTGGCAGCTCTCAAAGAACTCTTGACCGTGACTCTCAGCGAGGAGAGACCTGCCTAGCAGCTGCACCAACCAAGTAAGTCTCCAGTCAACGCACGCTACGAGATAGACGCTCCTAGCTACTATTCCACGCTAGCTTGAAGCCAGCAGATTCAGAACCGGACAAAGGCCATTGTTCCTCTGACCTGGTGGGCCATTCAGAAGCTAAGTACAGGCCTTTAGTAGCAGTGATAGTTTAGTAAGTAGAAATTGTGCATGAGTAGTGATTGACTGTGTATATAATAAATGTGTATTGATTTGAAACTTACTAACTGGTGTATTGAGTTATTGATCAGCGCTTGACTTTGAACCTCGTGGTGGTATCAGAAAGATACCTGGCGACTCTAGAGCAAAGGTTATTAAAACAGAGCAATTAAAGAGAAAGTACAACGAGCAACAATTGTCTTTTTCCTATATGAATACTGACGAAAAATATTCATTTAGCACCTCTCCTATCTCCTCGGACTCCATGCACAACCTCCCATTACTGTCCATGACTGGCCCTACTCTTACCCTAGTCATTCTTTTATTCCTGACATTTCCATTGTGCCCACATTTCCATTGTTCCCATCCCCTGCAGTTTTCCTCTCCATCCGATGCATCCTAAGTCTTGCCTCATCACATCATAATTGCCTTTCCCCCAGATATAACTCTTGCCCTGCAACTACTACTGAGCGGCGAATATAGTGATGATTAGGAAGTGGGTAATGGGGGACGGGTTGGCATGGGAGCGGATGGAGGCGGCGTCATGCAATGGCACCAGTTTGGGAGCACTGGTAACGGCACCTCTGCCGTTCTCGCCAGCCCAGTACTCCAGTAGCCCAGTGGTGGTGGCGTCATTGAGGATCTGGGGGCAATGGAGGAGGTATGAGAAGGTGGAGGGTGTGTCAGTCTGGACCCTGATTTGCAACAACCACAGGTTCGCGCCGGGCAGGATAGATGGCGGGTTCCGAAGTTGGCAGAGAGCAGGAATTAGGAGGATGGGAGATCTATTCATAGATGGGAATTTTCCCAGTCTGAAGGCGCTGGAGGACAAGTTCAAGCTGCCACCAGGGAATGAACAAAGAACAAGAACAAAGAAAATTACAGCACAGGAACAGGCCCTTCGGCCCTCCCAGCCTGCGCCGATCCAGATCCTTTATCTAAACCTGTCGCCTATTTTCCAAGGTTTACTTCACTCTGTTCCCGCCCATTCATATACCTGTCTAGTTGCCTCTTAAATGATGCTGTCGTGCCCGCCTCTACCATCTCCGCTGGTAAAGCGTTCCAGGCACCCACCACCATCTGCGTAAAAAACTTTCCACGCACATCTCCCTTAAACTTTCCCCCTCTCACCTTGAGATCGTGACCCCTTGTAACTGACACCCCCACTCTTGGGAAAAGCTTGTTGCTATCCACCCTGTCCATACCTCTCATAATTTTGTAGACCTCAATCAGGTCCCCCCTCAACCTCCGTCTTTCAAACGAAAACAATCCTAATCTACTGAACCTTTCTTCATAGCTAGCACCCTCCATACCAGGCAACATCCTGGTGAACCTCCTCTGCACCCTTTCCAAAGCATCCACATCCTTCTGGTAATGTGGCGACCAGAACTGCACGCAGTATTCCAAATGTGGCCGAACCAAAGTCCTATACAACTGTAACATGACCTGCCAACTCTTGTACTCAATACCCCGTCCGATGAAGGCAAGCATGCTGTATGCCTTCTTGACCACTCTATCAACCTGCGTTGCCACCTTCAGGGTACAATGGACCTGAACTCCCAGATCTCTCTGTACATCAATTTTCCCAAGACCCTTCCATTGGCCATATAGTCCACTCTTGAATTTCATCTTCCAAAATGCATCACCTCGCATTTGCCTGGAAGTGAACTCCATCTGCCATTTTTCTGCCCAACTCTCCAATCTATCTATATTTTGTTGTATTCTCTGACAGTCCTCCTCGCTATCTGCAACTCCACCAATCTTGGTATCATCTGCAAACTTGCTAATCAGACCACCTATACCTTCCTCCAGGTCATTTATGTAGATCACAAACAGCAGTGGTCCGAGCACGGATCCCTGTGGAACACCACTAGTCACCCTTCTCCATTTTGAGACACTCCCTTCCACCACTACTCTCTGTCTCCTGTTGCCCAGCCAGTTATTTATCCATCTAGCACACCCTGTACCCCATACAACTTCACTTTTTCCATCAACCTGCCATGGGAAACCTTATCAAACGCCTTACATGTTATATACTCCACGTATATGACATCTACAGCCCTTCCCTCATCAATTAACTTTGTCACTTCCTCAAAGAATTCTATTAGGTTTGTAAGACATGACCTTCCCTGCACAAAACCATGCTGCCTATCATTGATAAGTCTATTTTCTTCCAGATGTGAATAGATCCTATCCCTCGGTATCTTCTCCAACAGTTTGCCTACCACAGACGTCAAGCTCACAGGTCTATAATTCCCTGGATTATCCCTGCTACCCTTCTTAAACAAAGGGACAACATTAGCAATTCTCCAGTCCTCCGGGACCTCACCCGTGCTCAAGGATGCTGCAAAGATGTCTGTTAAGGCCCCAGCTATTTCAACCCTCGCTTCCCTCAGTAACCTGGGATAGATCCCATCCGGTCCTGGGGACTTGTCCACCTTAATGTCTTTTAGAATACCCAAAATTTCCCCCTTCCGTTTGACAACTTGACCTAGAGGATTTAAACATCCATCCCCAGCCTCAACATCCATCTTGTCCCTCTCCTTTGTGAATACCGATGCAAAGTACTCATTAAGAATCTCACCCATTTCCTCTGAGTCCACACATAAATTCCCTCTTTTGTCTTTGAGTGGGCCAATCCTTTCTCTAGTTACCCTCTTGCTCCTTACATACGAATAAAAGGCTTTGGGATTTTCCCTAACCCTGTTAGCCAAAGATATTTCATGACCCCTTTTAGTTTATATCTGAATGGTTTCAGATATTTTGCTCGGCACAACATCGAGGGCCGAAGGGCCTGTTCTGTGCTGTACTGTTCTATGTTCTATGTTCTAAGTCCGGGACTTTCTGAGGAAACAGGTGTTGCCTTTCCCGCTGATCCCGCTACGGGGAATACAGGACAGAGTAGTGTCCGGTACCTGGGTAGGGGAGGGGAAATTGTCGGATATCTATCAGTTGTTGTTGGAGGCGGAGGAGACCACGGTGGAGGAACTGAAGGGCAAGTGGGAGGAGGAACTAGGTGGGGAGTTAGAGGCGGATCTGTGGCCGGATGCCTTAAGCAGGGTTAATTCCTCCTCATCATGTGCTAGGCTCAGTCTAATACAGTTTAAGGTGGTACACTGGGCTCACATGACGGCGGCAAGGATGAGCAGGTTTTTTCGGAGTAGAAGATAGATGTGTGAGGTGTGCGGGAAGCCCAGCAAACCATGTCCACATGTTTTGGGCATGCCCGAAGCTTGGTGGATTCTGGCAGGGGTTTGCCAAGGCAATGTCCAAGGTGCTAGGTACGCAGGTGGTGCCGAGTCGAGAGATAGCAATCTTTGGAGTGTCAGAAGACCCGGGAGTTCAGCGAGTGAAAGAGGCCGACGTTTTGGCCTTTGCCTCCCTGGTAGCCCGGAGACGAATCCTTTTAATGTGGAGGGACTCGAAGCCCCCGAGTGTGGAGACCTGGGTCAGTGACATGGCTGGGTTACTCAAGCTGGAGAAAATAATGTTTGCCTTGAGGGTGTCAATGCTGGGGTTCTCCTGGAGGGGGCAGCCGTTTGACGACTTTCTCGGGGACAATTACTATGTCAGCAGAAGCAGCATTCTGAAGGGGGGGAGGGAGGGGTAGGTGCAATATGGTGAAGGGAATGGGCTGCCTGACAGGGTGGTGGTGGCAGATTCAACTGAAGCCTTCAAAAGAAAATTGGATAGATAACTGGAGACCGCAACGCCATGGGGGGTGAGGTTGGGTGACCCTGCTTCAGCAAGGAGCTGCCACACAATGGGCTGAATGGTCTTCTTAAATGCTTTATTTATTCATTTACAAGGATATGGACGTCGCTGGTAAGGCCAGCATTTAATTCCCATCCCTAATTGCCCTTGAGAAGTTGGTGGTGGGCTGCCTTCTTGACACGCTGCAGTCCTTCTGGTGTAGGTACACCCACAGTGCTGTTAGGGAGGGCGTTCCAAGATTCTGGCCCAGTGATAGTGAAGGAACGACGATACATTTCCATGTCAGGATGGTAGTGATGGTGATGTTCCTATGTGTCTGCTGCCATTGTTCTTCTAGATGGTATGCGGTTGTAGGTTTAGAAGGGGCAGCACGGTAAGATGGTGGTCAGCATAAATGCTTCACAGCTCTAGGGTCCCAGGTTCGGTTCCCAGCTGGGTCACTGTCTGTGCGGAGTCTGCACGTCCTCCCCGTGTGTGCGTCGGTTTCCTCCCACAGTCCAAAGATGTGCGGGTTAGGTGGATTGGCCATGCTAAATTGCCCGTAGTGTCCTTAAAAGTAAGGTTATGGGGGGGGGGGTTGTTGGGTTACGGGTATAGAGTGGATACGTGGGTTTGAGTCGGGTGATCATTGCTCGGCACAACATCGAGGGCCGAAGGGCCTGTTCTGTGCTGTACTGTTCTATGTTCTAAGGTGCTGTCGAAGAAACCTTGGTGAGTTCCTGCACTGCATCTTATAGATGGTCCACACACCATCTTGAGTGTTGTCAGAGCTGCACTCATCCAGGTATGTGGAGAGTATCCTATCACACCCCTGACTTGTGCCCTGTAGATGGCGGACAGACTTTGGGGAGTCAGGAGGTGAGTTACTCGCCACAGGATTCCTAGCCTCTGACCTGCTCTTGGAGCTACAGCCATAACTAGTTAAGTTTAGTTTCTGGTCAATAGTGAAAATAGTAAAAAATAGTAGGGGCAGCACGTTAGCACAGTATTTAGTACTGTTGCTTCACAGCTCCAGGGTCCCTGGTTCGATTCCCGCCTTGGGTCACTGTCTGTGCGGAGTCTGCATGTTCTCGTGCCTGCGTAGGTTTCCTCCGGGTGCTCTGGTTTCCTCCCACAAGTCCAAAGATGTGCAGGTTGGGTGGATTGGCCATTCTAAATTACCCTTAGTGTCCAAAAAGATTAGGTGGGGTTACGGGGATAGGGTGGAGGTGTGGGCTTAAGTAGGGTGCTCTTTCCAAGGTCCCGTGCAGACTCGAAGGGCCGAAAGGCCTCCTTCTGCACTGTAGATTCTATGATTCTATAAACCCCCAGATATTGGAAATAACCACTCTAATCATTCTATATGATGCTCTGTTCAGCCCAACTAACGGGATGAAAAATCTTCTTATTGTGGTGGATATTGTTCATATGGAGTTTGAGGAGGACTTTGACAAAGTTTCCTGAGGGAAGTTACTCAGGAACATGAAGGAGGTACAGAGCTAGGGAGAGAGAGTGGATTACAAACTGGGCTACAAGCTGTAGAAGTGACGAAACACAGAGCAGGACTCGTGGGCAGTTTCTCAAGGTGGTTGGGAGTGTTCTGTTCTGCTCTTGGCGCATGCCAGTGAATAGAGGGTGTGGAGTCTACATTGCAGATAATTTTAACATTATAGGTCTGATTAATTGTTAAAAAGATAAAAAAAAACAGCAAAGGACTATTGACGAGATGGGGGAATGAGCTAAAATGTGACAGCTGGAATTCAGTGTCAGCAAGATTAAGATGACGTATTTTGATTGTGAAAAAATAGCAGTAATTATAGTTGGAATGGGGGTTGGTTTGAGCATGTGGAGGAGCAGAAGGAGTTGGAATGCCAGTGTCTCCAAGTATTAAAGGCAGCAGCTGTGGATAAAAAGGCTGGAAATAAATATTCTAGGTTATATTGCAAGGTATAGAATATAAAAGCCACAAGGTAGTAATCAGCCAATGTAATAAGTCCACAGTTAGAGGACATAGAACATAGAACAGTACAGCACAGAACAGGCCCTTCGGCTCTCAATGTTGTGCCGAGCATTATCCGAAACCAAGATCAAGCTATCCCACTCCCTGGATATAATATTGGGCTCTACACTAGAGGGAGGATGTTGAGGTGTTAGGGAGGGAACAGCAGATGTTCACTAGGAGAAAGACAAATGATGCCTATTTTGTTAGAATTTTGTAGATTACAGGGCAATGCTGAAGGGCAGCACGGTCTTGAAGAACACCACCCAAATTCCTTCCAAGGCAGACATCATCCCGTTCCTTCACTGTCGCTGGGTCAAAATCCTGGAACTCCCTCTCTAACAGCACTGTGGGTGTGCCTACACCAGATGGACTGCAATGATTCAAGATGGTGGCTCTCCGCCACTTTGTCAAGAGGCAGTTAGGGATGGGCAATAAATGCTGTCTAGCATAACAAACAAAAAGTACTTAAATTGTGAAATGACAGACAAAAGTAGATAAACACAGTGATCTAAACGTGGATGCTGGAAATCTGAAATTAAAAACAGAAAATTCTGAAAACAGAAACAGCAGGTCTGGTGCTGTCTGCGGAGAGAGAAACAGAGTTAATGCTTCAGGCCGCAATCTTTTTAAAAAACAAATTCCAATTAAGGGGCAATTTAGCGTGGCCAATCCACCTACTCTGCACGTTTTGGGGTTGTGGGGGGGTGGGGGGGGGGGGGGGGGGGGGGGGAGACCCACGCAGACACGGGGAGAATGTACAAACTCCACACGGACAGTGACCCGGGGCTGGGATCGAACCGGGGTCCTCAGCACAGTGAGGCAGCGCTGCTAACCACTGTGCCACCGTGACGCCCATTTAGGTCACAATCGTTCATAAGAACTGTTTCCATGTTGTAACTTCCAATTATTCCACATAGGGTGCCTACCTCGCACATTTAACAATTCCAATCCCCTCTCCTCCTTTTCCAGGTGCCATGTCTGGGTGTTGGCGACCATGTACCTCCATTGGATTGTTCCGCGGTGATAGTTGGCAAAATACTGCAGTGGTTTGCCGTTACCTTTCGCAGGTTGGCTGAGCAGGAAACTCTCCCACCCTTACTGCCTGCCCAGGCGTATTGGAAGGATTTCCAGGCTGGTAATCAACATCAGATCCTGAAGTGAGACTTGAACACAGAGCTTCTGACCCAGAGACAGGGACACTAACCTCTGAACCAAAAGAGCTGCGCTCTCACGCTCCCTAAACTTGGGCTCATTCAAAATTCTGTTGCTCGTATCCTAATATTGCTGAGTCAGAAGCTGGTGCAGATTTAATTGCAAGTTATGTAAATCTAGAACTTTCTTCCTCAAAAGGCTGTGGATGTTGCAGTGTATCAGAGGATATGAAGCAAAGGTTAGTAAATCAAGCAAAGGTACAGTATGGATCAGGCATGTTCTAATTGAATGATGAGCAGGCTCAAGCGGTTGATTAGCCCCCTGCTCATTTATTATGAAACAAGATGGTGGCTGGGACTGAGAAGAGGAAAGGAATGGAAAAGCTTTGACCGGGGAAGGAGTTGTGGTATGCGGAAGGGGGGAAGTTAGGGAAACAGGAAATGGAAACAGAGCTTTCTGAATACAGTTGCGATGAAGACAACGATCATGACACCTCAATAACCCAACAAATCCACAAGGAATAGGGGATGACTCTGTAGGGTTGCCAACCTTCCAGGATTAGCCTGGAGTATCCAGGAATTGATGATCAATCTCCAGGACACTGCTGGGTATGACCCTGGAGAAATATGATCAGGACATTAAACAATTTGCTTTTGCTCATTTTCTTTGAGCGTTTCTCTTTATCAGATGCAAAGCTGTTTGGCTGACAGTCAAGCATCACCCAATTGGGTAATGAGTCTTTTTGCTTTCCAATTGGCCTGGAAGGCCGTGGATCTGGACGGATGTGTTGGCCGATTAATGGCTGGACTGTGTGGGCAGGTCATCTGATCAAACCTCCATAAATACATTTAATCACAGACCCAATGACTCTGGTACCTGTAAAGGGATTGGGCCCACTGTCTTTCCTCCTAACCCCCACGGGGTCCGTGTCCGATGTAACAAAGTTCAGATTCTTTGCTGGGGAGGTGCTCTTCATCTCAGTGATGCTGGAGGCTGAAGCCTTGAGATTCTCCTCACTGTTCTGCGAGCGGGGTGTCATGCTGCTGTAGTCCCAGTGGTCCCTCGGTGTGTGAGAGTGGTGGTTTGTAAGTGGGTCCTTATCTCCATCCGGATCTCCTTTACTCAAAGCATCTGAAATCCAAGGCTTTAATGAATATCACACTCAACCCCTCAGTCCACACACTCAATGATGGGTGTACATCACTACATGTTAAAATACACCCCCCCATTCTCAAACTGCAAAGCCGCCTCTCATTTCCAGAGGGTTTCGCTGGGTTAGGACTCTATGCGCCTTGGTGGATGGATCAGAGAAAACATTTCCCCTTACCGGGCAATTCTAAAAGTAGGAATTACACAAGACGAATAAACCCAATACTGAATTCAAGGGAAAGTGCTTTACAGGGAAACGGTGAGTTGAGGAAACTTGCTCCCTCACGCAGTGGTCAAGATGAATAGTTTAGGTGTAATAAGGCAAATGCAAAAGGGAGAAAGGAATGATGTGGTGGTCGATGAAATGCTGCATAAATCTTAGCTGATTAACAAAACTGCAGGTTGACAACTGCCCGCTGTGGGTGGTTCAGGAAAGAGTTCACTCCACATGGTTGAAGAGTATAATCCCTATCTATGGATAAAATCCCAAACTTTTCCGTGCGATAGTCCTCCAGATCTAGAAGGTTTTACAATTAGTTTCAATTTTCCATGATGGGAAGACAGTAATTATCAAACATGGCAATCAAACTGTTAAGGTCCATTCCTCAAGATTAATCAGAATTAATGATAGAATTTTAGACTCTGAGCAGAAGAAAACAAGGCAAAATAGTCATGAGGTAGTGCAGAACTTGACACAGAACCCCACAGTCTAGCTGAAAGAAGAAGCTTTTCAGCTTGCACTCATCAGAACAATCGTAAGACTAACAATGTTGAGGCAACAACAACTTTATAGTATGTGAGAAGAAAGTGCTGATTAGTTGGCACGTGGACTCTCATTGGTTGGACATTGCCCTGAGGAATAAATTCAGTGAGACACTTATTTTGTTTAGCTGAAACAGGTGCAATGTGTGTACATCTTCTTTCTGTCTGCAAAGATATGCTGAGGATTAGTTAGCAAATCTTGTCCAATCGCCAATGGTGAGGGGTATCTCGCATTGTAGTGGTTTGGACAGAACCTGAAGTTTAAAATTTTAATTTGTGGCTATGGAGGGATTTATATACGAGGAGAAGTTGAGTATGTTTGGCCTGCACTCATTGGTGTTTAGAAGAATGAGAGGTGACCTTATTGAGACATAAATGATTCTCAGGGGGCTTGACAGTGTAGACAACGAGAGGATGTTTCCCCTGTGGGAGAATGTAGGACCAGAGGACGTAATCTCAGAATAAGGGGGTCGCCCATTTTAAGACAGAGATGAGAAGGAAATTCTTACCTCAGAGGGTAGTGAATTTTAGACTCTTAGAGACCCTACAGTGCAGGAGGCCATTCCTCCCATCAAAATTCTTTACCACAGAGAGCTGTAGAAGCTGGGTCGTTAAGTATGTTCAAGGCTGAGATAGTAAGAGAATCAAGAGTTGGGGATAAAGCCTGAAAGCGGAGTTTAGAATTATCACATCAGATCAGTCATGATATTATTGAATGGTGGAGCAGACTCGATGGGCTGAATGGCCTATTTCTGCTCCTACGCCTTATGTTCTAATTTGTTTTGACATTTTGGTTGTGCAAATTAACCCTAATTTTTATTTAAAGGCAGAGACGGGAATCTGTTAAATTGTGTTTAATTGTATGCAGGAGGAGGTTGGCTTCAACTGGGGATTCATTTTAGTTTTAGAAATAGACAAAACTATAATTGTGTTTTTTGATGTGGAGATGCCGGTGTTGGACTGGGATGAGCACAGTAAGAAGTCTTACAACACCAGGTCCAACTAGCTTTCAGAGCACTGCTCCTCCTTCACCTGATTCACCTGAGGAAGGAGCTGCGCTCCGAAAGCTAGTGATTCCAAACAAACCTGTTGGACTTTAACCTGGTGTTGTCAGACTTCTTACTATGTTTTTTTGAGTTTAGGAGGTGTATATTTGTTATGAACAACTGTGTAAATAAATGTAAAAGCGTGCAAAGATTATCTGCTAGTAATTCATATATCACAGAATCCTAGAATGCCGACATAATTCATATATCTGATGGTATTTCACATATCATAGAACCCCTACTGTGCAGAAGGAGGCCATTCGGCGCATCACCTCTGCACTGTCTCTTTGATAGGTCATTCCACCTAGGCCGAATCCCTCACCCTATTCTTGCAATCCTCCCCTAAGGGACAATTTAACATAGCCAATTCACCTTTTTTATTCTATAAATTTAGAGTACCCAATTATCTTTCTTCCAATTAAGGGACAAGTTAACGTGGCCAATTCACCTACTCTGCACATTTTTGGGTTGTGGTGGCGAAACCCACGCAAACACGGGGAGAATGTGCAAACTCCACACGGACAGTGATCCAGAGCCGGGAACGAACCTGGGACCTCAGCGCCGGAGGCCGCAGTGCTAACCACTGCATCACCGTGCTGCCCTGCACAGCCAATCCACCTAACCTGCACATCCTTCGACTGTGGGAGGAAAACGAAGCACCCGGGGGGGAATCCATGCAGACGCGGGAAGAATGTGCAAACGGCAAACATCACCTGAGGTCGGAATGAAACCCGGGTCCCTGGGGATGTGAAGCAGCAGTGCTAAACACTGTGCCACCGTGCCACCATTGCTGGTAATTCATATATCTGATGATATTTCACAAATCTGCCAATGGATTATTGCCAGGAGATTTGTGAGATTGTTGACAAGGCCTTTCAACCATCGCCGATAACCTGCTCTTCTCTTCACTTAGTGGCTTCTCAATGGTACAGCTAAGATCGTCATGGTAATGCTCAGTGCTAGAGAACACCCAGCATGTCGTACTGCAGGCTGTTACTCCATTCTTAAATTTCCCACTGGGTTAGAGATATAGGATTTGCTGTCCAGTCCACCATTAAATATTGTGGCCTTGGGAAAGGCAACAGTAATGGAGTCATTATTTCCCATCCCGCCAGCCCCGTTAGCAGTGGGATTCTCCTTTCCCGCAGCCGGCCAATGGGGCTCCATTGTGGCCACCCCACGCCGTCGGGGAACCCGTGGGTGTGAGTGCACTGCCAGTGAATTGGAGGCTCCCGCCGACGGAGAATCCCACAGATAGACTAACCTAAGCAATCCATTTATCTGCAATGGAGCCAGACATGATACAAGGAAAATCTGCAGAGATGGAGAGATCTGGAAACAAACTGATTTGAAGTATGTTCATGGCAGTGGGAGAATGGGGATAGAGTGATCAAATAATACACGGTGGACAGTTATTGCCTCTAATGCAGCCAGGTTTTGCTTCTCCCTGCAGACAGTGTGGTGTGTGATACGGGTCTGTGAGTGTATAACTGACCATCATCTTGATGTTTGGCTCTGATTCACTGGTTGGCTTTTTCTCATCCTCCTCATCCTCGTGTGTCCATCTGGAGATCCAATTTTGGAATGGGTGACACTAAATATAGATTAATAGAATCCCTAGAGTGCAGAAAGACGCCATTTGGCCCATCGAGTCTGCATCAACCCTCCGAAAGAGGACCCTACCCAGGCCCACTACTTCTCCCTATCCCTGTAACTCTACCTAACCTGCACACCTATGGATAGCCCTTGTATAATGGAGGTAGGATCAGAGCCCTCGGTCTGCATACTCACCAGAGTTACTCCTTTCCCGGAAAGAGCGCTTCCTTCGTCGGACTCGCCTGTCCCCATTGTCAGAATCCTCACTGGGGCTTGAGCGGAGGATCCGGTCTGCCTGTTAAATACAGTTTAATCACACAGTCACAACATCCACAAGAAAACCTTCTCATCGGGCACCTTTCCCTATTGGTTGTGGGTTGGGTGAGGGGTAGATTACCTGTAGTATGTCAGTACACTGATACATAGATAACCATCAGGCACATTCAGTGTACACTGATACACAAAGCTCTCGGTGTACACTGACACACAGACATACTCAATGCACATGGGACGTAGATACACCAGTGTACAGTGACACATTCAGTAAACACTGGTGCACAGACACGTAGGTTGGCCACTGACACACGTGGTGCATGCTTGTACAAAGACAGAGAAAACACAGGTACACGGACACACTCGTGGTACTCCTGGGCGTGGACACACTCAGTAGCCCTGATTTCAAATGCACAAGTGGGGGAGACTTAATGAGCATGCTGTGTCAAAACAGGCAGTGCACCTGGTGGATCATGGGACATGTGACTGGCAGAGGAGGAGGAACTGAGGAGGGCTCAGCACCAGGAGCTTCGGGGTTATTCTATCCCCTGACTTATCTGGAACAACACCAAGGGGGAATCAGCTAGTGCAATGTTAAATATCTCCAAGGATAATGGGCAAAGAGGAGATTTCAGATGGCATAGAATAATGCGGAATCATGGAAGTTACAACACAGAAAGGAGGTATTCAGTAATAGGGAGTATTCAGCGATAGGGGGTATTCAGCAATAGGAGGTATTCAGCAATAGGGGGTATTCAGCGATAGGGGGTATTCAGCGATAGGGGGTATTCAGCAATAGGGGGTATTCAGCGATAGGGGGTATTCAGCAATAGGGGGTATTCAGCGATAGGGGGTATTCAGCAATAGGGGGTTATTCAGCGAAGGGGGTTATTCAGCAATAGGGGGTTATTCAGCAATAGGGGGTTATTCAGCGAAGGGGGTTATTCAGCAATAGGGGTTATTCAGCGATAGGGGGTTATTCAGCGAAGGGGGTTATTCAGCAATAGGGGGTATTCAGCGAAGGGGGTTATTCAGCAATAGGGGGTTATTCAGCAATAGGGGTTATTCAGCGATAGGGGGTATTCAGCGAAGGGGGTTATTCAGCAATAGGGGGTATTCAGCGAAGGGGGTTATTCAGCAATAGGGGGGTATTCAGCAATAGGGGGTATTCAGCGAAGGGGGTATTCAGCGAAGGGGGTTATTCAGCAATAGGAGGTATTCAGCAATAGGGGGTATTCAGCAATGGGGGTATTCAGCGAAGGGGGTTATTCAGCAATGGGGGGTATTCAGCAATAGGGGGTATTCAGCGAAGGGGGTATTCAGTGAAGGGGGTTATTCAGCAATAGGGGGGTATTCAGCAATAGGGGGTATTCAGCGAAGGGGGTATTCAGCGAAGGGGGTTATTCAGTAATAGGAGGTATTCAGCAATAGGGGGTATTCAGCGAAGGGGGCTATTCAGCAATAGGGGGTATTCAGCAATAGGGGGTTATTCAGCAATAGGGGGTTATTCAGCAATAGGGGGTTATTCAGCAATAGGGGGTTATTCAGCAATAGGGGGTATTCAGCAATAGGGGGTTATTCAGCGAAGGGGGTATTCAGCGAAGGGGGTTATTCAGCAATAGGAGGCATTCAGCAATAGGGGTTATTCAGCAATAGGGGTTATTCAGCAATAGGGGGTTATTCAGCAATAGGGGGTTATTCAGCAATAGGGGGTTATTCAGCAATAGGGGGTTATTCAGCGAAGGGGGTTATTCAGCAATAGGGGGTATTCAGCGAAGGGGGTTATTCAGCAATAGGGGGTTATTCAGCAATAGGGGGTTATTCAGCGAAGGGGGTTATTCAGCAATATGAGGCATTCAGCAATAGGGGATATTCAGCGATAGGGGGTATTCAGCAATAGGGGGTATTCAGCAATAGGGGGTATTCATCAATAGGGGGTTATTCAGCGAAGGGGGTTATTCAGCAATAGGGGGTTATTCAGCGAAGGGGGTTATTCAGCAATAGGGGGTATTCAGCGAAGGGGGTTATTCAGCAATAGGGGGTATTCAGCAATAGGGGGTTATTCAGCAATAGGGGTTATTCAGCGAAGGGGGTTATTCAGCGAAGGGGGTATTCAGCGAAGGGGGTTATTCAGCAATAGGGGGTATTCAGCGAAGGGGGTATTCAGCAATAGGGGTTATTCAGCAATAGGAGGTATTCAGCAATAGGGGGTATTCAGCGAAGGGGGTATTCAGCGATAGGGGGTATTCAGCGATAGGGGTTATTCAGCAATAGGGGGTATTCAGCGAAGGGGGTTATTCAGCGAAGGGGGTTATTCAGCAATAGGGGGTATTCAGCAATAGGAGGTATTCAGCAATAGGGGGTATTCAGCGAAGGGGGTTATTCAGCGATAGGGGGTATTCAGCAATAGGGGGTTATTCAGCAATAGGGGGTATTCAGCGAAGGGGGTATTCAGCGAAGGGGGTTATTCAGCAATAGGGGGTATTCAGCAATAGGGGGTATTCAGCAATAGGAGGTATTCAGCAATAGGGGTTATTCAGCAATAGGGGGTATTCAGCGAAGGGGGTTATTCAGTAATAGGGGGTTATTCAGCAATAGGGGGTATTCAGTGAAGGGGGTTATTCAGCAATAGGGGGTTATTCAGCGAAGGGGGTATTCAGCGAAGGGGGTATTCAGCAATAGGGGGTATTCAGCAATAGGGGGTTATTCAGCGAAGGGGGTTATTCAGCAATAGGGGGTTATTCAGCGAAGGGGGTTATTCAGCAATAGGGGGTTATTCAGCAATAGGGGGTATTCAGCGAAGGGGGTTATTCAGCAATAGGGGGTATTCAGCAATAGGGGGTATTCAGCGAAGGGGGTTATTCAGCAATAGGCGGTTATTCAGCGAAGGGGGTATTCAGCGAAGGGGGTATTCAGCAAAGGGGGTATTCAGCAATAGGGGGTTATTCAGCGAAGGGGGTATTCAGCAATAGGGGGTATTCAGCGAAGGGGGTATTCAGCAATAGGGGTTATTCAGCAATAGGGGGTATTCAGCGAAGGGGGTATTCAGCAATAGGGATTATTCAGCAATAGGGGGTTATTCAGCGAAGGGGGTATTCAGCGAAGGGGGTATTCAGCGAAGGGGGTATTCAGCAATAGGGGGTTATTCAGCAATAGGGGGTATTCAGCGAAGGGGCTTATTCAGCAATAGGGGTTATTCATCGAAGGGGGTTATTCAGCAATAGGGGGTTATTCAGCAATAGGGGGTATTCAGCGATAGGGTGTATTCAGCAATAGGGGGTTATTCAGCGAAGGGGGTTATTCAGCACAAAATCATTGGGGGGTGGGGGGGGGGTTAAACACCTCTTGTATTTGCAACTGGGCTTTCCAAGCACATTCCCCTCTTCTTGCCTCATATTTAGTTAATAAATACTATCACAATCCCTTCTTAAAGTTCCTCCCTTGTTACTGCTTGTGGTGAACGATCTAATACCCCTCTGTGAGAAAGCACTTCCTCAAACTCCCTGGGCTGGATTCTCCGTTTAGACGGCTAACTGCCGGCGCCAGTGGAGCATGTGTGGTCTTTTCCGACCAGAAAAACCCGGCACCGCCTCCTCACCTACTCTAGGACCGGTGAGGGGCTCGCAGTAGCCCGGGTGAAATTACTGCCTCCCGCGCCGAAAACGGCCAGAGAATGGCGGGTCCCGGGTTGCGCATGCACATGGCTGACAACCTGCAGCCTTCCAAATGGCGCTGGCCGTGCGTGGACCCGACCCCACCATCCGCGACCCCACAGCCCACTTCCTGGCCACCCTCCATCAGTCCCCCCATCCCTCACGGACGCTGCCCCCTTCCAACGGGACGAGTGTGGCAGTGCTGAACACAATTCTCAGCCGCCATGCCGGGTTCCCGCATGGCCGAGACCACACGTGTCCCACGCCATTGGGAATTTGGCCAATCGGGGCCGGAGCATCGCGGGAGGGTCAGCCAATAATGCACCAGCGCCGTTGCAATGGCGCGCGATGCGATGACGACATTTCTGAGGAGACGGAGCATGGCTGACCGGCGTCAAATCGCTGCCGATTTCGGCATCGGCAATGGAGAATCTCGCCCCCCCCCCCCACTCCAATCATTCCCTCGGTGACAATCATTTGCCTTTTCCCTCGTTATCCTTTCTCCAGTCACTGCAAACAATCTACGTTCCCTCTCGAAGCCTTTTACAATCTTTAAAGTCCCGATTAGCTCCCCTGCTGACCCTCCACTGCTCCAGTGAAAACCCCCCCCCAATGATTTTGTGCCTTTCTCTTCCCCCCTTGTCTCTCAGTGATTCCAGGATTAGCAGCGATACTGAGGTGGAGTCCACCTGAGAGGAACACCTCAAGGCCACCGAGGTGGCAGAATTGTGGATCCAGGTTTCAGCGACAGGGAGGAAACGTGATCAGAAGCTCAGGTCAACCTGGGACATGGACAATTCACACAGTCTGATTCTGATCATTGAGCAAGGAAGGAGAGCGTGTCATGGAGGTTGTGACTGGACCCAACATATGGTTCATAAAGCTGCTGGGGGGGCCTAAGGGGTTACATTGAGGGGACAGGCTGCAAACACCTCTTGTGTTTAGGAGATTTTGGGTCATATTGTTTGAACTGAGAACAGGGAAATTATTGGCTCTGTGAGGAGATCGAAAGCATGTGGCTATTCAGGAGTCGAATTAGGAATAATTTTTCACACAGGATAGTGGAAAGTTGGAACTCACACGGGAATGAATTGGAGCTTTCGGGATTAAGTTTGAAGCATTTTTGTTGAGTAAGGGTATTTAAAGGTTTTTAAACCCTTCTGGCTCTACACAAGCTGTGAGCTGCAATTAAACTACCAGGCAGAAACCCTGAGAGCTCCCCCCCGGTGTTGAGGTTTCCTGTGCTGTGGAGTGCAATTGGTGCCATTTCATCAATCAACCACCAGGAGGAGACCAATCCTAGATCGGTACTTGACTCCTGGCACAGGCAATGTTCAGGACAAACACAGAACAATCCCATGCTCTGTGTATCTTTCATATAGAACTGACAGACAAGATCCTCACCTTACAGACTCAGTCTCGTTGAACATTTAAAGATTTACCTTAATTAGGAGGCATGGTATATTGTGTCATTACGAGCAGGAGAGTTTCAAAGAGGCATTATTAACTGAACTTTTAACTGAGTTCAAAGAATCATAGAATCCCTTCAGTGCAGAAGGCGGCCATTTGGCCCATCAAGTCTGCACCGACCATCCGAAAGACCACCCTACCCAAGTCCACTCCCCCATCCCTGTAACATAACCTGCACAACCCTGGACACGAAGGGGCGATTTAGCCTGTCCAATCCACCTAACCTGCACATCTTTGGACGGTGGGAGGAATCCGGAGCACCCGGAGGAAACCCACGCAGACACGGGGAGAATGTGCAATCTCAACATAGACAGTCATCCAAAGTTGGAATCTAACCCGGGTCTCTGGCGCCGTGAGACAGCAGTGCTAACACTGTGCCAGCGTGCCGACTCAATGTGTGTGAGATACTTCACTTGAGACCTGAGAATGAGCAGAACATTTTCCTAATGCTGAGAGGCTAGGAAGAAGATTTGGGGAGTTTATATACATAATCACTAAAAGCAAGTGGCCAAATACAAAAGCAATCACAAACGCTGATGGGGTGCTGGCCTTTTTCTTAAGGTGGTGTTGAATAGAAAGAGGAGGATGTGATTTTTCAGTTGCATGGTCAGACTTTCGGTGATGTATTGGGCGCGATTCTCCGACCCCCACGCCGGGTGGGAGAATCGCGGGAGTGCCAGGCGAATCATGCCACGCCGCCCTGGCACCCGCACGCGATTCTCCCACCCCCCCAAAACGGCGTGTCGAGCGGCGATTCTCCGGCCCAGATGGGCCGAGCGGCCTGCCGAATCTGACCGGTTCACACCGGCGCCAACCACACCTGGTCGCTGCCGGCGTGAACAGCGCGTGAAGGCTGCGTGTGCGGCCTGTGGGGGGTGGAGGGAGAATCGAGCACCAGGGGAGTGCTCAGGAGGGGTCTGGCCCATGATCAGTGCCCACTGATCGTCGGGCCGGCGTCTCTGAAAGACGCACTCTTTTCCCTCTGCCTCCCTGCAGGATCAATCCTCCATGTCTTGCGGGGCAGCGGAGGGGAAGACGGCAACTGCGCATGAGCGGGTTGGCGCCGGCCAACCTGCGCATGTGCGGGTGATGTCATTTAGGCGCCGCCGGCCGCGTCATTCAGGCGGCGCCGCTTTGACGCAAGCGTCAAGGTCCGGCGTGCGAGATTGACGCGCCGCCGCTCCTAGCCCCCTGTGGGTGGGAGAATAGGGGGCGAAGAGCGGCCTCCAACGCCGGAGTGAAACACTCCGGTTTTCACTCCGGCGTCGGCACTTTGTCTTCCTTTGGGAGAATCGCACCCATTGTGCTCAGTCCTGGGCACCGCACCTCAGGAAGGACATCCTGGTGTTGGAGAGGGTGCGGTGAAGATTCAATCTGAACTACACTGTGGCTTAAAGGGTTAAATTATGAGGACAGAATTCAGGGATTAGGTTTATAGACTCTGAGAGTTTAGAAGATTAAGAGGTGATCTGATTGAGACGTTTAAGAAGATAGAGAGAAACTGTCCAAAGACGTGGAGGTTAGGTGGATTGGCCATGCCAAATTTCCCTTAGTGTCCAAAAAGGTTAGGAGGGGTTAGTGGGTTATGTGGATAGGGTGGAAGTGAGGGCTTAAGTGGGTTGGTACAGACTCGATGGGCTGAATGGCCTCCTTCTGCACTGTATGTTCTATGTATCTAAGATGAGCTATGCGGCGATGTCTTATCCCAGGAGAGTGGCTCACAAGAGAGGGAAAAGACCATTGGCCAGCCGGACTCAGAATAAAAACGTAACCCATCACCAAATGGCAAGGGAGTCAAAGGTTACGTGCGACAGGTGGGGTAGGCAGGGAAAATTGTAGCTTTTAAGATCACCTCTCATTCTTCAAAGCTCCAGAGAATATAAACCCAATTTACTCAAGCCTCTCATCGTAGACGGGATTGTCCGTGATCGGCACGATGGCCCGCGCCGGCGTCAAAGGTAGCGGAATTTTCCGCAATTCCGGGGCTAGGCCGATGCAGGAGGGATTGTCGCGGCGAAGGGACTGCACGAGTTAGCGCATGCGCAGAACCAGACCGACCGGCGTATTCTGGTGCATGCGCAGGGAGGTGTCTTCTCTGCGCCGGCCATGGCGGAGCCCTACAGGGGCCGGGGCGGAAGGAAGAAGTGCCCCCATGGCACAGGCCCGCCCACAGATCAGTGGGCCCTAATTGCGGGCCAGGCCACCCTGGGGGCCACCCCCTGGGTCGGTTCCCCCCCGCGCCGCCTCCGCGGACCGCACCAGCCAACTTACCTGCCAGGTCCCGCCATGTGGGACCATGTCCAATCCATGCTGGCGGGACTGGCCAAAAACGAGCTGCCGCTCGGCCCATCGGGGCCTGGAAAATTGACGGGGGGGGGGGGGCGCTGCCAACGGCCCCCGACCGGCGTGGCGTGAATTCCACCCCCGCCCGAACACTGGCGCTGGAGAATACGGCAGCCGGCAGTGGAGGGGGATTCACCTCCCCCCCCGGGATTCACCAACCCGGCGGGGGTCGGAGAATCCCTCTCCATAAATCCCACAATATAGGGGTGAATCTTGTGAACCTTCGCTGTATGGCCATCACTGCAAGTATATTGCTCCTTAAATATGGAGCCCACAACTGCACACAGTATTCCAAGATGTGGTCTCACCAAAGCCCCTGTACAACAGAAACAAGACGTCTTTATTCTTGGACTCCAATCCTCCTGCAAGGCTCACATGACATCTGCTTTCCTAATTGCTGTACCTGCATGCTAACTCTCTGCGATCCCTGTACTCGCATCCCCAGTTTTCTCTGAACATCAACATTTACAAGTTCACATCTTTAAAAAATATATTCTGATCTATTCTATCCACGATCGTTTTGAGTGGCGGAGCAGGCTCATTGGGACAATTTATGGGTATCACTGGGTGTACACTGGGACACAGGCAGACTGGGTGTACACTGGGACACAGGCACACTGGGTGTACACTGGGACACAGGCACACTGGGTGTACACTGGGACACAGGCAGGCTGGGTGTACACTGGGACACAGGCAGACTGGGTGTACACTGGGACACAGGCACACTGGGTGTACACTGGGACACAGGCAGACTGGGTGTACACTGGGACACAGGCACACTGGGTGTACACTGGGACGCAGGCAGACTGGTACACTGGGACACAGTCAGACTGGGTGTACACTGGGACACAGGCAGGCTGGGTGTACACTGGGACACAGGGAGGTTGGGTGTACACTGGGACACAGGAAGGCTGGGTGTACACTGGGACACAGGGAGGCTAGGTGTACACTGGGACACAGGCAGACTGGGTGCACACTTGGACACAGGCAGACTGGGGGTACACTGGGACACAGGCAGACTGGGTGTACACTGGGACACAGGCAGACTGGGTGTACACTGGGACACAGGCAGACTGGGTGTACACTGGGACACAGGCAGACTGGGTGTACACTGGGACACAGGCAGACTGGGTGTACACTGGGACACAGGCACACTGGGTGTACACTGGGACACAGGCAGGCTGGGTGTACACTGGGACACAGGCAGACTGGGTGTACACTGGGACACAGGCAGACTGGGTGTACACTGGGACACAGGCAGACTGGGTGTACACTGGGACACAGGCAGACTGGGTGTACACTGGGACGCAGGCAGACTGGTACACTGGGACACAGTCAGACTGGGTGTACACTGGGACACAGGCAGGCTGGGTGTACACTGGGACACAGGGAGGTTGGGTGTACACTGGGACACAGGAAGGCTGGGTGTACACTGGGACACAGGGAGGCTAGGTGTACACTGGGACACAGGCAGACTGGGTGCACACTTGGACACAGGCAGACTGGGGGTACACTGGGACACAGGCAGACTGGGTGTACACTGGGACACAGGCAGACTGGGTGTACACTGGGACACAGGCAGACTGGGTGTACACTGGGACACAGGCAGACTGGGTGTACACTGGGACACAGGCAGGCTGGGTGTACACTGGGACACAGGCAGACTGGGTGTACACTGGGACACAGGGAGGCTGGGTGTACACTGGGACATAGGCAGACTGAGTGTACACTGGGACACAGGCAGGCTGGGTGTACACTGGGACACAGGCAGACTGGGTGTACACTGGGACACAGGGAGGCTAGGTGTACACTGCGACACAGGCAGACTGGGTGTAAACTGCGACACAGGCAGTCTGGGTGTACACTGGGACACAGGCAGGCTGGGTGTACACTGGGACACAGGCAGACTGGGTGTACACTGGGACACAGGGAGGCTAGGTGTACACTGGGACACAGGGAGGCTAGGTGTACACTGGGACACAGGCAGACTGGGTGTAAACTGGGACACAGGCAGACTGGGTGTACACTGGGACACAGGCAGACTGGGTGTACACTGGGACACAGGCAGACTGGGTGTACACTGGGGCACAGGCAGACTGGGTGTACACTGGGACACAGGCAGGCTGGGTGTACACTGGGACACAGGCAGACTGGGTGTACACTGGGACACAGGGAGGCTGGGTGTACACTGGGACACGGAGGCTGGGTGTACACTGGGACACAGTGAGGCTGGGTATACACTGGGACACAGGCAGACTGGGTGTACACTGGGACACAGGCAGACTTTGTGTACACTGGTACACAGGCAGACTGGGTGTACACTGGGACACAGGGCAGCTGGGTGTACACTGGGACACAGGCAGGCTGGGTGTACCCTGGGACACAGGCAGACTGGGTGTACACTGGGACACAGGCAGACTGGGTGTACAATGGGACACAGGCAGATTGGGTGTACACTGGGACACAGGCAGACTGGGTGTACACTGGGGCACTGGGAAGCTGGGTGTACACTCGGACACACGGAGGCTAGGTGTACACTGGGACACGGGGAGGCTGGGTGTACACTGGGACACAGGGAGTTTGGGTGTACACTGGGACACAGGGAGGCTGGGTGTACACTGGGACACAGGGAGGTGGGTATACACTGGGACACAGGCAGACTGGGTGTACACTGGGACACGGGGAGGCTGGGTGTACACTGGGACACAGGCAGACTGGGTGTACACTGGGACACAGGCAGACTGGGTGTACACTGGGACACAGGCAGGCTGGGTGTACACTGGGACACAGGCAGATTGGGTATACACTGGAACACGGGGAGGCTGGGTGTACACTGGGACACAGGCAAACTGGGTGTACACTGGGACACAGGGAGGCTGGGTGTACACTGGGACACAGGCAGACTGGGTGTACACTGGGACACAGGCAGACTGGGTGTACACTGGGACACAGGGAGGCTGGGTATACACTGGGACACAGGAGGACTGGGTGTACACTGGGACACAGGGAGGCTGGGTATACACTGGGACACAGGGAGGCTGGGTGTACACTGGGACACAGGGAGGCTGGGTGTACACTGGGACACGGGGAGGCTGGGTATACACTGGAACACGGGGAGGCTGGGTGTACACTGGGACACAGGAAGGCTGGGTGTACACTGGGACACAGGAAGGCTGGGTGTACACTGGAACACAGGAAGGCTGGGTATACACTGGGACACAGGAGGACTGGGTGTACACTGGGACACAGGGAGGCTGGGTATACACTGGGACACAGGGAGGCTGGGTGTACACTGGGACACGGGGAGGCTGGGTATACACTGGAACACGGGGAGGCTGGGTGTACACTGGGACACAGGAAGGCTGGGTGTACACTGGAGCACAGGGACGCCGGGTATACACTGGGACACAGGGCGGCTGTGTGTGGTGATATGAGTGGGAGCACTGCCATTGGTGCAGAACACTGATTTCCCATTGGCTCTGGCTGGTCATGTGCCTCTCATCTGATTGGCTGGGACTAGTCATGTGCCTGCTCACCAATTGGTCGAGAGGCAAGTAGACCCCGTCTCCGAGGCGGGGTATAAGTACCCAGGTTTCCCGGCGGTAGGCATTTCGCTGTAGTCGACCACTGGGCTAACAACTAGCTGATTAAAGCCACAGTTTGGATCTTCATTGTGTCTCGCGTCCAATTGATGGTACAGCAATTTAATCAGCTAGAATTTTGGAATGGAGCTACGCATCAAGCCTGACTGCCTCCGCACCAGCCTGCATGCCTCAAATGCATCTGCAATCTTTAACATCGGCAGACGTGCTTCAACAGTTACCTGACAACTGCAGTCAGCAAACCCTCCAAGGAGCAGAAACTCCACATCCACCACTCGTGCGTGGGCACGGCGGTATATTCAATGATTGAGGACGAAAAGGATTATGATGTGGCCATGGATATCCTGAAAGGACACTTTCCCCGGCCGGTCAACAAAGTATACGCACGGCATCTCCTGACGACTAGACAGCAGTTCCCCGGTGAGTCACGCGACGAGTTTTACCAGGCCCTCTCAGCTCTAGGGAGAATGTGCGCCTGTCCCCAAGTTTTGGCGACTGAGCACATGGAACTTTTAATTAGAGACGCTTACGTTGCTGGCATGCAGTCCCCTTCTATCCACCAACGATTGCTGGAGAAGAACGCCCTCAACCAAGCTGAGGCACGGACCCTTGCAACCTCCCTGGAGGTCGCTGACCTAAACGCCCGCGCATACGCCCCCGGCCGCGCAGCAACCCCCTGGACATCGTGGCACGCGCCACCCCTGTCCTCCGCTGACCCCGACCCCCCCCCCCCAGGCCTGCGCTGCGGGACGCTCCAACAAGCTAGCGGGGCCCCGCTGCTATTTTTTTGGTCTCTCCAAGCACCCCCGCCCGCGCTGCCTGGCCCACTCCGCTCTGTGTAAGAGCTGCGGGAAGAAGGGCCACTACGCGGTGGTCTGCCAGACCAAGTCGGTCGCTGCTGTTCCGCGCAGCGACCGTGGATTGCCCCCCCCGGGCCCCGCAACGACCTCTCCGGCCTGCCTCCCGACCAACCGCAACAGGCCCACGGTCCTCCCGACCCCCGCTCCCAGCTGCCTCAACCGGCCCGCATACGCCACTAACACTGCCCCCAGCTGCCACGAGGTCCCCACGGGCGCCGCCATCTTGGGCCCCGGACGCCACGCGCGGGTCATGGGCACCGTCATCTTGGGGCCCCGGCTCCACCTGCGGGTCCTGGGCGCCGCTGTCTTGGGTCAACACCCAAGGCCCTGCCAGCGATTACTCTGCCACCGAGGATGACCTGGAACTCTCGCCACGACTTGCTTCCATCACTCTCGACCAGTCGCGACCACGCTCGCTCGCCAAGACTATGACAACAATCCAGCTCAACGGACACAAGATGAAATGCCTACTGGACTCCGGGAGCACGGAAAGATTCGTCCACCCTGACACGGTAAGACGCTGCGCGTTCCCTATCCACCCAGTTAAGCATAAAATCGAATTGGCCTCGGGTTCGCATTCCGTCCAAATCACCGGGTGCTGCATAGCGGACCTCACGGTCCAGGGGAGGGTTTTCAAAAACTACAAACTCCTCATTCTCCCCCGTCTATGCGCTCCAGCACTCTTGGGCCTGAATTTCCAGTGCAACCTGCAGAGCTTAACCTTCCAATTCGGCGGCCCTATTCCCCCCCCTTACTGTCTGCAGCCTCGCGTCCCTCAAAGTGGACCCACCTTCCTTGTTTGCTAATCTCACCCCAGATTATAAACCTGCCGCCACCTGGAGCAGACGATACAGTGCCCAGGACCGGACCTTCATCGGGTCCGAGGTCCAGAGGCTCCTTAAGGAAGGAGTTATCGAGGCCAGCAACAGTCCCTGGCGAGTCCAAGTGCTGGTAGTTCGGACTGGGGAGAAAAACCGGATGGCCATCGGTTACAGTCAGACCATCAACAGGTTTACGCAGCTGGACGCGTACCCTCTCCCCTGTATTTCCGACCTGGTTAACATGATCGCGAAATACAAAGTCTTTTCCACGGTGGACCTTAAGTCCGCCTACCACCAGCTCCCCATCCGCGTGAGTGACCGCAAGTACACCGCGTTTGAGGCTGATGGGCGCCTCTACCACTTCCTCAGGGTTCCATTCGGTGTCACAAATGGGGTCTCGGTCTTCCAACGGGAGATGGACCGAATGGTCGACAAGCATGGGTTACGGGCTACCTTCCCGTACCTCGATAACGTCACCATCTGCGGCCACGACCAGCAGGACCATAACATCAACCTTCAAAAATTCCTCCGAACCGCGAAACTCCTTAATTTAACCTACAATAAGGATAAGTGCATGTTTCGCACCGACCGTCTAGCCATCCTCGGCTACGTAGTGCGTAACGGAGTGATAGGCCCCGATCCCGAACGCATGCGCCCTTTGATGGAACTCCCTCTCCCCAACTCCCTCAAATCCCTCAAACGCTGCCTGGGCTTCTTCTCCTATTACGCCCAGTGGGTCCCCAATTACGCCGACAAAGCCAGCCCCCTCATCCAGTCCACCTCCTTTCCCCTGTCGATGGAGGCCGGCTGGGCCTTTAGCCGCATCAAAGCGGATATCGCAAAGGCCACGATGCGCGCTATCGACGAGTCCCTCCCATTCCAGGTCGAGAGCGACGCATCTGACGTAGCTCTGGCGGCCACCCTGAACCAAGCGGGCAGACCCGTGGCCTTCTTCTCACGAACCCTCCACGCTTCCGAAATCCGTCATTCCTCGGTGGAAAAGGAGGCACAGGCCATAGTCGAAGCTGTGCGATATTGAAGGCACTATCTGGCCGGCAGGAGGTTTACCCTCCTCACAGACCAACGGTCAGTAGCTTTCATGTTTGATAATGCACAAAGGGGCAAGATCAAGAACGACAAGATCTTGTGGTGGCGGATCGAGTTGTCCACGTACAACTACGATATCTTGTATTGTCCTTGGAAGCTCAATGAGCCTTCCGATGCCGTATCCCGCGGTACCTGCGCCAACGCGCAGATTGACCGCCTCCGCTCCCTCCACACGGACCTCTGCCAGCCAAGGATCACTCGTTTTTACCCTTTTATTAAGATCCGCAACCTGCCCTACTCCGTTGAGGAAGTCAGGACCGTCACCAGGGACTGCCACGTCTGCGCCGAGTGCAAACCGCACTTCTACCGACCCGAACGAGCGCATCTGATCACGGCATCCCGCCTCTTTGAACGTCTCAGTATAGACTTCAAGGGTCTCCTCCCCTCCAACAACCGTAACACATATTTCCTGAGTGTTACGAGTACTCCCGCTTCCCTTTCGCCATCCCCTGTCCCGACATGACCACAACAACCGTCATAAAGGCCCTCCTATCCATCTTCTCCCTGTTCGGTTACCCCGCGTACATCCACAGAGACCGGGGGTCCTCCTTTATGAGTGACGAACTGCGTCAATTCCTGCTCAGCAGGGGCATAGCCTCTAGTAGGACGACCAGTTATAACCCCCGGGGTAACGGTCAGGTCGAGCGGGAGAATGGCACCATTTGGAAGACCATCCTGCTGGCCCTACGGCCCAGAGATCTCCCTATCCCCCGTTGGCAAGAGGTTATCTCCGACGCCCTGCATTCAATCCGGTCTCTCCTCTGTACTACCACTAATCAAACACCTCATGACCGTCTTCTTGTTTTCCCCAGGAAGTCGTCCTCAGGATCCCCTCTCCCGACCTGGCTGGCCACTCCCGGGCCCATCTTGCTCCGGAAGCATGTGCGGGTGCACAAGTCCGACCCGTTGGTTGAGCGAGTCCAGTTACTCCACGCCAACCCGCAGTATGCGTACATGGAGTATCCCGACGGTCGGCAGGATACGGTCTCGCTTCGGGACCTGGCACCCGCCGGCGTGCGGCCTTCTCCCCCTTCATCAACACGGGGCCCAACCCCAATTCCCCCCAGCGGCCCCCGCGCCCCCACGACCCAGCGCATATACCCCCCCTTATCCGATTACAGCGTCTCCCCCGACTCGGCCCGGGGTACGGAGACCCATCTACGACCGACGCTCCCGGAGGCAAGGACGACCATCGGCACGACGTCACCGGCTCCACTATGAACGGTCCACCAGAACATCACGGGCACCCGACAGGCTGATCGTGACCATCTGATGCAGCCATGGAACTTTATTGGTCTCTATTGTAATTTTGTTTAGTATGTAGTATGTAGTATTGTTTATTTTTGCCACAAGTCAGTGGGCAGCCCATATCTTCGATTATCTCTACTCATATCACCAGTCCTCGGACCCCCCCCTTCCCCTCACACCCCCTCCCCCCGCCTTATTTCTCCACAAGGGGGGAATGTGGTGATATGAGTGGGAGCACTGCCATTAGTGCAGAGCATTGGTTTCCCATTGGCTCTGGCTGGTCATGTGCCTCTCGTCTGATTGGCTGGGACTAGTCATGTGACTGCTCACCAATTGGTCGAGAGGCAAGGAGACCCCGCCTCCGAGGCGGTGTATAAGTACCCAGGTTTCCCGGCGGTCGGCCTTTCTCTGTAGTTGACCACCGGGCTAACAACTAGCTGATTAGAGCCACAGTTTGGATCTTCATCGTGTCTCGCTTCCAATTGATGGTACATCACTGGGTATACACTGGGACACAGGCAGGCTGGGTGTACACTGGAACACGGGCAGACTGGGTGTACACTGGGACACGGCGGCTGGGTATACACTGGGACACAGGCAGGCTGGGTGTACACTGGGACACAGGCAGGCTGGGTGTACACTGGAACACGGGCAGACTGGGTGTACACTGGAACACGGGCAGACTGGGTGTACACTGGAACACGGGCAGACTGGGTATACACTGGAACAAAGGGAGGCTAGGTGTACACTGGGACACAGGGCGGCTGGGTGTACACTGGGACACGGCGGCTGGGTATACACTGGGACACAGGCAGGCTGGGTGTACACTGGGACACAGGCAGGCTGGGTGCACACTAGAACACGGACAGACTGGGTGTACACTGGAACACGGGCAGACTGGGTGTACACTGGGACAAAGGGAGGCTAGGTATACACTGGGACACAGGGCGGCTGGGTGTACACTGGGACACAGGGCGGCTGGGTGTACACTGGGACACAGGCAGACTGGGTGTACACTGGGACACAGGCAGACTGGGTGTACACTGGGACAAAGGATGACTGGGTGTACACTGGGACACAGGCAGACTGGGTGTACACTGGGACACAGGGAGGCTGGGTGTACACTGGGACACAGGCAGACTGGGTGTACACTGGGACACAGGCAGACTGGGTGTACACTGGGACACAGGCAGACTGGGTGTACACTGGGACACAGGGAGGCTGGGTATACATTGGGACAAAGGGAGGGTGGGTGTACACTGGTACATAGGCAGGCTGGGTGTACACTGGGACACGGGGAGGCTGGGTGTACACTGGTACATAGGCAGGCTGGGTGTACACTGCAATATACCATGTTATAACAGCATTGATACTAATGGGGAAACCTGTGCACTAGGGTTTTCCATTGATTAAAGAATGAAAAGTAATTGAAACTCACGTCACGGAGATTGAAAGTGATTTCCAAGTTGGTCCAGAAGTTATTGGAGAAATCAGGGTACATGTCGAGAACCTCCAGTAGGTCGTCCCGCAGGATGCGATGTAAATCACAGTATGTCAGAGCTCGCACGTCCGAGTTAGATTTTCCTGGTCTGGCGTATAAACTGATCGGCTCCCCGAATGTGTCATTCTTACCTGGAATCAAGAAAATCCCTGAAAGCATCAAATATATGCACTGGGCCTCGGTCTGTACACAGTCAGAGGTCACAGGTACATATCCCCCTACAGACTCTTTCTTTAACGGGGAGGCCATTCCGCCCATCGATTGTTATGCAGGAACAGGTGGAGGCAATTCAGCCTGTCATCATAGAATCATAGATATTTGTGGCACAGAAGGAGGCCATTCAGCCCATCATACCCGTGCAGTATTTTTGAAAGAGAGGTGTAAGTCTCACATGCTCCATTTTAGCCGATAATTCTGTAAATTCCACCTCCTCGACTATCTGTCCAATTCCCTTCAAAACTTATTCGTGGAATAAGCTTCCACCACGTTTTCAGGTGCCGTAAACTCTGACAGAAATACATCCCTCACCTTCTCTCCAGCTTTTCCATCAATAATGTGGAACCTCTGACCACTGCCTATTGGCCCAAATTACCAGCGGGATTCATTTTTCTTGGTCTACTCTATCAAAACTTCTCATCACCTTGAAAACCTTTAACCCGGCCAACTCTTCACCTTCTCTTTTCCAAGGAGGACAGTCCAAACTGTTCCAGCCTCTTTTCATAACTGAGGTCCCTCATCCCTGGCAACATCCTGGTAAAGCCCCTCTCCACCTGCTGCAACGCTGTGACATCCTTCACAAAGTGTAGAGTCCACATTTCTCCACAAGACTCCTGATGACTCATACCCAGTGATTTAGAAATTTGTTGCGTGAGCTCCTTGTTTTCTGACTCTACTGCTTTATTTATAAACCTCAGTAAAATAATTTGCTTTTATAACCATCATGTTAATTTGACCTGTCATCTTTTGGAATTTGTACATTTGGGCATCAAGGTCTCTCTGCTCATTTTGAAAATCCTGCCATTTATATAATTCTCTCTTTCCATTTCACATTCCCCCCCGCCCCACT
Source organism: Scyliorhinus canicula (assembly GCF_902713615.1). Lineage (NCBI taxonomy): Eukaryota > Metazoa > Chordata > Chondrichthyes > Carcharhiniformes > Scyliorhinidae > Scyliorhinus > Scyliorhinus canicula. The sequence goes on from NC_052164.1 coordinate 51,221,344, forward strand.
CGCATTTGCAACATTTCACACATCCCAGATTGTTATCCATCTGCCAAACCTCTGCCCATTTCACCAACACACATGATCATGCAGCCAGTAGCTATCCTCATCACAGAACTGTCATAGTGCCATTCGGCCCATCTCGTCTGCACTGATTCTCCGAATGCGTAACTCACCTGGTATCATTCTTCCCGTAACTCTGCACATTCCTCCATTTCCGATAATAATCCAATTCCCTCCTGAAAGCCCTGATTGAATCTGCGTCCACCACACTCCCAGGCATCACGTTCCCGATCCTAACTGCTCGCTGTGAGGAAACGTTTCTCCTCTTGTCTCCATTGCTTCTTTTGCCAATTACTTTAAATCTGTGCCCCCTCGCCCTCGATCCTTCCATCAAAGGGAACGGTTTCTCCCGATCTACGCTGTCTAGACCCCTCATCATTTCGAATATCTCCATCAAATCTCCGCACAAACCTCGCTTCTCAAACTTCTCCAATCTGTCACCGTAACTGAAATTCCTCATCCCTGGAACCATTCTTGTGAACCTTTTGTGGTGCTGCCACTTTGCCAAGACCATGCCATCTGCAAACTTTATAATGCTGCTCCTTCTACCTGAGCGGTTTGTAGAATGTTTAGACATGAAGTGGAGTTAAAGGGCCAGCAGGTCAGTACAGGGATTTTTGAGGAGGGTGGGTGTGTGGAGACCGGCAGGAAAGCAAGGACCAGGCAAAAAGTGCCTGAAAGGACCTGGGTTCCTTGGAACGTTTGCTCGGTGAGTGCGATGGAACAGCCACAGAAATTCTTCCCCATTGTCTCTTACCAGGAACATTTCCCCCACATCCTGGTTTAATGCCCCCCCCATCTCCACCCTCTAGAGGCTGTTCAGTCTCATGGTGGGGACGGTCCGCAATTTGGGAACCTTGGTCTCAGAGGCCATTCAGAGACCACCATCGTGTGACCGCCATTCCCTCTGCTTCTCCCAACGTCGGTGTCCACACGCCCTCCACAGGCAGAGCCAGCCCCAATACCGGGAGGACAAACAGAGAGCAGTGACAACCACATACCCAAGATGGCCACCACCACATCATTGCGCAGGATCTCGATGGAGCCGCGGGATATGAAATAGAGCGCGGTCAAGACGTCGCCGTAGTGGACCAGGGTGTCGCCGGGAGGAGCATGTGTGGTCTTGAACTTCATCGCCAGAGCTCGCAGGCACCCTGGGCTTGCCCCGCGGAAGACCTTACAGTTCTGGAGGAGGCTCCTGTTCAAGTGGAGGCAAATGTCGGCCTGCAGGCATTCTGGAAAACCCTTCAATACCTGACGAAAGAGAAACAGGAAGCAATAATAATAATAATCTTTATTATTGTCACAAGTAGGCTTACATTAACACTGAAGTTACTATGAAAAGCCCCTAGGCGCCACACCGGCGCCTGTTTGGGTACACAGAGGGAGAATTCAGAATGTTCAAATTACCTAACAATACGTCTTTCGGGACTTGTGGGAGGAAACCGGAGCACCCATTGGAAACCCGCGCAGACACGGTGAGAACTTGCAGACTCCGCACCGACAGTAACCCAAGCCGGGAATCGAACCCAGGTCCTTGGCGCTGTGAAGCAACTGTGCTACCACTGTGCTACCATGCTGCCCATTTTTCCAGTGAAAAAGGAAAGCTTCCAGAAAACCTGTAGAGTCTTCTGAAGCTTCTTGGTTTGTGACAGAATTTCTCCTCCTTTGAGGATCTGTCTGATTCCAGTTATTCCCACCACACTCCCACCTCCCTCATCTCTAAATGGCCAAGAGCATCCATGATCCTCCAACACAGCACAGCTCGATAGCCATCCCCCCCCTTCACTACCCCTCCCCACTCTCTATTCCCTCCCCAATTGCCACCCTCTCCTCCACACCCTAACCCCTCCCCAGTTCACCATTCCTTCCCCAATCTCTAACCCATACATCCACTCTTTATCCCTCCCCATTACCCCTTCTGCTGACTCCTCTTTCTATTCGCTATCCCTCTCCTCCTGCTTGTAACCCCCCTTGCTAACCCCAACTCATGCTTGCTAATGTTTTTCTATTTCTTTTAAAGCATATCTTTACAAGCACACACTGTTTTCTCGTTGGGGAATAGTGGGGAAATGGTGGAAGGATTCTTGAGCTGATTATCAGCCTGTGGAACTGCATTATAAGTACGCCTTCCATGGCCTACAAGTTGTGGCCTTGCACTTGAACCCCAAAATTCTGGCCCAGTAGCAGGGGCGTACCACTGTGCCATGAGACCACGTATGTTTTTCATGAATGGGGTGTGAATGTTGCTGGCTAGGCCAGCATTTATTACCCATACCTAATTACCCTTGAGAACGGGGTGGTGAACTGCTGCAGTCCAAGTGGTGTAGGTACCCACAGTGCCGCTAGGAAAGGAGTTCCCGGATTTTGACCAAGCGGCAATGATAGAACGGCGATATGGTTCCAATATCGTGAACATTATTTGCAACAAGCCCAAACCGGAATGATGTCCAGGTCTTGCACATGGACACGGACTGCTTTATTATGTGAGGAATGGTGCTTGAACATTGTGAAATCATCAACAAACATCCCCACTTCAGACCTTATGATGGAGGGAAGGTCATGAATGAAGCAGCGGAAGTTGGCTATGCCTAGGACACTATCCTGAGGAACTCAGTCCAGGGACTGAGACAATTAGAACATAGAACATAGAACAGTACAGAACAGGCCCTTCGGCCCTCAATGTTGTGCCGAGCCATGATCACCCTACTCAAACCCACATATCCACCCTATACCCGTAACCCAACAACCCCCCCCTTAACCTTACTTTTATTAGGACACTACGGGCAATTTAGCATGGCCAATCCACCTAACCCGCACATCTTTGGACTGTGGGAGGAAACCGGAGCACCCGGAGGAAACCCACGCACACACGGGGAGGACGTGCAGACTCCACACAGACAGTGACCCAGCCGGGAATTGAACCTGGGACCCTGGAGCTGTGAAGCATTTATGCTAACCACCATGCTACCCTGCTGCCCCGTTAGCTGATCTTTTTCTCCACCAGGACTGTTATCAATGCTGCCATGGACAGATGGAACTGGTTTATTGGTGAGGGTGAGGTGAAGGTCGTTTCTCTCTCTCTTGACTCGAGCTTGTTCAGCAGAGGTGCTACCGAGTCACACTGAGTGATGGACATTAAAGTCCCCCATGCAGAGTACATTCTGTGCACGTGCACCCTCAATGTGTCCTCCATGGAGAAGTACTGAATCATCAGTTGAGGGGGTTGGAGGTGTGGTGGAAGGCAATCAGCATGAGGTTTCTGTAGTAATGGAAGGCTGCCAGTCAGTATCTATAAAGGATTCTAAAGGTTTATTTACAAACGGTATTTACACACAGCCTTTCAGGATGTTATCAATTCTAGCTTTAGGGTCTAAACTGGCTTTGCACCAGGATCCCTGCGCTCGATTCCCATTGGCTGATAGGTTCACATGACCCTCCCGCTGTACGCCTCTGAAAGGAGTCAGCTTATCCCAGTTTCCCATGTTTGACCAAATGCCATGAGACTTCATGGGGTCTAGAGATGAAGTTGAGGATCCTCTGGACTCTATATCACTGTGCCGTCATCTCTGGGAGGTCTATCCTGCCGATGGGACAGGTCTTACCCAGAGATGGTGATGAAGTCTGGGACTTTGGCTCGCTAACCCCTCCTTCCTACCCACTAAATCATCTCTGCATTTACCTTCTGTTGAGCGCCTCTCCTCTCGCGAGCCAATCCATGCCTTTTCTCACTGCCTCCTCATGCTGCTCACTACTTCCTTTCCAGTCACTAAAGCCCTCCATCTGCTTGCTAAACCTGCCCTGTGTTCACTCCCAGACTCTCTACATGCTAACCTCTGCTTCCTCTCACACCTTCCTTTGATCTCCACCCCCCCCACTCACTAACTCCTCCCCTCTCTTAACCTCCTCTCTCCACACTCTCTCTCCACCCTCCGTTCTCTCTCCTCCCTTCACTCTCTACCCCCTCCCCTACTCTCTACTTCCTCACCTCACTCTCTACCTCCTCTGCTCGTTCACTAACTCACCCTGCCTGAACTGCTCGATGTCATCAGTGAACCCTCCCCCCTCTCCGGAAGGGTGGGCAGTTCCATCAGTTTCTGCAGATATCCCAGTTCCTGCACATCCTGAGGCCCCAGACACGGATGTGGGGCCGAATCAACAGTGGGATATATTCAGGTTAAACCTCAGCTTGTCATCACTGGATGTCCAGACACGCTGGGGCCCGATGGTCAGCTGTGGGAACCTTGACTGATATTCCCCTGCCTTGTCCAACACATTAATGTTGGTTGTGCTGACTCTAGCTCCAAGCAGTGTTGTCAGCATTAGGCCCACTCAAAAGAACCAACTGGATTTGCTCCCTCTCACAGACCCTCCCCCGACCCCTGGCTGGTCAGTGCATCTCCTGTACACAGGAACGTTATATACACCCATCCAGCAGTCCAGAGAGGGGACAGCTACTCCAGTGAATATACTGCTCATTCTGATTAGACAGGTGGTGGAGAATTCCCAGCTTCAGTGAAAAGACTTTTTTGATTCTAACCTTCCACAATTAGTCGCACATTCTGTTTGAAGCCAGAAGGTTAATTAAGAATTGTCTTGAGCATCAGCAAGCTGCCCCAGCTGTCAGCTCCAATTACCAACTGTTTACTCAACAGAATCCTCAGACAGTTTGAGTTCAGTTCAATCCTCACTCCCCATGTCAAATGCAATCTATGAATATTCGTGACCCCCCCAACTCCACTGGCAGCCCCAGTGACCACCCCCCCCCAACTCCACTGGCAGCCCCAGTGACCCCCCCCCCCCCCCCCCCCCCCACCCCCCAACTCCACTAGCAGCCCCAGTGACTCGTAGATCATCCACTCTGGCTTCCACTCTGGGAAGATTACTGACCCTCTCACACTGTCTGTGTTGAAACTGTTCTGGAGCTGTGGAAATGCCAAATGGCATGCATAGCCATCTGAATCTCCAAACGGTGTCCAAAATGCCATTAGAAAGATGCCGCTTTAATCCAGCTTCACCTGCCAATAACCCTCCTTCACATCGAGGGGGGTGAATATCTTTGCCGTGGTAAATTGCAGCAACATTCCTTCGAGGTTTGGCACAGGACAGTGAGATTTCTTCAGCACTTTATTGAGATGCGTTGGGTCTCAGCACAGTTGCAGATTTCCAGCTTGTTTGACTGCTGCCTCACTGCTAATCCAGTCTGAATGAGTTGTCACTTTGTTAGTTATTCCTTCTTCTCCATTTCTTCTATTTTTTCTTTTAGATTTGATTTGAGGGCAGCTGGCACTCTCCTCGGCAGATGTTGAATTGATCTTAAGCTCTTATCTACTTCTAGATGATGCTCTCCTGGTAGACATCCCAATCCTGGAAACATATCTTTGTGCTCCTCTGGGACCTGCTGTCACTGGTTTTGGGTGCTGTGACATGTTGTGAATCTGTGTTGGCCGATCAGTGGTACCTATCCAAGCTTTAGACTTGCTTCAGCTGAAATGAGGGGGATGCTGTGCCCCACCTATGATCTGGAACTCTAGATCTTCCTTCTTGCCTTTTCATTGGGCTGTCAGACTAATCCATCTTCTTGGTATGAGTATCGTGCCATCACATTGCCTCAACCTCACTTTTGAGGTTTCATTTTCGTATCGCCATGCTGAGCTACTTCGCACGGGTCGGTGGAGGTCATGCTGCAGGGCACACCAGTGTCAATCTGACACTTCTTGTTCACTTGACACGCTCCTTCTGGCGTCATCATTGTAACAGTCACAAACCATTTATCTCCATAGATGTAACTGAACCAACCTGTTATATGGTGTACAGTTCTTCATTAGAATCTTCAGCTGATATCTCTCCAGTGGCCATCTGCATAGACCTATGTTGATTTGCCTTCACCAAATACTTGTTTGCAAAATGATTCTGATTCTTGCAGTTAAAACGCTGCTTTCTCTGTGGGCAATCTTTCTGTTTCATTGCATGCTGTCCTCTGCAATATTTGTAACCTGCTCTTTGTCTGTGATTGCTCTGTTCTCTCGGCCTGGACTGTCTCTCGGCACAATGTGTCTCTTGGTCTGCTCTGTCATTCATATGCTCTAGCTCATGTTTCACAACTTCCACATTTTAACGCGCCTCCATCACTTTCTTTAGCATCAGTAGACTTGCTCTCACTGATGGGTCTTGCAAACCTAGAACCAATCTATCTTTTATCAGATCACTTTCAAAATTTTTTTAGAGTACCCAATTCTTTTTTTTTCGGCAATTAAGGGGCAATTTAGTGTGGCCAATACACCTATCCATCTTTTTGTGTTGTAGGAGTGAGACCCACGCAGACATGGGGAGAATGTGCAAACTCCATATGGTCAGTGACCCGGGGTCATAATTGAATCCGGATCCTCGGTGCAACAGATCATATTTTAGCTGAATGAATTCACACGATTCTGTCAGCTGCATTACAGATGTCATGTACTGTTTACTGGTTTCTTGTGCACCTTGCACTCTAGTGTTGAAGACACTAGGCAGGATTTTCCATTGCTCGATGGCGATATCGTAATCCAAAGATGTGCAGGTTAAGTGGATTGGCCATGATAAATTGCCCTTAGTGTCCAAAATTGCCCTTAGTGTTGGGTGGGGTTACTGGGTTAAGGGGATAGGGTGGAGGTGTTGACCTTGGGTAGGGTGCTCTTTCCAAGAGCCGGTGCAGACTCGATGGGCCGAATAGCCTCCTTCTGCACTGTAAATTCTATGATAATCTATCAAAGCGTTCAATCCAGGCTTTTCAAATCTCTGTTGTCTTTTTTCTTTGTCTGTTAGTTAGATTTAGGGTGGTCGGCATGTGGTAGTAGTCCCTCCCCAGCAATGTTAGAAGCGTGGCTACCATTATTGGTTTAGGCTTGTCAATCTCTTCACACATCTTCCCTATTGAGAAGATGCTCCATATGCTCACCCAATGCCTGCACCTGCCTATTTACATGGTGTATTGATGCATGTCCTATGTTTTTTCATGTATGGAACGATCTGTCTGGACTGTACGCAGAACAATACTTTTCACTGTACCTCGGTACACGAGACAATAAATCACAGGAAATTCAATTCAATTCAAATCTGTTATAATCTCACAGTTTTGCCATGGTATGTGGAAAAAATGTTAATTTTGCCACATTTCACATTCCATGTCTACTGGAGTTGGGATTGGAAAATTTCTATCAAACCCGTAGAATTCCTACAGTGCAGAAGAAGGCCATTTGGCCCATCGAGTCTGCACCAACATTCCGAAAGAGCACTCTGTCTCGGCACACTCCCCTGTCCTATTCCCGTAAGCCTGCACATTGATCATGACCAATCCACCTAACCTTGAACTGTGGGAGGAACATCCAGAGGAAACCCACGCAGACACGGGGAGAACGTGCAAACTCCATACAGACAGTAACTTAAGGCCGGAATTGAACCCGGGGCCCTGACAGTGTGAGGTAGCAGTGTATCAATCCCAGACACAGGGAGTGAGCGCTGTCGCCCAAATCCAGGCCTAGCGAGAGAGTACTGACTGCCAGTCACAGGGGGTGTTCAGTAGGGGTAGAACCAGGCTGAGCTCCTGGAGGCAATAAGTGAATGGGACTTGACAGGTAGCAGAGGTTTGGATTACCTCAAGTTTCTGGAGGGTAGAAAGTAAGAGGCTGCCAAGGAATGCGTCTGGGGAAATGGAATGGCTGTGGAGTCATTCCTACATTTGGAGGAGTGCTATGACTTTCTTTACTGTGAAAAAATTATATTGGTTGAGCACCAAAACTCCAATTAACCTTGTGCTGGTTGCCCATTAATGCCCTTGTGCCCTTTGCCCACAATTTCTGCTTCACGGACAGTTCAGTACTCACAGCATTCATGTCAATCCCGTTGGTATATGACCACGCATGCTGGAAATATTCCTCCAGCCTCTGTCGCAAGGGGTTGGGAATCTGGTGGAAACGGATGAATTCTTTCACTCGGAGCATCTGTGTGTGGTAGCGGGCAGTCCCAGAGTATAGTCGCTGAATGATGGCGGAGACATTTCCGAAAATACTGGCATACATCAGAGCTGAGGGGATAGGTCAAAGGTCAATTCAAATATAAACATAGATCTCACTGAACCTGCTCACTGTGACTGACCCTCGGCCAACACCATCACCACCTGGACTAGGGCAGGGGATGGTCAAGATAGGGGAAGGGTAGAGGGAGGAAATTAAATGAGGTGGGGTAGGGATGCTGCACGTGTTGCATTAAAGTTGGAAGATGATGGAGTGAGGCAGGTGGTTAATGGTGTGGTAAGGATAGAGAATCACGGGGCAGGACAAAGGGTAAATGATGGGAGTATGATAGTGGCAAGATAGCAGAGGACAAGGAGTAAGTAGGATTGGAGTGAGTTTGTTAAAAGATTCTTCATTTATGGGACGTGAGTGTCGCTGGCTAGGCCAGCATTTATTGCCCATCCTTCATTACCTTTGAGAAGGCTGTGGTGAGCTGCCTTCTTGAACCGCTACAGTCCATATGGTGTAGGTATACCTACAGTGCTGTTAGGGAGAGAGTCCTATGATTTTGACCCAGCGACAGTGAAGGAATGGAGATATATTTCCAAGTCAATATGGCGAGTGACGTGGAGGGAACCTCCAGGTGGTGGTGTTCCCAGGTACCTGCTGCTCTTGCCTCTCTAGATGGTACTGGTTGTACGTTTGGAAAGTGCTGCCTAAAGAACCTTTACTGCATCACATCCTGCAGATGGGAGCTGCCACTGTTTATCGGTGGAGGTGAGTGGGATGGTTTGTAGAAGGGGGAGCAATCAAGTAGGCTGCTTTGTCCTGAATGATATTGGCTTCCTGAGTGTTGTTAGAGCTGCACTCATCCAGGTAAGTGGGGAGTATCCCATTACACACCTAACGTGTGCCTTGTAGATGGTGGACAGGTTGTGGGAGTCAGGAGGTGAGTTAGTCGCCGCAGGATTACTAATCTCTGACCTGCTGTTGCAGACATAGTATTTATATGGCTGGGTCCAGTTCAGTTTCTGGTCAATAATAACCCCCAGGATGCTGATAATGGGAGTTTAGCAATTGTAATACCATTGAATGTCAAAGGACAATGGTTTGATTCTCTCTTGTTGGAGATGGTCATTGCCTGGCATTTGTGTGGCAAGAATGTTGCTTGCCACTTGTCAGCCCAAGCCTGGATATTGTCCAAGTCTTGCTGCATTTGGACATGGACTGCTTCAGTATCTGAACCAACGCAAATTATGCTGAACATTGTGCAATCATCAGCAAACATCCCCACTTCTAACCTGATGCTGGAAGGGAGGTAATTGATTAAGGCAGGGAACACCTGCGCTGATGTACTGGAACTGGGATGATTGACCTCCAACCACCACAGCCATTTTTGGCTAGGTATGACTCCCACCAGTGGAGAATGTTCCCCCTGATTCCCATTGACTCCAATTCTGCTTAGCTCCTTGATTTTGGTCAAATGCTACCTTAATGTCAAGGGCAGTCACTCTCACCTCACCTCTGGAATTCAGCTATTTTGTCCATGTTTGAACCAAGTCTGTAATGAGGGCAGCAGCTGAGTGACCCTGGCAGAACCCAAACTGATTGTCAGTGAGCAGGTTATTGCTAACTAAGTACCGCGCGATAGCACTGGTGATGATCCGTTCGATCACTGTACTGATGACTGCTGGTGCAGTAATTGGCTGGGTTGGATTTGTCCTGGTTCTTATGTACAGGACACACCTGGGCAATTTTCCACATTGCTGAGTACAAAGAACAAAGAACAAAGAAAATTACAGCGCAGGAACAGGTCCTTCGGCCCTCCCAGCCTGCGCCGATCCAGATCCTTTATCTAAACCTGTCTTCTATTTTCCAAGGTCTACTTCCCTCTGTTCCGGCCCATTCATATACCTGTCTAGATGCTTCTTAAATGATGCTATCGTGCCCGCCTCTACCGCCTCCGCTGGTAAAGCGTTCCAGGCACCCACCACCCTCTGCGTAAAAAACTTTCCACGCACATCTCCCTTAAACTTTCCCCCTCTCACCAGTGTCAGTGTCGTAGCTATATGGAAATAGCTTGGCTACGGGAGCAGCAAGTTCTGGAGAACAAGTCTTCAGTACTATTGCTGGAATATTGTCAGGTCCCATAGCCTTTGCCGTATCCAGTGCCTTCGGCCATTTTTTGACATCATGTAGAGTGAATTAAATGAGCTGAAGGCTGACACCTGTGATGCTGGGGATCTCTGGAGATCGAGATGGATCATCCGCTCAGCATCTCTGGCTGAAGGTTATTGTGAATGCTTCAGCCGTGTCTTTTTCACTGTGTCCTGGTCTCTTCCATCATTCAGGATGGGGATATTTGTGGAGCCTCCTCCTCCAGTGAGTTTTCTAATTGTCCATCACCATTCACAACTGGATGTGGCAGGAGTTTACATCTGGTCTGTTGGTTGTGGGATCATTTATCTCTGCCTATTACTTGCTGCTTATGCTGTTTGGTATGCAGATTGTTTTGTGTTGTAGCTTCACTAGGTTGATACCTCATTTTTTTGGTGTGCCTGGTGTTGCTCCTGGCATGCTCCACGTCACTCACCATATTGAACCAGGGTTGATCCCCTGGCTTGGTGGTAATGGTAGAGTAGGGGATATGCTGGGCCATGAGGTTACAGGTTGTGGTTGAGTGCAGCTCTGCTGCTGCTGATATGGAGGCTGGACTTTGGCTCCACAAGGATTGTGTGGTGGTCACTCCTATCGATACTGTAATGGAGAGGTGCATCTGCAGCAGGCAGGTTGGTAAGGATGAGGTGAAGTATGTTTCTCCCTCTTGTTGGTTCCCTCACCACCTTCCCCAGACCCACTCAGCCAGCTCGGTCAGTAATGGCACTGAGGCACTCTTGGTGATGGACATTGAAATCCCCCGTCCAGAGTACATTCTGTGCACTTTCCCCCTCATTAGTGTTCACCTAGGGGGAATATTGATTCATCAGCCAAGAGGGGCCATTAGATGGTAATCAGCTAGATTAGATTCCTTGTCCATGTTTGACCTGGTGCCATGAAACTTCATGGGTTCCAGAGTTGACGTTGAGGATTCCCAGGGCAATTCCCTCCCGACTAAATACCACTGTGCCGCTGCCACCTCTGCTGGGTCTGTCCTTCCGGTGACACAGGGCATATCTGAGGATGGTGACGATAGAGTCTGGCACATTATGCGTGACTTTATCAGGCTGTATCTCCAAATTTTGGCACCAGCTCCTAGATGTTTGTAAGGAGGACTTTGCAAGGGCGGGATTTGCCATCACTGTTTCCAGTGCCGAGGTCGATGCCGGGTGGTCTGTCTGGTTTCATTCCTTTTTAGTGACTTTGTAGTGGTTTGATACAACTGAGATGGCATTTGAGAAGCAACCAAATTGCTCTGGGCCTGGAATCACATGTAGGCCAGTGAGGTATGGCTGGGTAGGATGGGAGTGACGTATGGGTGGGTACGATGGGAGTGAGCTATGGGTGGGTAGAGTGAGAGTGAGGTATGGGTGGGTAAGGTGGGAGTGAGGTATGGTTGGGAGTGAGGTATGGGGATAGGGTGGGAGTGAGGTACGGGTGGGTAGGGTGCTGTACCTGACCTGAGAGTGTTTGATGTGAACAGTGCAGAGGGAGCTTTACTCTGTATCTAGATCCATGCTGTACCTGTCCTGGGAGTTTTTAATGGGGACAGTGCAGAGGGAGCTTTACTCTGTATCTAATCCTGTGCTGTATCTGTCCTGCGAGTGTTTAATGGAGACAGTGCAGATTCAGCTTTAGTCTGTATCTACCCCTGTGCTGTACCTGTCCTGCGAGTGTTTGATGGGGACAGTGCAGATTCAGCTTTACTCTGTATCTGCCCCTGTGCTGTACCTGTCCTGCGAGTGTTTGATGGGGACAGTGCAGATTCAGCTTTACTCTGTATCTGCCCCTGTGCTGTACTTGTCCTGGGAGTGTTTGATGGAGATAGTGCTGATTGAGCTTTACTCTGTATCTAACCCTGTGCTGTGTCTGTCCTGCGAGTGTTTGATGGGGACAGTGCAGATTCAGCTTTACTCTGTATCTGCCCCTGTGCTGTACTTGTCCTGGGAGTGTTTGATGGAGATAGTGCTGATTGAGCTTTACTCTGTATTTAACCCTGTGCTGTAACATCCTTGTTGTATTTGATGGGGACAGTGTAGAAACTGAGAATCTTCACTTCAGACACCAAATGAAATGCAGAGACACTTACAGCCAATCAACATGACGCAGATGGAGAAGATCTTCTCGGAATTGGTGTTGGGAGAAACATTCCCGAATCCGACACTGGTGAGGCTGCTGAAGGTGAAGTAGAGAGCGGTCACATACTTGTCTTTGATGGAGGGTCCGGAAAAGGCATCACTGTCATTGTATCGCTTCCCGATTTGATCTCCCAGATTGTGCAGCCAGCCAATCTTGTGAACCATGTAGAGTCTCTCCACATTGCCAATGGCGTACCAGATACATGCCAACCAGTGGGCAATGAGGGCAAAGGTGCACATGAGCAGGAACAGCACCGCAGCCCCATATTCCGAGTAGCGGTCGAGTTTGCGGGCAACCCGGACCAGCCGTAGGAGACGAGCCGTCTTCAGGAGCCCAATTAGAGTCGTGGTCTGGAACAGAAATGTCACATCATATCAGTGTCACAGCCGCAGAGGGAGTGATTGTAGAAGCAACACATGCCAGTTACACACAGAATAATGGAAAGAGTTGTGAGAAGCAAACAATATAAATAGCATGTACTTGTTATACAGACAATAACAAGTGAGGAGTCCATACCTCCACCACAGTGTGTGAATTCAAAGTTAGTACAATTACACAACTTATCCTCGAGGCTATTACCTACCTGGGTGAGGCTCGGTGAACACAAAGCTGCAAAAGGAAAACTTTTCATTAGACGCTGAAGAGGTTTCAGGCCAACATGCAACAATTCCTATTTCTGGACTCACCCACAAGAGGAAACATCATTTCCAAGTCCACATTGTCCAGACCATTCACGATCTTATACATTTCCATCATGTCACCCTTCACTCTTCTAAACTCCAGTGGAAACAGAGTCAGTCTGTCCAATCTTTCCTCATGGGACAACCCGCACATTCCAGGTATCAATCCAGTAAACCTCTGAACCACCTCCAATGCATTTACATCCTCCCTTAAATAAGGAAACTGCACTGGATACTTGTCTCACCAATGCCCCGTACAACTGAAGCATAATGTCCTTACTTTAATAATAAGCAAAATGCTACAGATGCTGGAATCTGAAACAAGAACGTCCTCTATCCTTACTTTTGTGTTCACTTCCTCTCATAATTAAGTAAGAAGTCTTACAACACCAGGTTAAAGTCCAGCAGGTTTGTTTCAAACACGAGCTTTCGGAGCGCAGCTCCTTCCTCAGGTGAATGAGGAAGGAGCTGCGCTCCGAAAGCTCGTGTTTGAAACAAACCTGTTGGACTTTAACCTGGTGTAGTAAGACTTCTTACTGTGCTCACCCCAGTCCAACGCCAGCATCTCCACATCATCTCATAATTAAGGAGTACTAACCTGAGTACTAATCTTTTGTGACTCGTGCACAAGAACATTTAGAACCCTCTCCACTTCGGAATTCTGAAGCCGTTCTCCATTTAATTAATGCTCTGCTTTTTTATTCTTCCTGCCAAAGTGAACAACTCCACATTTTCTTACATTATTGTCCATCTGCCAGATTTTTGCCCACTCCCTCAGCCTATCTCTCGCCATCTGCAAATTTGTCTTCTTCACAACATACGTTCCTACCCATCATCCGTAAATGAAGCTACCATGCCTTCATTCCCCTTATCTAAGCCATTAATGGAAATTGTAAAATGTTGAGGCTCCAGAACAGATCCCTTGTGGGTCTCCACTCGTCACATCTTGCCAGCCAGACAATGGCCCATTTGTGCATAATCTCTGTTTTCTGCCATCCTACCAATCTTAAATCCAGGCTAATGTGAGCTTTAATTTTTTGCAATAACCTTTGATATGACAACTTATTTTGTGCTTTCTGGAAATCCAAGTACAGTACATCTACAGGCTCTACTCTATCCACAGCACATGTTACACTTTCAAAGAACTCTAGTAAATTTTTTAAACATTTTTTCTTTTAATAAACATTTTATTGAGGTATTTTTGGTATAGTAACAACAAAATAAACAATATACATGAAACCATAAACATAGTGCAAAAACCATTTACCTCTCGTACAGGTCCCATCCTTATTGACCCCCTACTCTAACCTAAGCTACTCCCCCCCCCCGTCTGCTGACGATTAATTTTCCGCAAAGAAGTTGACGAACGGTTGCCACCTCCGGGTGAACCCTAACAGTGACCCTCTCAAGGCAAACTTGATTTTCTCCAAACAGAGAAAGCTAGCCATGTCCGATAGCCAGGTCTCCAACTTCGGGGGCTTTGAGTCCCTCCATGCTAATAGTATCCATCTCCGGACTACCAGGGAAGCAAAGGCCAGAACGTCTGCCTCTTTCTCCTCCTGGATTCCGGGGTCTTCTGACACCCCGAAAATTGCCACCTCTGGACTCAGCGCCATCCTTGTCTTTAACACCGTGGACATGACGTCCGCAAACCCCTGCCAAAACCCCCTAAGCTTCGGGCATGTCCAAAACATGTGGACATGGTTCGCCGGTCCTCCCGCACATTTTGTCCTCCACCCCAAAGTATCTGCTCATCCGGGCCACTGTCATGTGAGCCCGGTGAAAAACCGTAAATTGTATCAGACTGAGCCTGGCACATGTTGCGGACACGTTGACTCTACTCAATGCGTCTGCCCATAGACCATCCTCTATCTCACCTCCCAGCTCCTCCTCCCACTTACGCTTCAGCTCCTCGGTCTGCGTCTCCTCCGACCTCATAAGCTCCTTATAAATGTCCGAGATGCTCCCTTCTCCTACCCACCCTCTGGAAACTACGCTGTCCTGAATCCCCCTCAGCTGTAGTAGCGGGAAGGTTGGCCTCTGTTTACGAAGGAAGTCCTGCACCTGCAGATACCTGAATTTGTTTCCCCTCGCCAACCCAAACTTTTTCTCCAAAGCTATCATACTCGGAAAACTCCCCTCTATGAACATATCTCCCATCCTCTCAATCCCCGCTCGCTGCCATAACCGGAAGTCCCCGTCCATACTGCCCGGGGCAAACCGGTGATTATCACAGATTGGCGCCCAAACCGATGCTCCCACTGCTCCCACATGCCGCCTCCACTGGCCCCAAACTCTCAGGGCTGCCACCACCACTGGACTGGTGGAGTACCGTGTCGGCGGGAATGGCAAGGGCGCAGTTACCAACGCCCTCAAATTGGTGTCTTTACATGAAGTCGCCTCCATGCACACCCATGCCGACCCCTCCCTCACCACCCATTTCCTGATCATGGCTATATTAGCCGCCCAGTAATAGTTACTAAAATTTTGCAGCACCAGCCCGCTCTCTCCCCAACTCCACTCAAGCATTATCTTCCTTATTCGCGGGGTCTTGCCCGCTCAAACAAAGCCAGTGATCACTCTGTTGACCTGTTTAAAAAAGGACCGAGCAATAAAGATGGGTAGACGCTGAAATACAAATAGGAATCTCGGAAGGACCGTCATCTTTACCGTTTGCACCCTCCCAGCCAGAGACAATGGAAGCGTGTCCCATCTCCGAAAATCGTCCTTCATTTGGTCCACCAGCCGGGCCAGATTCAATTTATGCAGCTGGTCCCATTCCCGCGCTACCAGGATGCCGAGGTACCTAAAGCTTCCCTCTCCTAACCTAAACGGCAGCTCTCCCTGTTGCTTCTCCTGTCCCCTCTTCTGGATCACAAACATCTCACTCTTTTCCATATTCATGGAATATTTTTGGCTAACAGGGTTAAGGAAAATCCCAAAGCATTTTATTCGTATGTAAGGAGCATGAGGACCTTGCTATCACTAAGGAGGTAGTGATGGGCAAGCTAATGGGGCTAAAGGTAGACAAGTCTCCTGGCCCTGATGGAATGCATCCCAGAGTGCTAAAAGAGATGGCTAGGGAAATTGCAGATGCACTAGTGATGATTTACCAAAATTCACTAGACTCGGGGGTGGTCCCGGTGGATTGGAAATTAGCAAAGGTGACACCACTGTTTAAAAAAGGAGGTAGGCAGAGAGCAGGAAATTATAGGCCAGTGAGTTTAACTTCGGTAATAGGGAAGATGCTGGAATCTATCATCAAGGAAGAAATAGCGAGGCACCTGGATAGAAATTGTCCCATTGGGCAGACGCAGCATGGGTTCATAAGGGTTTGGTACGTTTCGGCGTGGCCAGTTCGGCGTGGCCGATTCAGCGTGGCCAGTTCGGCGTAGCCGATTCGACGGAGGAATTTTTCGGCGGAGGGACGTTTCGGCGTCAAATTAGTTATAGTCGCAAAATGTTTGTGCAGCCCATTTCTTGTATCTTTTCCTTCCAGCAGCCTCAGATATCGTGTTTGTGCACCAAACCGGGTCTCTTAAAGAAAGGCACCAACATTAAACCAGTTCGCCAGTGATCTACACTGCTGTCTGACTGTACACAGCCGGTGTTACTGAAGATATCGTGTTTGTGCACCAAGCCGGGTCTCTTAAAGAAAGCCGGTGTTACTGAAAGTATTGAAGCAGCTGCCCAGTGATCTACACTGCTGTCTGACTTAACACATTGTGTAAAGTCACAATATCTTCAGTAACACCGGCTGTGTAAAGTCAGACCCGGTTTGGTGCACAAACATGATATCTGAGGCGAGTGGAAGGAAAAGATACAAGAAATGGGCTGCACAAACATTTTGCGACTATAACTAATTTGATGTCCCTCCGCCGAAAAACTCCTCCGCCGAATCGGCAACGCCGAAACGTCCCATTCCAATCGGCTACGCCGAACTGGCCCCGCCGAATCGGCCACGCCGAACTGGCCACGCCGAAACGTCCCATCCCCGTTCATAAAGGGCAGGTTGTGCCTAACTAATTTAGTGGAATTTTTTGAGGACATTACCAGTGCAGTGGATAACGGGGAGCCAATGGATGTGGTATATCTGGATTTCCAGAAAGCTTTTGACAAGGTGCCACACAAAAGGCTGCTGCATAAGATAAAGATGCATGGCATTAAGGGTAAAGTAGTAGCATGGATAGAGGATTGGTTAATTAATAGAAAGCAAAGAGTGGAGATTAATGGGTGCTTCTCTGGTTGGCGATCAGTAGATAGTGGTGTCCCTCAGGGATCCGTGTTGGGCCCACAATTGTTCACAATTTACATAGATGATTTGGAGTTGTGGACCAAGGGCAATGTGTCCAAGTTAGCAGATGACACTAAAATGAGTGGTAAAGCGAAAAGTGCAGAGGATACTGGAAGTCTACAGAGGGATTTGGATAGGTTAAGTGAATGAGCTAGGGTCTGGCAAATGGAATACAATGTTGACAATGGGATCATGACGAATACAGGCTTGGAGGGCCGAAGGGCCTGTTCCTGTGCTGTATTGTTCTTTGCTCTTTGGGACATGACTGGCTCCGGGAGATCCAATGAAATCGGTTCGAGATTTTTAGCATCAAAGAAGGGACGCGCTCACGATCATCAACAAATACCATGTTTTCCAGGAAGAAATGGGAGAAATAAAAGGAGAATTCATGTGAACATGGAAGCCACTCCAAGATTTTTCAGGGCTAGGCCTGTGCCCTAAGCGTTATTGGAGAAGGTCAAAACAGAGTTGAACAGGCTGGAAGGCCGAGGCATCATTCAATCAGTGCGATTTGCAGAATAGGCAGCACCCAGTGTATCGGTAGTGAAACCGAATAGAACCATTTGGGGATTACAAGCTGACGGTGAACCAGCCACGAAGCTGGACAAGGACCCCATCCCCTAAATTAAAGATCTAGATTGGAAGTCAAACGTTGACTAAGTTAGACATGTGCCATGCCTACCAGCAGCTGGAGCTGGACAATGCCTCGCAGGAATGTGTGACCATAAAAACCCATAAGTGGTTGTACCAGTACATCTGCTTGCCCTTTGGAGTTTCATCACTGTGTGCTATATTCCAAGGAACCAGGGAAAGTTCACTGCAAGACTGGCCGAGTATCGCCGTGTACTTGGATGACATATTAGTAACAGGCCAGAGTGTTATCGCCCAGGAAACAGAGGAAGGTGAAACATGGGTATATGGATCGAGTCCTCGTGAGATAAGGCCAACAGTAATGAGCTCAATGGAAGACCCTCAGTCACTCGAGCTACGTCCCTATACGAGAAAGAAAAAGTCACCGGACAGACTGAGTTATTGATGGACTAGTGTAAAAGTGTTCACGATAGTTACTGTTTTGGCAATTGTGTTGTTTAATTACTCCCATGTGTAAAAAGGGACTTAAGGGAGGAGGGATGTAGTAGGCCCTTTAAGGGACATTCTCTGAGGGAGGGGGTCTTGTGATCCTGGGTGTCCAATCTAAGCTCCAGCCGCTCAATCGACTCTTTTATCAGGTCCAAGCAGTCCCGTTTCTGCGTAGCAAAGCCCTCCTGGATGACTTGCATCAGCTGCTCCATAGACTGCTGAGTCGACAAGCCAGAGGTCCGAACCTCCTCTTCTGTTGCAGCTGCAGCCCAAGCCTTCTCTATCTTTTTGTTTCTGCCCTTACGAACACTTCTAGTCCTTCTCTCCATGCACCGAAGTGGGAAGGCGGCTGCCACCCACTGATGTCAACCGGACTTGGGCACAGGAGGCTGAGGCCGCGAGCGCCATGGGGCCAGGAGGTAATGCTGGGTGAGGATGGGCAATCACCCAGGCCAGCCAGAGTGGGTCACCACCACCACTGTCCCCAGGCACCCAATCTCCATCCCACACACTTTTAGCCCCCCCCCTCCCACCATACCTGGAGGACCCTCGCATCCCACCTTGCAGTGCATGCCAATATCTATATCGGTCGCCATGGCCGGGAGCCCTGCACACACAGGCCAATGGTTGTGGAACCCCTCTGCTGCCTGTTTCCAAGTGTTTTACACTGTGTATTATCTGTCCCCCCAGGAGGGGGTTGGGGCGTTTGCGGACTAGCAGTCCCTCCCTGATGCAGAGCAGAGGGCATTGGACCTGGTCTGTGGGATTGGAGAGCTGTAGTCACCAAAGCTGATGTCAGCATCAGAGATGCAAGTGAGCCCTGAATGAATTGCGATGTCCCTGAGGCATGTGTGTCACCCCCCCCCCCCCCCCCCCCCCCGCCCCACACCACCCCCACTAGCGCACCAACCATGCGTCTTATCTTTTGTCTTGCAGGATTACCTGGCGACGAGGTGGGTCCACCTGGGCTCCCTCGGCCCCCGCTGCAATCCTGCGACACGCCTCGTGATGAGGCACGACCTGCTGACGACCCCATAACACCCTGGAACATCTGTCCAGGGCCGACACTAACCTCTCGTCACTAGTGTCACTGGCAACTTTCACCATCCCAGAGACACTCACCTCGGCTGGACACTTTAGTGAACAGGCTCCTGGGCACTATCTGGTGAGTACCGCACACATGCTGTGGTACATCAGGCAGAGGTAGGAACCCTCAAGGGGGTGGATGGTTGGGTGGCTCCCTGACCCCAGATGGGTCTCGCGCTTCTAGAAAGGGCAGTCCAATCAATGTTGGAGATACAGGCGCAGAGCCGGGGACTACAGGAGGGGGTGTCCGCAACCACCCAGCACTTGCAGGTGCAGTTGGAGGCATCCAGCCGCTTACAGAAACAGGAGGCGGTGCCGACCATGCATGTCACCTCGGCCAACACCGCGTGGGTCGCATGCGTGGTGGAGACCTTGGTGGTGAAGATACCGGCCATGGGTCAAGATGTTCAAGCTCTAGGCACCATGTACGTGTGGTGGCCGTGGTATAGGGCAGTGCAGATATGTCACAGACAATAATGTATTGGAGAAACATGGACTTTGGAGTAGTGTCCAAAGCTCAGCCCAGTCACAACGGGTCATGGCTGTGCTCGTCGATGGGGATTGGCCTGGTGCAGGCTGACCTGGGTCAGTCACAGAGAGACCTGGCTCGGTCCTAGAGTGACATAGCCCTGTCCCTGTGCTCAATGGCCGCAAGCATTGAGACCCTGGTTGAGACAAGAGCAGGCCTCCAGGACTGGCTGTGCCAGGAGAGCCCCCAGCGGTCGCTCTGGCCATGCCCGTTCCAATGTGTAACCTGGGGGCCATTGGGCACCCCGAGTGAGGAGGAGGTGATGGGTTCATTGCCAGTGATCCCCGCAGGGGAGGTGCCGGAACACCGCAGCTTACCCCACACCTGGCCCTGGCGAATCTGAAGGGCAACGGGCAGAACAGGGTGGCACCACACTACCTATGACATCTGGAAGATGGGCCTGGCTACTCCAGAGGATGGCTGCCAAAGGGGACCCAGGTCGTAGGGAGAAATACGCAGCAGGCCGCTTCCACTTCTGATGGACCTAGTAGAAGGAGTGTAAGGTTAAAAAGGTAGACACAGTTAAGTTGTCATGGATGGGGGGGCTGTATGGTTAGCACTGATGACTCATGGCACCGAGGACACAGTTCGATCCCAGTTCTGGTCACTGTCCATGTGGAGTTTGCACATTGTCCCTGTGTCTGCGCGGATCTCAACCCTACAACCCAAAGATTAGCAGGGTAGGTGGATTGGCCAAGCTAAATTTCTCCTTAATTAGAAAAAGAAGAATTGGGTACTTTTGGGTGAAGCACACAGATTAGCAATAAGGGCTAGGGCACAATACTTATATATATATCACAATAAACAACTGTTTACCGCTGTCCAAAATTGCCTCGGTCCTTTTTCTGAGGGGTGTGAAGGGTGGTCTGGGCTGGGCTGGGAGCTGAGGGTGCGCTGGGCTGGGGGCAGGCTGATGGGAGGCCGATGCTGTGGGCGCAGGTGTTGGATAGGGCTGGGCATGGGCTAGGGCCCCATGGGCAGTCGGAAGCCACTCCTGGGGTCGCCCATGGAGGTGGCACGCAATGGGGCCAGATATATGAGGGCGCCATGTGGTAAGGCCTACCACTGAGTGACCTATCACCTCACACCACCCAGGTACCCCATTCAGTGAACCTGGAGGTGATCAGGCTGTCCCGTGCGAGACGGCACTGGCACGCAGGTTTGTCATGTGAGAGTACCTTTAAGAAATGGATGTTTAAGCAATGTGCCTTTAAGAAATGGAGTAGCTCATATTACTGAAGTGATGTCAGAGTGTGGGTGGAGCTGGGTTTTTAGCTCAGCCATTTTGCAGTGTTTAGTTTCAGTTTTGAGGAAAAGAGCTTGGGTGTGTCTGTGTTTTGCAGTGAGCTGGATCTGCTGTGATCTCTGCCATGAAAGACTATCTCTGAATCATTTGGGTGATTTAAACTCATAATAGTAATGTCTTTAACCTGATGTGTTTCTGTTTAAAGGTGTCAAGTCTTTTGGAGGTTTGATGGAACATTGAGGGATTATTTAGTGTTGTATTATTTTCGGGGTTATCTTTGAAGTAAGGGGTGTTAAGGGATCCAATGTTTATTTAAAAAGGTTAAGTTGAATTCTAGGGATAAACATTGTTTTGTGTTTAAAAACTCACGTGTCCATAATTGTAATACCACATCTGGAGACCAAGCCGTGTGCTTCAAAAGCAACACTACATTAAAGGGAGAGGTTGGTTGAACTCCATGATACATTTTGGAGTTCTGAAAATGCCCCTCCCATAACCGGTTGTGCAGCCTTGTGTGGCTGCCCAGGCCTCATGTCCTGCCCATCCTTGCCCTCCTCTGCATTCTCCTCATCGGATGAGACCTGCCGTTCATCCTCCTCCTCCAGGATGTTGATTTCTCCTCTGTCATTTTATGGAGGGTGCAGCAGGCCACCATGGTGTGGGAGCCTCTCCTGGCGCTATACTGGAGGGCCGTACCAAAGCGGCCCAGGCACCTGAACCACATCTTCAGGATGCAGTTGAATTGCTCGATCACACTCCTGGTCGCTGCATAGGCGTTGTTACAGTGGTTTTCCACATCAGCTACAACCACAGTGGATATTCCCTGTCACCCGGCAGCCAACCCCTCAGCCGCGGAGTGCCTGGAATATGTCGGGGCTGGCAGAGGTATATACGTCCTGTCGATCATTCCTGGACCTGGGGTATTCCACGATGGTGATGAATCCCATTGCCCGGGAAACCTGGTGGGCCCAGTCCATATCCAGGTGGATATATTGCGCAACCTGGGCATGCAAGGGCTCTGTAACGTGCTGATGTACCTGTGCACTGAGGTCTGTGAGATCTCGGACAGGCCCCCACTCGACACCTGGAAGGGCCGTGTGCATCATCTACAAGATATATTACAGTAACTTACCAAGACTCCTTAGGCAGCACCTTCCAAACCCACGGCCATCTAGGACAAGAGCACCAGGTACCTGCGAACACCATCATCTGGAGGTTCCCCCTCAAGTCACTCACCACCTTGACTCGGAATTTTATCTCCGTTCCTTCATTGCCTCTGGGGCAAAATCCTGGAACTCCCTCCCTAACAGCACAATGGGTGTACCTACACCTCGGGCTGCAGTGGTTCAAGAACATTCTAAAGGGCAATTAAGGTGGTTTGGGAAGCGCTGAAGGCAGTGGTTAGAGGGGAGCTGATATCCATCCGGGCGCACAGGGAGAGGGGGGAGAGGGTTGAGAGGGAGAGGTTGGTGGAAGAAATGGTAAGGGTGGACAGGAGATATGCGGATGTCCCGGAGGAGGGGCCTTTGAGGAAGCATCGCATTCTCCAAGCGGAGTTTGATATACTGACCACCCGGAAGGCAGAGGCGCAGTGGAGGAGGGCGCAGGGGGCGGTATATGAGTATGGGGAGAAGGCAAGTCGGATGCTGGCCCACCAGAAGTGGGAGGCAGCGAGTGAGATGGGGGAGTCACAGATGCAGGAGGGAACTTGGTGCGGAGTGGCAGGGACATTAATGGGGTGTTCAGATCCTTTTATGAGGGGCTGTACCGGTGCCCCCTAGGTAGGTGGACGGGATGGACTGCTTTCTGGATAAGCTGGAGTTCCCAAGAGTAGAGGATGAGCGGGTGGAGGGTCTGGGGGCCCCAATCGAGTTGGAGGAGCTGATGGAGGTGCTGGGGAGCATGCAGACAGGGAAAGGACCGGGACCTGATGGGTTCCCGGTGGAGTTTTACAAGAAATTTTCAGATCTGCTGGGCCCGCTGCTTGTGAGGACCCTGAATGAGGCGAGGGAAGGGGGAGCTCTGCTCCCGACGATGTCTAGAGCAATAATCTCACTGGTCCTGAAGCGGGATAAGGACCCCCTCCAGTGTGGGTCTTACAGGCCGATTTCGCTCCTCAACGTGGATGCAAAGTTGTTGGCTAAGGTACTGTCCAGGAGGGTGGAAGATATGGTCCCGATGGTTATCCATGAGGACCAAACGGGGTTTGTGAAGGGGAGGCAGCTGAATGTCAATGTACGGCGGCTTCTCAATGTTATGATGATGGCGTCGGCGGCTGGGGAGGCGGAAATAGTAGCATCGATGGATGCGGAGAAAGCTTTTAACAGGGTGGAGTGGAGCTACCTGTGGGAAGTGCTGAGGAGGTTTGGGCTTGGTGAGGGATTCATCAGCTGGGTGAGGTTGCTGTATAGCTCCCCGGTAGCGAGTGTGATGACGAATGGGAGGAGGTCAGAGGACTTTCGACTTTCCTGGGGGATGAGGCAGGCTCGCCTGCTCTTCGCGTTAGCGATTGAGCCCTTGGCCATGGCGCTGAGGGATTCGAAGAACTGGAGGGGGATTATGGGGGGGGGGGGAGGAGCACCGGTTGTCGCTGTACGCAGATGATTTACTGTTGTACATCGCGGATTCGGCGGGGGGGATGCCAGAGGTGTTGAAGGTACTTGGGGAGTTTGGGGATTTTTCGGGCTACGAGGTCAACGTGGGGAAGAGTGAGCTGTTTGTGCTGCACCTGGGGGACCAGGAGAGGGAGGTAGGAGAGCTTCCGTTGAAGAGGGCAGAGAGGAGCTTTAGATATCTTGGGGTCCAGATAGCTAGGAGCTGGGGGGCCCTACATAGGCTAAACTTTTCGAGGCTGGTGGAACAGATGGAGGAGGAGTTCAGGAGGTGGGACGCGCTGCCACTCTCTTTGGCGGGTAGGGTTCAGTCAGTTAAGATGATGGTGCTCCCAATGTTTTTGTTTCTTTCCCAGTGCCTCCCCATATTGATTCCGAAGGCTTTTTTTAAGAGGGTTAATAAGAGCATTCTGGGGTTCGTGTGGGTGCGGAAGGCCCTGAGAGTGAAGAGGGTATTCCTGGAGCGAGGAAGGGGGGTAGGCAGCTTGGCGTTGCCCAACTTGTGTGGGTATTACTGGGCTGCGAACATGGCAATGATTCGCAGGTGGGCGATGGAGGGGGAGGGTGCCGCATGGAAGAGGTTGGAGATGGCGTCCTGTGTGGGTACGAGTTTGGAAGCATTGGTGACGGCCCAGCTCCCACTCCCCCCGGCAAGGTACTCTACGAGTCCGGTAGTGGTGGCGTCCCTCAAAATTTAGGGGCAGTGGAGGCGGCATAGGGGGACAGTGAAGGCCTCAGTGTGGGCCCCGATACGGGGCAATCACCGGTTTGCACCAGGGAGAATAGATGGTGGGTTTTTGAGTTGGCATAGGGCAGGCATGGGGGACCTTTTCCTCGATGGGAAGTTTGCGACGTTAGAGGAGTTGGAGGGGAAGTGGGGCCTCCCCCGGGAATGCTTTCAGGTATATGCAGATTAGGGCGTTTGTTAAGCGGCAGGTGGTGGAGTTCCCGCTGCTGCCGCCGAGGGGGGTGCAGGATAGGGTGCTCTTGGGGACGTGGGTCGGTGAGGGGAGGATCTAGGCGATTTATCAGATGATGCAGAAAGAGGAGGAGGCCTCGGTGGAAGAGTTAAAAGCAAAGTGGGAGGAGGAGCTAGCGGAAGAGATTGACGATGGGACGTGGGCGGATGCCCTGGGGAGGGTGAACTCGTCCTCTTCTTGCGCACGGCTCAGCTTAATTCAGTTGAAGGTGCTGCATAGGGCGCACATGACTGGGGCCAGGATGAGCTGGTTCTTTGTGGGGGGAGGACAGGTGTGGGAGGTGTTCGGGAGGCCCGGCGAACCACACCCACATGTTCTGGGCGTGTCTGGTGTAGGAGGGGTTTTGGAAGGGGGTGGCGAGGAGTTTGTCCAAGGTGGTCGGGTCCAGGGTGGAGCCGGGCTGGGGGCTCATGATTTTGGGGTAGCATCGGAGCCGGGAGTGCAGGAGGTGAGAGGCCGGTACCCTGGCCTTTGCGTCTCTAGTAGCCCGGCGTAGGATTCTCTTACAGTGGAGGGACGCGAAGCCCCCGAGCCCGGAGGCCTGGATCAATGACATGGCCGGGTTCATCAGGCTGGAGAAGGTTAAGTTTGCCCTGAGGAGGTCGGTACAAGGGTTCATCCGGCGGTGGCAGCCCTTTCTCGATTTTCTGGTGGAGGGTTAGAGGGTGGTCAATCTCAGCAGCAACCAGGGGGGGGGGGGGGTTCGGGGTTTGTCTTTGTGACGGTGTGTTTGCAATTTTTTTTTCTTTTTTGTATTGTTATTAAGTTATTAATTTATTGCTTTGTACTGGGGGAGATTTCTATTTCTGTTTATTTCTACATCTTGTTTACTTTATTGTTGGGAGAAAATTTGTTGTTGAAAAATTTGAATTAAAATTATTTAAAAAAAAAAGAGCAATTAGGGTTGGCAATGAATGCTGGCCTTGCCAGCGAAGCCTACATCCATTGAACAAATAAATAAATCAAAAAATCAGGGGGCAAAGAATCTTATTGTGAACTTGGGGGAAGAGTGTAAGAGGGGTTCCAGCTTAAGTGTGCTTCGAGTATTCAATGGGCCACAATGTCTCTCTGAGTCATTAATGGCATAGAATGAAGCCTTTGGCCTATAAAATCTAGACCAACACTCAATTGAGCAATGCAGTCATAGAACATAGAACAGTACAGCACAGAACAGGCCCTTCGGCCCTCGATGTTGTGCCGAGCAATGATCACCCTACTCAAACCCACGTATCCACCCTATACCCGTAACCCAACAACCCCCCCCCCCCCTTAACCTTACTTTTTAGGACACTACGGGCAATTTAGCATGGCCAATCCACCTAACCCGCACATCTTTGGACTGTGGGAGGAAACCGGAGCACCCGGAGGAAACCCACGCGCACACGGGGAGGACGTGCAGACTCCGCACAGACAGTGACCCAGCCGGGAATCGAACCTGGGACCCTGGAGCTGTGAAGCATTTATGCTAACCACCATGCTACTGTGCTGCCCTATTGGCATGTCTTGCCATGTTGGCACAGTGGTTAGTGATGCTACCTCATAATGCCAGGGACCCGGGTTCGATTTTGGCCTTGGGTGACTGTGTGGAGTTTGTACATTCTCCATGTCTGTATGGGTTTCCTTCGGGTACTCCGGTTTCTTTCCACAGTCCAAAGATGTGCAGGTTAGGTGGATCGAGGGCGGCACGGCTAGGTTAGGTGGATCGAGGGCTGCCTCACGGCGCTGAGGACCCGGGTTTGGTCCCGACCCCGGGTCGCCGGCCGTGTAGCATTTGCACATTCTCCCTGTCGTTGCAGGGGTTTCACCCCCACAACCAAAAGATGTGCAGGTTAGGTGGATCGACCACGCTACATTGCCCCTTGGATCCAAAAAATGTCCGAAGATCCATTCCCTCGGGGAAGTCGGAGACAGCTAATTTGGGGTCACCTCTAGGAAATTTGCTTTCATGATCAATCAGCCTGCAAGTACAGGTTTGAAACCTCCATTTGGTCCCCACATCAGGGTTCCAAAGCCTGTGGCAAAAACCTGCCCTTAATGTGCAACTTTCCAGGGAATTGTACCCTGGCATCCCTGGGAATGGCCACTGATTTTGCCCTTCCAGCCATCCACATCCGTATGTTTATTCTTTTGAGGACAAGTGAGGGAAGGTCGTTTTCTCTGTCTCCATGAACTGCAAAACTGTCTAACTGCTCATTTTCACAAGTGGTGCTGTCACCTTTTTGTGATGTGCTATTTTTTTTTTACATTTATGAGGAGAGTAAATTTTGAACTGACCTGAGGATAGAGTTCAAGTGAAAAAGTGATAAATGTTTAGTTTCAGTTGGATTGAATATAAAGAGTGAGCTCCTAGATTCAATTGGACATTAGTGTGAGTGGGATATTAGACTGGGTGAGTTGGAGGAAAGTTTGTACTTGAGTTCCCCAGGGACCAATAACCCTTGCTCCTCCTGATATACGTTAGTGATCCAGACCTCGATGTATAGGGCAACGTTTCAAAATTTGCAGTTGATCCAAAACTTGGAAGTATTGTGAACTGTGAAGAGGACAGTGTAGAACTTCAAAGGGAGGTTGGTGGAGTGGGCAGAGAGGTGGCAGATGAAGTTCAATGCTGAGAAATGTGAAGTGATTAATTTTGGTAGAAAGAACATGGAGAGACAATACCAAATAAAGGATACATTCCTAAAGGGGGTGCAGGAGCAGAGGGACCTGGAGATATGTGCATCAGTCGTTGAAGATGACAGGACAGGTGGAGAACATGGTCAATAAAGCATTCTGTATCTGAGGCTTTATTAATAGAGGCAGAGAGCAAGGATGTTATGGTTCAAATTATACAAGGCACTAGTTAGACCCCAGCTGGAATATTTGTAAGTTCTGGGCACTGTATTTTAAGAAGGAATATGAAGGCATTGGAGGGAGTGCAGAAAGGATTCACCAGAACGGTTTCTGGGATGAGGAACTTCAGTTATGAAGATGGTAGAGAAGTTGAGACTATTTTAGAGAAAAGAAGGCTGAGAAGAGATTTTTTAGGTTCAAAATCATGAGAGGGCTTGGCAGAGTAGACAGGGAGAGACTGTTACCGCTGATGAAATGATCCAGTTAGAGAGGGCACAGGTTTAAAGTGATTTGCAAAAGAAGCAAAAGCGACATGAGGGATGAAAACTTTTTCCCCCAGCGAGAGGTTGGGGTCTGGAATGATCTGCCTGAGAGTGTGGTGCAGTCTGGTTCAATCAAATTATTCAAAAGGGAATGAGACTGATATTTGAAAGGGTAGAGTGCGCAGGGTTACGGGGAGAACTGGTGCAGACGCGATGGGCCATATAGTCTCCTCTGTGCTGTAACAATCCTGTGATTCTGCAACTAGTTTGGGTGAGTTGGATATGGGGCTTGTTGAATTGGCTATTAGGTGGAGCAAATTGAAATCACCGGGCAGTCTGAGTGATGATAAATAGCTATTGATCCCCCAGCTCTTATGAACAGTACAACCCATTCACACTGACTCTCTCATACCTTGCAAACAACATAACCCATCTCAGTGAATAAAACTTGAATAACTTCATTGAAGAAATGCTTTTTTTTATCTCTTGGGACAAACAAACCCCAAGGCCTTTGGTGTTGTGCTTAGTGAAAATGGGTCCACCAGCTGTTCACTGGATGTTGTGGGCATTTTGATGAGATTTGCCAATGGATGTTCCATTAATAACTCCCTTTCCCTCTTCCTCAGTAGCAGAATGAAAGACTCATCCTGGAGGGGCTGCACTTATGGGAGATGACGAGGTAGGACATGAACAATTCATGTGCTTCACCGAGTCCCTTTATCCGAGTTTTCCAACAAACATCTGTGGTGGCAGATTGCGTGCGTTATTGTAGCAGCTCCTTGGAACATTCCTTGTGCTCTGAGGCTGCAGGCGTTACATTGCTGTTGGGCGGGGGGGGGGGGGGGGGGGGGGGATGCATTTCTTCTGCCGGTGCCCTGATTTGGCTCCTTTAATCTGTGAGGTGGATCAGGAATAAGGGGAGAACTGCACTTTACTGACACTGTCCATGTGGGTTTGCCAATCTGGCAGGGATCGTCTCATTGGTATCAAAGCGCAGGAAAACAATGTGGAGAGGCACCGGGGCAAATTATAGACAACTAATAACACATGTGGTGTAGCCACTTCCAACTAAGTATGGAGAAACCCGCAAAGCCTAGTGGGTAAAATGGACAAGCCAAGATTCAGGCAGGCTCAGAGCCTGAAATGCATATTTGCAAGCAAGAAGCCCAGACGGTATCGAAACTCCGACCAATTAGCATTTTAATAGGGCCGATTAGCATTTGATGGTCCATTTCACCGAAACAAAAGACTGGTGCTTCTTTCTGTGTTATCTAGCAACCAGGACTGTCCCAGACATTTCGGTGCCACTCCCTGTTCAAGGGAAACGCAAACAACGGGGTCAATGACCGCTTGGGACACGCTCAGCCATCCAGATCCCCGCCCACTTATTGGTTAAGGAATCAAACAGAGTGATCGGGGATCACCCAATTAGTAAGGCCCAAATCTAAGGACCGCCCGAAATATCGTGAAAACCCCTAAGTATAAGAAGAAGAGTCCGCCATAGGGTCACTCTCTCTTGGTCCTGGTACCCCGGTCATGGCCATCTCCAAGTGCAGCAACACCAGAAGCAGGTACAAATTAAACGCTCGCTACCAGACGGATGAGCCCAGCTGAGCAGCAGTTTCTCCTTTGAACCCGATAGATCCAAAATTGAACAGTGGCCACTGTTTACTGACCTAAGCCGGATGCCCGAAGTTAAGTACAGGTTGCCTTAGTCGATAGGTGTAGTTAACTAGTAGTGTTTATGTTGCCTGACTAATTGTGTGTAAATAAAGTACCCTTGACCTTGAACTAACTAACTGGTGTTTGGCTCTTTGATCGATAGCCGGTTGAAACTTGTGGTGGTTTCATTTGATACCTGGCGACTCTAAGCATTAGGACATAGATAACACAGAAAGAAGGGCAAATTCACTGATTGCCATAATTGGAACAGAGCCACAGAAAAGACAAAGTAAAAGAAAGCACAACAGTGGCAACTAAAGTTACACCTGAAGCTTTGCTATTTAGTCATGTGTTCTGGGTGACTGGAAGAGAGGGTTGCCAACCGTCCCGGGATGACCAGGAGTCTATTGGAATTGGCATTCATCTCCTGGTGGCTATTGGAAGAAGTCTGGGAGATCTGATTATTTATCCATGGGGTGTGGGCATCACTGGCTAGGGCAAGCATTTATTGCCCTTGAGAAGGTGGTGGTGAGCAGCCTTCTTGAACCACTGCAGTCCATGTGGTGTAGGCACATCCACAGTGCTGTTAGGAAAGGAGTTCCAGGATTTTGACCGAGCGACAGGGAAGGAAAGACAAAATATTTCTAAGTCAGGATGGTGAGTGACTTGGGCTGACCTTAAATGTGGTGGTGTCCCCAGGAATCTTCTCCCTTGTCCTTCTTTGTTGTAGAGGTTGCGTTTGGAAGGTGCTGTCAAAGGAGCCTTGGTAAATTCCTGCAGTATCTTGTAGATGATACTCACTGCTCCCATCAGCGGTAATGGGAGTTGTTGAATTGTCCACCCCTATTCCAGATTTGATATGGCAGGACTGCAGAGCTTAGATCTGATCCACTGGTTGTGGAATCACTTAACTCTGCCTATTACTTGCAGCTTATGATGTTGGGCACACAAGTTGTCTTGTGTGGTAGCTTCACCAGATTCCACCGCATTTTTAGATATGTCTGGTGTTGCTCCGGCATGCCCTCCTAAACTCTTCATTGAACCAGGGTTGATCCCCTGGTTTGGTGGTAATGGAAGTGTGGGGGATATGCCAGGCCATGAGGTTGCAGATTGTGGTTGAGTATAATTCCGCTGCTGTTGATAGCCCACAGCATCTCATGGATGTCGAGTTTTAAGTTGCTAGATTTGTTCTGAATCTATCCTAATTAGCAGGGTGGCAGTGCCACACAATACGATCAAGGGTATACTCAATAATATGATGGGACCTCATCCCTAATGCCATTTAATGTCAAGGGGACACAGTTGGATTGGAGATGGACATTGCCTGGCAGTTGTGTGGTGCAAATGTTACTTTTCATTTCCGGACATGGCGGGTTACCGGACGGTGGGAAGGGCAAGCCACGCAAACGCCATAGACACAGGTGGGACCAGACGATCCTGCCCAGAGTGTCTTAAATCAATTGTGTTTTAGCAGGAGAATACATAAGTCTTTCCATGAGAAAAGGCAAAAGGAGAGAATGTGGCAAGGGAGGGATGAGATGGGGAAGAGGACAGCAGGAGAGAAAAAGAGGATTGAGAGAAGGGAAAGTATAGTATCCCCTTAAGGGACATTCTCTGAGGGAGGGGTCATGTGATCCACCCATTCAATCAGGGCTGTTAGTTGGCAATTTTCTGGGACCCAAGGCCCTCGTGAATAACCGCAGCCGGTACAGGAATTGAACCCACGCTGTTAGCCTCGCTCTGCATCACAAACCAGCTGTCCACCAAACTGAGCTAAACCGGTCCCCATTTGAGACATAAGTGCCAATATAAGCAGAGCCTGCCTAGCACTAGTAAACCGAACAGTACAGTACAGAAGATGGTCCTGAGGCGGAGCGGAAAGTTATGTCTGTCAATAATGTAAAAGCGGGCAAAGTGATCCTGATCACTTTGGAATACTGTGTCTAATTCTGGTCACCACACTGCCCAGAAGGACGTGGATGCTTTGGAGAGAGTACAGAAAGGGTTTACCTGGATGGTACCTGGTATGGAGGATATGAGCGAAGAGGAGAGATTGAATAAACTGGGATTGTTCTCCCGAGAGAGTCTTAGGGGCGACCTGATAGAAGTTTATAAATTATTAGGAGTATAGATAAGGTGAACAGTTGGAGGCTTTTTTCCAGGGCGGAAATGACAATTATAAGGGGGCACAAGTTCAAGGTGAGGGGGAATAGGTTCAGCGGAGATGTGCGGGAGAAGATTTTTACACAGAGGATGGTGGTGGCCTGGAATGCACTGCCAAGTGAGGTAGTTGATGCAGATATGTTGGCGACCTTTAAGACTTATTTAGATAGACATATTAACAGGCGAGGTATAGAAGGACATAGGTGGGTGCTCTGGATAGGACACCTGATTAGTGCAGGCTTGGAGGGCCTTAGGGCCTGTTCCTGTGCTCTCTATTCTTTGTTCTTTTTTGTTTGACCACGGTGGAGTTAGTGGTAAAGGGAAGGGCATAATGGATGGAAGTGGATACTGAGGCCTCAGCCACAGTGGTGGGGGAACAGACCTACTGGTACCTTCAAGAAGGGATCCACTCCCTCAGGTTGAAGACTGGCACCAATCGACATATATGGGGTAGGCCATGAATATAATAGGCACAATGATGACCCCAGTGAGCTATCGACAACAATCCGCTCAGCTGCCTTTAGTCATGGTGGCTGATCAGGGACCAAGCCTGGTATGGAGGGTGAATAGACTCGGACTGTTTTCATTAGAAAGATGGGAATTAGAAAGACTGTTTTCAATAGAAAGACAGAGGTTGAGGGGTGGTCTGATAGAGATCTACAAGATTATGAGGGGCATGGATACTGTGGATGGGCAGGCACTCTTTCCCAGGGTGGAGGGGTCAGTCACCAGGGGGCACAGGTTTAAGGTCCTTGGGGCAAACTTTAGAGGAGGTGTGCGGGGCAGATTTTTTTACGCTGAGGGTGGTGTGCCTGGAACGCGTTGCCAGGGGAGGCTGTGGAAGCAGATACATTAACGGTGCTCAAGATGCATCTTGACAAAGACATGGATAGGATTGGTATAGAGGGATACTGCACAAGGAACTGCTGAGGGTTTTGGCAAAGATTGGGATCATGACGAATACAGGCTTGGAGGGCCGAAGGGCCTGTTCCTGTGCTGTATTGTTCTTTGCTCTTTGGGACGTGACTGGCTCCGGGAGATCCAATGAAATCGGTTCGAGATTTTTAGCATCAAAGAAGGGACGCGCTCACGATCATCAACAAATACCATGTTTTCCAGGAGAAA
Organism: Scyliorhinus canicula; assembly: GCF_902713615.1. Classification (NCBI taxonomy): domain Eukaryota; kingdom Metazoa; phylum Chordata; class Chondrichthyes; order Carcharhiniformes; family Scyliorhinidae; genus Scyliorhinus; species Scyliorhinus canicula. The sequence goes on from NC_052164.1 coordinate 51,254,237, forward strand.
TAAAAGGAGAATTCATATGAACATGGAAGCCACTCCAAGATTTCTCAGGGCTAGACCTGTGCCCTAAGCGTTATTGGAGAAGGTCAAAACAGAGTTGAACAGGCTGGAAGGCATCATTCAATCAGTGCGATTTGCAGAATAGGCAGCACCCAGTGTATCGGTAGTGAAACCGAATAAAACCATTTGGGGATTACAAGCTGATGGTGAACCAGCCACGAAGCTGGACAAGGACCCCGTCCCCTAAATCAAAGATCTAGATTGGAAGTCAAACGTTCACTAAGTTAGACATGTGCCATGCCTACCAGCAGCTGGAGCTGGACAATGCCTCGCAGGAATGTGTGACCATAAAAACCCATAAGTGGTTGTAACAGTACATCCGCTTGCCCTTTGGAGTTTCATCACTGTGATGAAGGAACCGAGTATCGCCGTGTACTTGGATGACATATTAGTAACAGGCCAGAGTGTTATCGCCCAGGAAACAGAGGAAGGTGAAACATGGGTATATGGATCGAGTCCTTGTGAGATAAGGCCAACAGTAATGAGCTCAATGGAAGACCCTCAGTCACTCGAGCTATGTCCCTATACGAGAAAGAAGAAGTCACCGGACAGACTGAGTTATTGATGGACTAGTGTAAAAATGTTCACGATAGTTACTGTTTTGGCAATTGTGTTGTTTAATTACTCCCATGTGTAAAAAGGGACTTAAGGGAGGAGGGATGTAGTAGGCCCTTTAAGGGACATTCTCTGAGGGAGGGGTCTTGTGATCCACTCGTCCAATCAAGGACAGGCGTTGGGAATTCACTGGGATATGTTGGGACTTTTCCCAGCGGTTGGATCCTGGAGCTGAGTATGGAAAAGAACGCTTTAAAGCACTCTGCAAATAGTTGAAATAAATCGTCATTTCTTACAAACTAACTGGTGTAGACAATTCTTGAAGTTATTGCATAAAGGGAAAGGAGGGACTGGAAGAGGAGGAGAAGGTAGCAAAGAAGAGCAGAGGGTGGGATTCTCTCAGCCCGGGGTCGGGCCAGAGAATCCCCATGACCGGTGTGAATTCGCCACGCCGCCCCGACGGCGGCATATGATTCTCCGCAGAGTGGAGAATCGGCGCCATTGACGCCGGCATGGTTGGCACGGTGCTGGTTGGGGGCCGCTCTACGTGGCCGGCCCGCCGATTCTCGGCCCGAGATGGGCTGAGCGGCCATTGTGAAAACGACGAGTCCCACCGGCGCCGTTGACACTGCTCTCCGCCGGCATGGAAACTTGGCATGGAAAGGTCGGGGGGGTGGGGGGGGGGGGGGGGGGTGGGGGGGGGGGGGGGGGGGGGGGGTGGGGGGGGGGGGGGGGGGGTGGGGGGGGGGGGTGGGGCCTGTGGGGTGGATGGGGGGATTCGATGTGGCCTGGCCCGCGATCGGGGCCCACCGATTGGCGGGTCGGCCTCTCTGGCTGTGGGCCTCGTTTCTTCCTCGCCGGCCCCTGTAATCCTGCGCCATGTTGCGTCGGGGCCGGCGCGTTGAAGGAAGGCACGGCATGGCGCCAGTGAACATGCACGGATCCTGTGGCGCCCAATTGACACCGGGATCAGTAGCTGGAGTGGCGGAAATCCCTCCAGTGCCGTGCTGGCCCCTTTTGCGGGCCAGAATTAGTCGTCGGTCGGCCCGTTCACGTCATCGTAAAATGCAACGGTGTTTGCGACGGCGTGGACACTCTGCCACGGGATTAGAGAATCCCGCCCAGGATGTTAGAATCAGGGGTTAATGCAGAGAGAAAGTGGAGTGGAGAAAGAATGGATCACGGCAGAAGTGTGGAGAAGAAGTGGAGAAGGGTCGTCAAGAAAAAGTGTGGTGGGGATGGGTGGATGGGGGTGGGGGGGGGGGGGGGGGGTGGGTGGCACGCAGAGGAGAGGAGAACGGGAAATTCATAAAGAGCGATGGAAATTTCTGGATCATTTTTTCCACCTGACCTGGAGTTCCATAGGCTCACATCGAAACCGGAGCAGAAGACAGCCTTCAAATGGGAGACTTGCATTTATTTTGCGCTTTTCACAACCACGGGGCAGTTCAAAGTGCTTTGCCGCCAATGAAGTACTTTTGAAATGTGGTCACTGTTGTAGTGTAGGGAATGCGGCAGCTCATTTCTCCACAGCAATGTGATATTGGGCAGATAATCTGTTTTGGTGATGATAGCCGAGGGATAAATATTGGTCGAGACACTGGGGAGAAATCCGCCTGTTCCTCTCTGAAATAGTGCCATGGGATGTTTTACATCCTGCCGAGTAGATAGATGGGGCCTGGGTTTAACATCCCATCCATCAAACAGCAGCCCTGATGGCGCAGCACTCCCTCAGTACTGCCATGGAGTGTCAGCCTGTTTTTTGTAACTCCAATCCTGGAGCGGGATCCGAACCCGGAATATTCTGATTCAGAGACAAAGGCGACACCAACTGAGGCACAAAAGTGAGAAGCCGATCTCGTTCAATCTCGTTCCACAGAATGAGGGGTAATTTTGTGCTCCATTCCTGGCAGGAGCTGAAGTAAAAATCTAATGTTTCGATATGGATTGAGAGTGACAAGTGTAAATGTCTATTCTCCCCAGTGAACATTTACTGAAATCACGCATTGTGCTGGTAAAAGTAACATTGCAGTTTGGATTGAGCTGTCTACTGACTCCTAAAACACTATATTAGACCCCATTAGTGAGCTGACATCCCAGTCAGTGACACAATTATAGCGGCGCTGAGCCAATCTGTTGCCAAGGTAACCACTCAATCGTGGATGATATGATGAGGTCCAAGCAGACCTTTGCACCTAAATTATGTCGGCATGACACCAGTTTCTCAAATCTGCTTTTAAAAATCTGTTTCTTGACAAAATATATTCAGCAAAATACAACATTGAACTGGCCCTGTCGACTCAAACCGTAATTTCTTAAATGGCACACAAACTAAGTGAACACTTGACTCTCAGAAAATCTTAATAAGAGGTTCTGTACACTGACTGGTGTTTCTCAGTCCCCTCTCTCACAGGGAACAATCTGTACACTGGTTACTCTCAGTCCCTCTCTCTCAGGGAGATATCTGTACACAGGTTTCCCTCAGTCCCCTCTCTCAGAGGGAACAATCTGTACACAGGTTTCTCTCAGTCCCTCTCACTCAGGGAGATATCTGTACACAGGTTTCTCTCAGTCCCCTCTCTCAGAGGGAACAATCTGTACACAGGTTTCTCTCAGTCCCCTGCCTCACAGGGAACAATCTGTACACTGACTGGTGTCTCTCAGTCCCTCTCTCTCAGGGAGATATCTGTACACAGGTATCTCTCAGTCCCCTCTCTCACAGGGAACAATCTGTACACTGGTTACTCTCAGTCCCTCTCTCTCAGGGGGATATCATTCCACTGACTGGAATCTCTCAGTCCCTCTCTCTCAGGGGGATATCATTCCACCAACTGGAATCTCTCCGTCCCCTCTCTCTCAGGGGGATATCTATACACCGACTGGTGTCTCTCAGTCCCTCCCTCAGTGGGGTATCTATACACTGACTGGTGTCTCTCAGTCCCTCTCTCTCGGGGGGATATCTATACACTGACTGGTGTCTCTCAGTCCCTTTCTCTCAGGGAGATATCTATGCATTGACTGGTGTGTCTCAGTCCCTCTCTCTCAGGGGGATATCTATCCCCTGACTGGTATCTCTCAGTCCCTCTCTCTCAAGGAGATATCTATCCCCTGACTGGTGTCTCTCAGTCCCCTCTCTCTCTCAGGGAGATATCATTCCACTGACTGGTGTCTCTCAGTCCCTCTCTCTCTCAGGGAGATATCTGTACACTGACTGGTGTCTCTCAGTCCCTCTCTCTCGGGGGGATATCTATACACTGACTGGTATCTCTCAGTCCCTCTCTCTCAGGGGGATATCTATACACTGACTGGTGTCTCTCAGTCCCTCTCTCTCAGGGGGATATCTATACACTGACTGGAATCTCTCAGTCCCTCTCTCTCAGGGGGATATCTATCCACTGACTGGTGTCTCTCAGTCCCTCTCTCTCAGGGGGATATCTATACACTGACTGGAATCTCTCAGTCCCTCTCTCTCAGGGGGATATCTATCTACTGACTGGTGTCTCAGTCCCTCTCTCTCAGGGGGATATCTATCCCCTGACTGGTGTCTCTCAGTCCCTCTCTCTCAGGGGGATATCTATACTGACTGGTGTCTCTCAGTCCCTCCCTCTCAGGGAGATATCTATACACTGACTGGTGTCTCTCAGTCCCTCTCTCTCAGGGGGAATCTATACACTGACTGGTATCTCTCAGTCCCTCTCTCTCAGGGGGATATCTATCCACTGACTGGTGTATCTCAGTCCCTCTCTCTCAGGGGGATATCTATCCACTGACTGGTGTCTCACAGTCCCTCTCTCTCAGGGGGATATCTATCCCCTGACTGGTATCTCTCAGTCCCTCTCTCTCTCAGGGAGATATCTATCCCCTGACTGGTATCTCTCAGTCCCTCTCTCTCAGGGAGATCTCATTCCACTGACTGGTGTCTCTCAGTCCCTCCCTCTCAGGGAGATATCTATCCCCTGACTGGTATGTCTCAGTCCCTCTCTCTCAGGTGGGTATCTATACACTGACTGGTGTCTCTCAGTCTCTCTCTCTCAGGGGGATATCTATACACTGACTGGTGTCTCTCAGTCCCTCTCTCTCAGGGGGATATCTATACACTGACTGGTGTCTCTCAGTCCCTCCCTCAGTGGGGTATCTATACACTGACTGGTGTCTCTCAGTCCCTTTCTCTCAGGGAGATATCTATGCATTGACTGGTGTCTCTCAGTCCCTCTCTCTCAAGGAGATATCTATCCCCTGACTGGTAACTCTCAGTCCCTCTCTCTCAGGGAGATATCATTCCACTGACTGGTGTCTCTCAGTCCCTCTCTCTCTCAGGGAGATATCTGTATACTGACTGGTGTCTCTCAGTCCCTCTCTCTCGGGGGGATATCTATACACTGACTGGTATCTCTCAGTCCCTCTCTCTCAGGGAGATATCTATACACTGACTGGTGTCTCTCAGTCCCTCTCTCTCAGGGGGATATCTATACACTGACTGGTGTCTCTCAGTCCCTCTCTCTCAGGGGGATATCTATCCCCTGACTGGTGTCTCTCAGTCCCTCTCTCTCAGGGGGATATCTATCCCCTGACTGGTGTCTCACAGTCCCTCTCTCTCTCAGGGAGATATCTATACACTGACTGGTGACTCTCAGTCTCCTCTCTCTCTGGGAGATATCTATACACTGACTGGTGTCTCTTAGTCCCTCTCTCTCAGGGGGATATCTATCCCCTGACTGGTGTCTCTCAGTCACTCTCTCTCTGGGAGATATCTATCCCCTGACTGGTGTCTCTCAGTCCCTCTCTCTCAGGGAGATATCTATACACTGACTGGAGTCTCTCAGTCCCTCTCTCTCAGGGGGATATCTATCCCCTGACTGGTGTCTCTCAGTCCCTCTCTCTCAGGGAGATATCTATACACTGACTGGTGTATTTTTTACTTTTTACCACTTTTCATTGAGTAGGCGCCTGGATCTGGTCTTGGGCATTACCTCTGAAATGATGGCCTGGCTAAGACTCTGCCTCTGCCAGGTCACTCATTGTTTTCCTGGTTGGGCCTTTTCCTGATTTCCCCTTGACCCCTTGGTCCTCACTTAGATGGTGGCCGGTGTTTGAAGGATCCATTGGCAACTCTCCACAGGGAGGGGTAACGGAAGGAGTGAACAATCTCTGGATTAGCAAGAGAGGATCAGGAGGAGGCCATTCATCCCCTCAACCCTGTTCTGCTATCCTGGTGCTCCCTCCCTTATGCACTCTGGGTGGACTTGCACCTCAGGGACTGCAGCGGGTCTAGAGGGAAGCTCACCCCCACCTTCTCAAGGGCAATCAGTGATCCATAATAAATGCGGGCCTCGTTAGCATCGCCCATTTCCTGTAAACTAATTAAGAAAGCTGAGTTAATAGGACACACCTCAGCTTGCTGCTGACAGCGCCTGCACAGCTGCTCAGGGGCAGAGAGGCCACTGGGTGTTGTGGCTTGATGAGTAAATTGTCAAGTGTTGGATTTATCTGAAATGTGATTAGCTCTTAATCAACAACCTGTCTGTAACTCATCAACACGTCTGGATGTGGGAAAAGATGGAGGGAGCAATTATTGAGACAGAGAGGAGGCAGAGAAAATGACAGACACCGAGAGAGGAAGAGAAAAGACGGATGGATGAGGAGAAGGCAATAAAAGAGACAGAGGGGAGTGAGAGACACAGAAAGAAAGAAAGGAGGATATGGGCAGGACAAATGGAGAGAGACATTGTAACCGAGGTTCACAGAGAAATACAGAGAGGGACGAGAGGCACAAAAAAAGACAGTTACAATTGCACGCTGTAGAATTTGTTTTGTGTAATTTTCCTACACTCTTTCAGCTCACTCATCTCACCCTTCACTCTCCCCTTGGCCTCCTTCTCTACACATTCTGTTTCTGCTGCCCACCCCCCATCTCATTCTTCCTTTCCCCTCCCTCTCCCCTTGCCTAATCTCATCCCTGGTCCTTACCGTCTCCCTCCCCCTGCTCTGCCTCTCCAGCATAGCTGTGATTCCCCAGATACTGGGAACTGTCTGGATCTTTGCCCCAGTGACTAATCTCCATATCCCAGCCTCAAAAGCAAGTTTTAGTGGGTGGGTCCATTGCACAGTTTCCGAAAGTATGCGAGCATGACAGTTACTGGTATGCAAGCATGATAATGTGTTTGTTGGCCTGGATGTGTACCTGAGTTTGTTGAGGTGTGTGTGGTACATATGTGAACATGCAGTCTGTGTGTGCTTGTGCATGTTCATGTGTGTGCAGGTGTCTATGTATGTATGTGTTTGCACATATGTTCAAATGTGTGTGCATGTCTTTTGTGTGTGTACACACATATATTTGTCCACGTGTGCCTGTTGATTTGTGTGTATGTCTGTGTATACATCTGCCTGTGTTTGTGTGTGTCTTTGTGTGTGTGCATCTATGCCTTGTCCGTTTCTTATTGTGTACAGATGTGTTTGTGCCTATCTGTATGTTTGTGCATGAATGGGTGTGAAGGGTGATCTCTGATCCTACCGCTATACGCGTCTCCAATTTGAACTGTGAAAGGGTTTGATTTAGCTGGCCTTTTGAAATTATCTTTTTATTCGTCCTTTACCTCATCAGATCCAGACCTGAAGATGAGAAGATCGAAGGGAATGGCAGCCACGATGTCGATGAGGAACCAGCCCTTGAAGTAATGGATGGCGATCTTGGCTGGGTGGCTCACCACCTCATCATTCTCATTGACGTAGGTGGTGCGGAAGTTGATGATGATGTCGATGATGAACATGATGTCAACGATCAGATCCACAACAGCCAGTGGGTTGCACGAGTAGCCACATGCCAGTCGCTTCTCCTCTTCCTGATCGTTAAGCAGGAAGGCAGCAGAGTAGGGTGTGAAGATGGCAGTGTGTATGACCAGCAGGAGAATGAGCCAGTCCCAGACAGCCTTGAAAGGACTGTAGTGGAGAATAGTCCATTTGTGAATACGAGGCGCTTGCAGCTTATATTCTGGAAGCACATCAGCTCCAAGCGATAGGACCTATAAAGAATGAAGAACAATAAGTGATTACTGATACAGACCAGAATGTTCCCGGGCTCCGGGAGGTCTGCATTGACAGATCTTGGCCAGTTGGAGGGGGTGTCACTCGTAGCTGCCCCTGTAACAATTCCAAACCTCATCCCAGAGATGTAAGCGCATTAATCCAGGCTACCAGAACAGTGCTGTACGGAAGGAGTGCTGCATTGCCAAAGGTGCTGTCTGGCTCCCCAATGGACATGAAAGGTCCCAGGGCACTATATTGAAGAAGCAAGTGGTTCTGCCTGGTGTCCTGATCAATATTTATCCGTAGCAACAGATGATCGGGTCATTAAATTTTTATTTAAAAACATTTTAAAAAACAAATTTAGAGTACCCAATCATTTATTTTTTTTACCAATTAAAGGGCAATTTAGTGCGGCCAATCCACCTAACCAGCACATCTTTGGGTTGTGGGGGCGAAACCCACGCAGACATGGGAAGGATGTGCAAACTCCACACGGACAGTGATCCAGGGCCGGGATTTGAACCCGGGTCCTCAGCGCTGTAGTCCCAGTGCTAACCACTATGCCACGTACCGCCTCTATTGGGTCTTTAAAAACTGAGGAACGGCAATGGAAATCTTTCTTTTTAAAAAAAAAAAATCTTTTTTTAAAAATAAATTTAGAGTACCCAATTATTTTTTCCAATTAAGGGGCAATTTAGAATGGCCAATCTACCTATCCTGCACATCTTTGGGTTGTGGGGGTGAAACCCACGCAGGCACGGGGAGAATGTGCAAACTCCACACGGACAGTGACCCAGGGCCGGATTTCGAACCCGGGTCCTCAGCACCGTAGGCAGCAATGCTAACCACTGTGCCACCGTGCTGCCCGGCAATGGAAATCTTGAGCACAAACAATAAAGGAACAGGAGCTGAATAAATTGCTGACTTTCAGGGGCAAAATCGCCCACAGGTTACAGTCTATATATGCCTGACCTAACCAGTATTCTTTGTATGATGACCAACTCTAATCCTAGAGGTCCTGTCACAGAACCCCTGACCGTTAACCTCCCCACTCGATCAAACCATTTCCGATATGGTTTATGGTGAAAATTTAAATAACAAACACATTTTGTTTTGAATGTGCCAGTGATAGCCCCTCTGGGTTCAGGGGATTTTCCTGGAGACTCTAGAACATTCCAGAAAGATTGGGTTATCCAAACTTCTCCTTCCCCAGCCTCAATCTTTTGTTATGTTTTGTGACTTGCAAGCTATTTGAAGAATTCTGGCTCTTGACTACATTAAGCATCACAGACATTTCCTTTCCTGTACTTTCAGGGGCAGTGTGGGTCTCTGGCATTTGTTTCCCATTCCCAAATACCCATGAACTGAGGGGCAGTTAAGAGTCAATCACATTGCCGTGGGTCTGGAGTCACTTGTAGGCCAGGTCAGATAAGGGTGGCAGATTTCCTTCCCTAAAGGGCGTGAGCGAACCAAATGGATTTATTACGACTATCGATGGTACTTTCACAGTCTATGGTGACTAGCTTTATATTCCAGATTTTATTAATTGAATTTAAATTCCACTAGCTGCCGTGGTGGGATTTGAACCCGTGTCGCAGAGCATTTGCATGAATCACTCGTCCAGAGACCACCATCTCCACTCACTAGGGCACTATCTCCCTCAGGAAACCTCTGAGCTTCTAATTGAAACAGCAACATAGGAGCAGGAGAAGGCCATTTAGCCCATCAAGCCTGTTCTGCCTGTCAATTAACTTTTAACTCTATCCACTCAGCTTGGCTCCACCCCCCCCCCTTAATATCCTGGTCTGACAATAATCCATCGATCTCAGTTTTGGAATTTTCAAGTGCCCCTCAGGTTTTTGAAGGAGGGGTTTCAAGTTTCCACCATCCTTTGTGTGACGAAGGAGATCACAATAAAGTGATTAAGTAGAATAAAATGAAATTTAATTAAGAGATTTAATTTCCATCGCACTGCAGGGAACCAGCATCAAGCCATAAATTTTAAGCAGTGACAAAAACTAAAACGATTATATTTTCTCAACCGCTGGGATGAGACCTTTAATTGGTTCTTATTTCTCAATTTATTTACAGATGCACTTTTTAAAAGTCTGGCTCTGCATTTGCCTCACAGTTAGTTAAGGTAAGAAATGTCAGGAACTCTGTGCTCCAGCTCTGCTGTAACACCTTCAAGTTGTCAATGTTTCAGGAGGAGATCAGCGTTTTCTCAGCATTTCACACCCGCCAGATGTTGCCCAATAAGGAGCGGGGGATAAACAGAGCCCACGTCCCTCCCTCTCAGGAGTGGGAAATATGCAAGGCCCAAGACTCTTCCTCTGGGGAGTGAGGGATGTGCAAAGCCAGGCTTCCCCACTGGGGGAATGGGACGGGACGGTGGTGAAGGATGTGCCGAGCCCAGGCCTTTCGCTTGGGGGGGGGGGAGACTGGGGTGGAGGGACGTGCAGAGCACTGGCCTCCCCTCTAGGGGGCAGGGTTTTGCAGTCCCTCGGCCATTTATTCTTGGGGAGGAGGAGGGATTTGCCAAAGTTAGGCCTCCCCTCTGGGGGGGGGGGAGGGGAGGGGGAGGGGAGGGGGGGGGAGGGGGGGGAGGGGGAGGGGGGGAGGGGGGGGGAGGGGAGGGGGGGGGAGGGAGGGGAGGGGGGGGGAGGGGAGGGGGGGGGAGGGAGGGGAGGGGGAGGGGAGGGGGGGGGAGGGGGGGAGGGGGAGGGGGGGGGAGGGGGGGGGGAGGGGAGGGGGGGGGAGGGGGGGGAGGGGGGGGGGTGACAGAGGTACGGCATGGACCTGTGATCTGGTGTCCATCATGACTGGGAGTGCAGAAAGTGAAATAGAACTGGCCATGGCCAATGTCCTTCACTCTATATCAGCGCAAGTATACTCCCAAAATTGTTCCCATCCAACATTCTTCCACTGCCCAAGAAAGGAACAACTGACTAGTTGTCTCACAGCTTCCTGTGGGATCTTGCTGTGCACAAAATGGTTGTTACATTTCATTATGATGTCAATTTACAGGAGTACTTACCAGTTAGAATCATAGAATTTGAAGTGCAGAAGGAGGCCATTTGGCCCATCGAGTCTGCACAACCCCTTGAAAGAGTACCCTACCCAAGCCCACACCTCCACCCTATCCCTGTAACCCCACCTAACCTTTTTTGGACACTAAGGGCAATTTAGCATGGCCAATCCACCTAACCTGCACACCTTTGGACTGTAGGAGGAAACCGGAGCACCTGGAGGAAACCCACGCACACATGGGGAGAACGTGCATACACCACACAGACAGTGACCCAAGGTGGGAATCGAACCTGGGACCCAGGAGTTGTGAAGCAACAGTGCTAACCATTGTGCTACCTTGCTGCCTATGGAAGTGGGAACACCACCCAGCTCCCCCCACCCAGCTGCCCATTACTGGTTCAGAGAAAGATTGAATATAAAGAGGTATTAATCTCAAAATCCTGCACGAGGAAAGCAGTCATGAGCCATGAGAAGAGCATTGCAGCAACAGAGCAATTTAAATATAGAAGTGTGAAAATAACGTTGAAGCAGTGAAATTGACTGGCGAGGTATTGAGCCAAGACAAGAAACTAACATTTACAAATGATCATAAACATCCGGAACTCGCAAATCACATTTAAACACCCCTAACAACCTGTAACAGTGAGAAATGTTCACTTCAAAACCACATCGTGACAGGGAGAATATTCACCCATAAACAATCCCTAACAGAGAGAGAAAGTTGTGATGATGTCCTGTGCCACTGGGTGAGGTAGGGGCACATATGTGAGGTGGAGTAACTGGAACTTGTCCAGAGGCAAGAGGAGCAGCTGTCTGTGCCAGTCGCTGTCCCAGGGCTCAGTGGGACTTACCAAGTGGCAGTTGGAGTTGATTTTGTGGGCGGGATTCTCCGAGCCTCCGTGCCAAAATCGCGCTCAGCGCGGGGGTGGAGAATGGACGTCAGATCCACGATCGGGTCCGAAGCCGCTCCCGCGATTCTCTGGGCCCCAGAGAATTGCCGCCAATCGGGCGTGCACGGTCGACGCGGTGCAGGTCGGGGGCCATTGAAAGAGGCCCCCGCAGCGATTCTCCAAGTGCAGCTGGCCAAGTTCCCGCCGATGTGGTTCTCTCATGGTTACACTGGCGGGCACTTGGCATGGCGGTTGTGGTCTCAGTTCGTGGCCCCCCTGATCATTTACCAGCAGGAGCCTCAAGGACGGCCAGGCTATTGATCGGGGGCCACCGATCTGCGGGCGCTTGTGATCTGGAGGGGGCCTATCTTCTTGCTGTCGCTCCACGGTGTGGGTCCGCCATATCGGGCGGCCGACACAGGCCGTCACCATGCTCATGCGTGGACTCCCGACCAGAAATGCAGGATCCCGTATCTGCAGCCGGAGCTGCGAGGAGTTCTCCAGGGCCCTGCTTGCCCCTTGCAAATCGCAGAATCACCCTGAACTTACTCCAGGTAAGTCCAGAGTGATTTGTGCGCGTTTCTTCGCAGGCGTGGGGACATAGCCCCATTACTGGAGAATCCCTCCACTTCTCAGGGACTGTGGATTGGGGGATCGGACTCCGATGGTGGGATGCTGCAGATCAGGAGTAATTCTGTGATTCACGCTGCAGTGCGAATGCTGGCCTGCGCAATTAGGATCCGAACAATATTTCATAGAATTTCATAGAATTTACAGTGCAGAAGGAGGCCATTCGGCCCATCGAGTCGGCACCGGCTCTTGGAAAGAGCACCCTACCCAAGCCCATACCTCCACCCTACCCCCATAACCCAGTAACCCCACCTAACACTAAGGGCAATTTATCATGGCCAACCACCTAACCTGCACATCTTTGGACTGTGGGAGGAAACCGGAGCACCCGAGGAAACCCACGCAGACATGAGGAGAACGTGCAGACTCCATACAGACAGTGGCCCAAGCCAGGATTCGAACCTGGAACCCTGGAGCTGTGAAGCATTTGTGCTAACCACTATGCTACCGTGCTGCCCATAATATGGTGGCACACTTGAAAAAAGCTGGGCACGACGGCTGGGTCCGAGAGTGGAGGTAAAGGAAAAATAAAGTTGCGGCCACTACTTCAATTAATTTAAAGGAATTGATTGACCAAAACTGGTCATAGGGTCCAGAGGGCTGATACTGAGAGCTTGTAAAGCAGTTTCTGTGGGATGGGTGTCTTCAAGATTGTTGTGAGCAACTAATGAGGAATTCTGCAAGAATGCGTCATTCTGGTTAAGACCACACCCATGGAATCTGAGTTGATTGGGATCTGTTATTGGATACAAAATGGTGGCTCAATTCTTGAAGGAAAGGAACAGGAATTCTACTTGAGAAGGTTCAGAGTTTTGAAAGACTTGATGGCTGAAATCAGTGGCCTATATTGTAGGTGGACTCCCAGTAAATCCATGAGGTCCATCATTGTTGTATCCAGTAGTGAATGCATAATTTAAGGTTTACATTGATTTGTCTGTTAATTCATATTGATGTTGATTGTGGTTTAATTATTAAAGTAAAAGTTATCAAAAGATTAAATATTGTCCATTGGTTTCTCCCTTTGGGTCATTCGGTAAATCTGGTTCTTTTGGTTCATTGGTCCCCATGGAGATCATAATGATTTTCACATCATAGAATTCCTACAGTCAAGAAGGAGGCCATTCGGCCCATTAAGTCTGCATCCTTGAAAGTGCACTCTACCTCGGCCCAATACCCTGTCCTATCCCCGTAACTCCACCTACTCTGCACACCCTTTGACATTTAAGGGCAATTTGATCATGGCCAATCCACCAAATTTGTCCATCTTTGGACTGAGGGAGGAAACCGGAGCACCCGGAGGAAACCCAAACATGGGGAGAATATGGAAACTCCATACAATCACCTGAGGCTGGAGTTGAACCCGAGTCTCTGGTGCTGTGAGGCAGCAGTGTTAACCACTGTGCACTGTGCCGATCTCGCTTAACCATCTCCTAACAGTGAGAATGTTCAGGCCATAACCATCTCTTAACAGGGAAGATCAGCACCTTAATCACATCCTAACAGGTTCTGAACCGAGTGTCAGCTGTTGCTAGTTCTTTGAGAGTTAATGAAAAACTGAGCTGAACAAAAACAAAATTAGATAGAGGCAGATGAGCTCAGACAAGAATAATTTCATTATCACGGAAGTGATATATTTTCAAAATTAAACTGCAAATTTTGCCTTGTTCATATCACCAACTGGTCACCTCTGATTATTTTTGATTCTCCAGGACTGCATATTATGGTCACATGACTGAGATATTCTTTTGGTGTCAGTTTTTTCACTTCTTCCTCTTCAGAGGTTGAGATGTGGCTGGTACAATTAGACTGGCAATACCATGCTTGTGGGAGACTAGACATGCTTGGGATATTGGCTGGGCATCGGACCATCACCTGGCAGTTTTAGTTTAGATATTCTGATGCAGTACAGATTGGGAGTCACCTTCTGCTCCAATATGAGCTCAGCTCACTAGAATGGCCAATGTTGGTCAGGTAACTTAGCTCAGTGGGTCGCACTCTCATCTCTTAGTCATCGATTTCAGGTACACTCCAGGGACATACAACCCAGACTGAGACTTGCAATGCAGTACCGAGGGAGTGCTGCACTGTCAGAAATGCCGTCCTTTGGAGAAAGAGGTTAAACTGATACCTTGTCGGCTCTTGATACGCGATCAATAACTACTGAAACGAGGATGTAATCCGAATTGAAGGCTTTAATCAACAAGATGTTTCCCCAGCAGCTCGAGTACAGAAAGAGGCCGGCTGCTGGGAAACACGGGTTCTTATACCCCGCCTCACTGGGCGGAGCTACCTTACGTTCCGACCAATGAAATGCAAACACTTGGGCCAATGAGCAGCGAGCCTTCTCTACCAATGGTAGCTCACACTCCCTCGGTACTGCATTGCAAGTCTCAGTCTGGGTTGTATGTCCCTGGAGTGTACCTGAAATCGATGACTAAGAGATGAGAGTAGTACCTCTAGTCATACTACCATAGATAGCCCTTTCGACAGGGTGTGAAAGATTTTGGGGAACTATTTGAACTGTTGGCTCTGGTGAACAGTCAGAAGCCTGCACAACTGTATGAGGCCCATGGAGATACATTCATTGATCTCCCCATGGGACTCGTGGAATAGGGCTTCGCTTCTAGTGGGTGGAGTCCCGCCCAGCCCGGACATGTTTCCTTGCTCTGTAAACATCGGCCCGAACTGGGACCGGCATTCTGGTAGTCACGACTAGGATTTATTGTGGCTGAAGTGGTAGATTTCTTTGACCGTTACTTACCTTCTTGGGTCTCCTGTGTCTTCATAACAACATTATTGTGTACAGAAGAGTGGAGATGTGAGTCTCGTCATCCACAAATGGAGAGGTCAGCAAGCTAAACTCCACCTGCAGCCTCCCTCGTTCCCTCAGGAGCCCTGCCTCTGTGGTCTCCGCATACCTCCTATCGATCTGTAATATATCTTTTACCAGTCTGTCCATCTCTGCCGTGTCAACCTTCTCCCTATGAGCCCGGATCGAGATCAGCTTCCCCCCTGACCACCGCCTTCAGTGCTTCCCACACCATCACTGCTGAAATTTCCCCCGTGTCATTGACCTGCAGGTAGCTCTGAATGTGTTTTCTCAGCCGAACACACACCCCTTCAACCACCAAAAGTCTCACATCTAACCTCCAGTGCGGGCGCTGGTTACTGTCATTACTAACCTGCAGGCCAACCCAGCACGGTGCATGGTCTGAGATTATGATCACTGAATACCCCGTGTCCACTACCCCAGCCAGAAAGGCCCTGCTCAAAATAAAGAAATCAATCCGGGAGTGCACTTTATGCATGTGTGAGTAGAAGGAGAACTCCTTCACCCTCAGCTGCCCAAATCTCCATGGAACCACCCCCCCCCCCCCCATCAGCTCCATGAACCCTCTTAGTTCCTGTGCCATTGCTGGCACCCTGCCCATTTTCGAGCTTCAGTGTCTGATCAATGTCACCCACTGATTGATGTCATGGTCTGTCGACTCTGCATATTTCTGGGAAACATTAGGTTTGTGTCACTAACTCCTCATTAAAATAACATCCAGCTGCCATGCAGTACACTTTGAATCAGAAATGTGTGCATGTGCCACAAGCTCCATTTCGGAACTTTAAGACATCTTATAGCAGCCCTCAATGATTCAATTTGATCGCCAATCCCATTTCAGAGGTAGGTACTTTACCCAGAGAGTAGTGGGGGCATGGAATGCACTGCCTGTGGAAGTAGTTCAGTCGGAAACATTAGGGACCTTCAAGCGACTATTGGATAGGTACATGGATTACGGTAGAATGATGGAGTGTAGATTAATTTGTTCTTAAGGGCAGCACGGTAGCATTGTGGATAGCACAATTGCTTCACAGCTCCAGGGTCCCAAGTTCGATTCCGGCTTGGGTCACTGTCTGTGCGGAGTCTGCACATCCTCCCCGTGTGTGCGTGGGTTTCTTCCGGGTGCTCCGGTTTCCTCCCACAGTCCAAAAATGTGCAGGTTAGGTGGAGTGGCCATGATAAATTGCCCTTAGTGTCCAAAATTGCCCTTCGTGTTGGGTGGGGTTCCTGGGTAATGAGGATAGGGTGGAGGTGTTGACCTTGGGTAGGGTGCTTTTTCCAAGAGCCGGTGCAGACTCGATGGGCCGAATGGTCTCCTTCTGCACTGTAAATTCTATGATAATCTATGATAATCTGGTCCTTTCTGACCGTGAATCTTGCTGAGCGCAAATTGGGTGTCAGAATTCCCTGCATAACAACACTGATGACAGAAATATTTCACAGTAGCTGAGACTTCTCAGAGAACCATGTTTTTGAGGTTGTGAAAGGCACTTTGTGAACAACATCACCGGCAAGGAGTAACCATTGCTACATCGAGAGGGAGAAGGCTGGGAGAAATCTGGGGAGAGGGCCACACTCTATGGAGTAGGAGGGAGTTGGGGCGGAAAGAGCCCAGTTGAGTACACAAATACTTGATAGACAGAAATTAACCGGGAGTTCAAATCATTACAGGATTGTGGTTTGACAATAACTTAACATCAGCTGGGCCCTACATACTACAGGATTCCATTCACTGTCCAAGATTAAAGTGGATGCAACAAGGCTATTAAAGGTTAGGCTCCTTGCAAAGTTAAGTTAACAGTCTTCAATGTTAAATATGTCCAAATGAATTGCAGCCTAATTCATCATATTGTTGTGAGCTGTGGGTCTTGCATTGGCTTAGTCGTGAGTGTTGGCTTGGTTACAGTGGAGAACATCTGCTTTTCCCTGGACACTTGTATTGACCTTGGGACGGCAGCAAGGTGCATCTCCAAATCTATCCACACACCAGCAAGAGGGAGGAGATCGGGAAGGGTCATCTTGGGGTAAAGTAGAGCAGTCGGTGCTTTGCCTCAACTGGTGCTTCAGCAGCCTCGAGTCAGCTCTGAAGTGAGGAATGCTCATACAGAACAGAAACAGGGGCACCTTGCTATTGTTCAGGACAAGACCAATTACTGGCCGAAGAGCCTGTCAAGCAGAATGATCCACACACCAGAATGGCTGCGTTGGGCACTGACCATCCTGAGCGACAGGCTCTTTGACCAAGGAACATGGCACTGCCCCCCCCCACCCCCCCCTCACCCCCACCCCCCCAAGAGCACAGGCCCCTCCAGAGCACAGGCCCCCTAGAACACAAGTCCCTAGAGCACAGATCCCCTGAGAGCATGGGGCACCCTAGTGCACAGGCCCCCCCTCCAAAGCCCAGGCTCTCCTAGACCCCGGGCCTCGTAGAGCACAAGCCCCCTAACACCCGGGCCCCCTGTAGCACAGGCCCCCGCTAGAACATGGGCAGCACGGTGGCAGTGGGCAGAACGGCTTGGGTCACTGTCTGTGCGGAGTCTGCACGTTCTTCCCGTGTCTGCGTGGGTTTCCTCCGGGTGCTCCGGTTTCCTCCCACAGTCCAAAGATGTGCAGGTTAGGTGGATTGACTATGCCAAGTTGCCCTTAGTGTCCAAAAACAAGGTTAGATGGGGTTACAGGGATAGGGTGGAAGTGTGGGCTCAGGTAGGGTGATCTTTCCATGGACCGGTGCAGACTCGATGGGCCGAATGACCTCCTTCTGCACTGTAAATGCTATGTACATTCTATGTAAAATGGGCTCCCTAGAGCACAGACCGCTCTACAGCATAGCCCCCCCCCCCCCCCCCCCCCCCCCGCAGAGCACGGGACCTGCACAGAGCACGGGCTCTGCCTGGAGCACAAGCGCCCTTGAGCACAGGCCTTCCCAGAACATGAGCCCTCCTCAGAGCACTGCTTGGGCACAGACTCCGCCCCCACACCTAGAGCACAGCTCCCCCAGAGCATGAGCCCTCCAAGGGCACAGCCTTCCCCCCCCAGAGCACAGGCCCCACAGAGCACGGGCCGTTTAGATCACAGGCCCTTCCCCCTAGAGCACAGGCCCCCCATAGAGTTCAGCTGGAGTGTGAGCCTTTGGGATTCCTTCCTTTTTTCCCCCTTTATTCTATTATGGGATGTGGATGTCATTGGCAAAGCTGGCACATGTTGCTCATTTCTAATTGCCCTTGAACAGAACATTTCACTGGAGCAGTGAAGAATTAACCACAATGCTATGGGTCTTGAGTCACATAAGAATGGATAAGGACGGCAGATTTCCTTTCCTCAAGGGCATCAGTGAACTACTTACGATCATAATGACAATCGTCTGAGACAAACATTTAAATGGAATTTAATGTTGAGATTTGACCCCATGTCCCCAGCATTAGTCTGAGCCTCTGGAGTATTAGTTGAGTGATATTACCACTATGTCACTGTCTCTCTCTGATTAGCACTGTGGGAATCCCCCTCTCCCAGGCCCTATCACCACCTGCACGTTCCCCTCCAAATCATACACCATTCTGACTTGGAACAAAATCACCATCCCTTCAATATTGCTTGGTTTAGATCCTGTAACTCCCTTCTTAACCTCACCATGGATATACCTACAATACATGGAGTGCAGCAGTTCAACAAGCTAGCTCACCATTGCCTCCTCAAGGGCAATTTGGGATGGGAAACAAGTGCTAGTCTCACTAGCGATGCAACTGCCCCATGAAGGAATGTAAAGAAAATGGTTGGCTGGTCACACAAAGATTGCTGGAGTATTGCTGAGAACAGACATTTTGTCAAAGCTTTTCATCCTGCACTCATCAGAACAGTGACAAGACCACCAATGTCAATTGACACAGCCTCATACTGTATGAGAATTGACTGCTGATTGGTTGGTCAGAGAACTCTGGTTGGCAGAGATATTGCCATGGAGAATACACCAGTTAATGTTGACTGACAGTAAGCTGTCAAACATTGTTTGAAAATGTAAACCAGGCAGCTAGACTCTGATTAGTCACGGGCATTGCACTGAAGAAGAACCAGTGCATGGATGTCACTTTGTTTCACTGAAACAGGCGCAATATGTGTTCCTGTTCTTTCTGTCTGCAAAGAACAGGGCCCCAAATATATGTCACTTCCAGTAAATGCAGATATGCCATACTGCAAATGAGGATTATTTAGCAAATAAGTACATAAGAATATAAGAACTAGGAGCAGGAGTAGGCTATCTGGCCCCTCGAGCCTGCTCCGCCATTCAATGAGATCATGGCTGATCTTTTGTGGACTCAGCTCCACTTTCCGGCCCGAATACCATAATCCTTAATCCCTTTATTCTTCAAAAAACTATCTATCCTTATCTTAAAAACATTTAATGAAGGAGCCTCAACTGCTTCACTGGGCAAGGAATTCCATAGATTCACAACCCTTTGGGTGAAGAAGTTCCTCCCAAACTCAGTCCTAAATCTACTTCCCCTTATTTTGAGGCTATGCTCCCTAGTTCTGCTTTCATTCGCCAGTGGAAGCAACCTGCCCGCATCTATCCTATCTATTCCCTTCATAATTTTATATGTTTCTATAAGATCCCCTATATCCTTCTAAATTCCAACGAGTACAGTCCCTGTCTACTCAACCTTTCCTCGTAATCCAACCCCTTCAGCTCTGGGATTAACCTAGTGAATCTCCTCTGCACACCCTCCAGCGCCAGTACGTCCTTTCTCAGGTAAGGAGACCAAAAGTGAACACAATACTCCAGGTGTGGCCTCACTAACACCTTATACAATTGCAGCATAACCTCCCTAGTCTTAAACTCCATCCCTCTAGCAATGAAGGACAAAATTCCATTTGCTTTCTTAATCACCTGTTGCACCTGTAGACCAACTTTTTGCGACTCATGAACTAGCACACCCAGGTCTCTCTGCACAGCAGCACGTTTTAATATTTTTCCATTTAAATAATAATCCCTTTTGCTGTCATTCCTACCAAAATAGAGAACCTCACATTTGTCAACATTGTATTCCATCTGCCAGACCCTAGCCCATTCACTTAACCTATCCTAATCCCTCTGCAGACTTCCAGTATCCTCTGCACTTTTTGCTTTACCACTCATCTTAGTGTCATCTGCAACCTTGGACACATTGCCCTTGGTCCCCAAATCCAAATCATCCATATAAATTGTGATCAATTGTGGGCCCAACACTGAACCCTGAGGGACACCACTCGCTACTGATTGCCAACCAGAGAAACACCCATTAATCCCCATTCTTTGCTTTCTATTAATTAACCAATCCTCTATCCATGCTACTACTTTACCCTTAATGCCATGCATCTTTATCATATGCAACAACCTTTTGTGTGGCACCTTGTCAAAGGCTTTCTGGAAATCCAGATATACCGCATCCATTGGCTCCCCGTTATCTACCGCACTGGTAATGTCCTCAAAAAATGCCACTAAATTAGTTAGGTCGATTTTCCCTCTTTCTACCGTCCTTCCTTTTTGTTGGTATGAACCTTTGCTGAGCACTTGTGAAAAATCGCTTTGAAGGTTCTCCACTGTTCCTCAACTGTTTCACCTTAAAGTCTTTGCTCCCAGTCTACCTTAGCTAGCTCTTCTCTCATCCCCTTGTAATCTCCTTTGTTTAAGCACAAAACACGAGTGTTTGATTTTACCTTCTCACCCTCCATCTGTATTTTAAATTCCACCATATTATGATCGCTCCTTCCGAGAGGATCCCTAACTATGAGATCATGAATCAATCCTGTCTCATTACACAGGACCAGATCTAGGACCGCTTGTTCCCTCGTAGGTTCCATTACATACTGTTCTAGGAAACTATCACGGATACATTCTATAAACTCCTCCTCAAGGCTGCCTTGACCGACCTGGTTAAACCAATCGACATGTAGATTAAAATCCCCCATGATAACTGCTGTACCATTTCTACATGCATCAGTTATTTTTTTGTTTATTGCCTGCTCCACCATAATGTTACTATTTGGTGGCCTAGAGACTATTCCTATCAGTGACTTTTTCGCCTTGCTATTCCTGATTTCCACCCAAATGGATTCAACCTTATCCTCCATAGCACCGATGTCATCCCTTACTATTGCTCGGATGTCATCCTTAAATAACAGAGCTACACCACCTCCCTGACCATCCACTCTGTCCTTCCGAATAGTTTGATACACTCGGATATTTAACTCCCAGTCGTGACCATCCTTTAACCATGCTTCAGTAATGGACACGAAATCATAGTCAATCACGATGATTTGCACCATCAACCTAAAGAGCTGGTTATCGACTTCAGGAAGCAAAGTACTGTACACACCCCTGTCAGCATCAACGGAGCCGAGGTGGAGATGGTTAGCAGTTTCAAATTCGTAGGGGTGCACATCACCAAAAATCTATCCTGGTCCACTTACGTCGACGCTATCACCAAGAAAGCACAACAGCGCCTATACTTCCTCAGGAAACTAAGGAAATTCGGCATGTCCACATTAACCCTTACCAACTTTTACAGATGCACTATAGAAAGCATCCTATCGGGCTGCATCACAGCCTGGTATGGCAACTGCTCGGCCCAGGACAGCAAGGAACTTCAGAGAGTCGTGAATACCGCCCAGCCCATCACAAGAACCTGCCTCCCACCCATTGATTCCATCTACACCTCCCGCTGCCGGGGGTAAGCGGGCAGCATAATCAAGGATCCCTCCCACCCGGCTTACTCACTTTTCCAACTTCTTCCATCGGGCAGGAGATTCAGAAGTCTGAGAACACGCACAAACAGACTCAAAAACAGCTTCTTCCCCACTGTCACCAGACTCCTAAATGACCCTGTTATTGACTGACCTCATTAACACTACACCCTGTATGCTTCAACCGATGCCAATGCTTATGTAGTTACATTGTAGACCTGTACACCTAATTCTCTCTGACTGCCAATACTCTTGAGGGTTCTACCATTCACTGTATATTCCCTACCTGCATTAGCCCTTCCAAAATGCATTACCTTACATTTGTCCGGATTAAACTCCACCTGCCATCTCTCCGCCCACGTCTCCAAACGATCTAAATCCTGCTGTATCCTCTGACAGTCCTCATTGCTATCTGCAATTCCAGCAACCTTTGTGTCATCGGCAAACTTACTAATCAGACCAGTTACATTTTCCTCCAAATCATTTATATATACTAGGAACAGCAAAGGTCCCAGCACTGAACCTGCGGAACACCACTAGTCACAGCCCTCCAATCAGAAAAGCACCCTTCCTTTGCTACTCTCTGCCTTCTATCACTTAGCCGGCTCTGTATCCATGAAGCAGCCGATAAGGCCAAATCTTACAGTGGGTGGGACTGTGAGAATCCTAACAAGTATATTGACCACAAAAGAAACTAGAGCTCATTGCAATCCCACTTTGCAAACTGAAAATCAGAGATAGGCCATTCAGCAGAGAAGCTCGGAAAAACCTGCTCCTGAAAAGGATGGTCGAAGTGTGGAACTCGATCCCCCAAAGAGCAGCAGATGCTCGCTCAACTCATCATTCGAAATCTGAGATTTTACGAGCTCGCTATAAAGGAGTGTGAAGTCTAGCTGGCTGGATGGAGTTTAGAGTTTATTCAGGAGCTGACCAAATGATAGGACAAGCTTGAGGGGCTGAAAGACCTATTCCATTCCTATATTGTAAATGGAATAAACACCTAATGGTTAATGATTGGTCCTTTGAATAATCTCCTTTGAGAAATCCTCCTAATCATTCACCACAGGCCATGGAGACAATTCTGCACCTTGAGTTCAATCTGTCCTGGTTCAGCTGGCATAGCCTGGTGACATGTGGCAGATGTACCATACGGTTGTACTACAACACTCCTGGGAGCTGTAATTTGAGTGATTAGATTTGCAAGTACATTCAGGTAAACACTAGGTCCAATTCACTGACTGTTTATGTACAATGCAGATAATGGTGTGTAAACAGATTTAAGACTTGGATTGGGGGAGCACGGTAGCATGGTGGTTAGCATAAATTCTTCACAGCCCCAGGGTCCCATGTTCGGTTCCCGGCTGGGTCACTGTCTGTGCGGAGTCTGCACGTCCTCCCCGTGTGTGCGTGGGTTTCCTCCGGGTGCTCCGGTTTCCTCCCACAGTCCAAAGATGTGCGGGTTAGGTGGATTGGCCATGCTAAATTGCCCGTAGTGTCCTAAAAAGTAAGGTTAAGGGGGGGGGGGGGGTTGTTGGGTTACGGGTATAGGGTAAATACGTGGGTTTGAGTAGGGTGATCATTGCTCGGCACAACATTGAGGGCCGAAGGGCCTGTTCTGTGCTGTACTGTTCTATAAGACTGATGGATCCAATCCCATCAACAATAGACACTCCCAGCCAGTTCCCAGATTAAGTATTGACACCAGGGCAGGATTAGTGGATTTCTATGGAAGCAAAACTGGCGCTGCACCTGGTCCGATTCAACGATTAAGGGGCTAGCACCGGCGCCATTTGGAGCACAATCGATTCCAATGAGAAATGGTGTGGGATTCGCTGGGTCCGTGATTGACACTAAGGAGGCTGACAAGTTGCAGCCGCATATTCATACTGCACTCCCCACACACATCATCCCAGCCAACAAGATGGCAGCAAGGAGAACGGCAACAAGATTTACCGATGCTGAACAAGAGACGCTGCTGAACGCCCCTGGCGGAGGGGTGGGCGACCCTGTACCCAGCGGTGGGAAGGAGGCTGCCAGCTGCCGCCATTCACCGTGCCAGACTCAAGGGGAGATGACACAGACCCAGGCAGAGATGGTCCATTCCCTGTGCTCCATGGCCGTGAGCCATGCAGACCGTGGTCGAGGACTGGCAGTGCCAGGTGGCGGAGGAGCCTCAGGGGTTAGCTCCGCTTGCACCTCCATCCCAAGGATTAGCCCGGGGGCCATTAGGCACCCCGAGGGAGGAGGAGCAATGGGGCCCGTGCCGGTGACTCCCACAGGGGAGATACTGGAATCCCACAGTGCCTCAGACATCCACCTCCTGTCCCAGACACAGCACATGGGCAGTGGGCAGAACAAGGCAGCACTACGCCACCTGAGACACCCAAGCAGCAGCCGGGCCCATCCAGATCCGGTCACTCCGGAAGACGGTCGCCAAAGGGGACCCAGGTCACAGGCCGCCTCCACTCCTGGTGTACTGTTTGAAGATCCACCCAGACTTCGCATTAGGGCCCATAAGGCCAGAAAAGCAGACACCAGTTCAGTTGGCATGGGTGCAGGGCACAATATAGCATGAGGGGCTAGGGTACAAACCTGCATATAAATTCACATTAAAATACCTTTGCAGGTTACAATCTGCCTCGGTGCTCTGTCGGAAGGGTGTAAGGGGTGGGCTGGACGCAGAGAGGAACGGAGGGGTGGGGGAATGAACGGGCATTGTGGGTGGGATTGACCCGGGAACCGTGGTTCTGCCAGCGGTCACCGCTCTGGTCTACCCCCTCCCCCCCACTAGCGCCACCCCAGGGCTTCGATGGAACCATGTGATGGAATGGGATCACCCAGGTGAACGGTGGTAAGTGCTACCGTGGGCAGGAGTCAGACGTTGTTAAATGATGCGGAGCACTGGAGCTCATTGCAGAGTGGGTTGTCATCATCCTCCATGCCATTGGCCAGTCCTGCTGTCACTACCAACCCAGGGCACGCACCCAGTAGTGAGGCAGGTAGGGATCACAGAGAAGGTTGCAAGCGGAAGGGAGGTGGCTGGCACTCTGGAGACTGCTCCCCGCATGTCCCCCTCCCGCTCCTCCCCCATCCGCACAATCCTGGCCCCATTGGTGCCCAGCACCGTGGGGGCTTCTCACCCTGGTTGCTGGTC
The DNA here is from genome assembly GCF_902713615.1 of Scyliorhinus canicula. Classification (NCBI taxonomy): domain Eukaryota; kingdom Metazoa; phylum Chordata; class Chondrichthyes; order Carcharhiniformes; family Scyliorhinidae; genus Scyliorhinus; species Scyliorhinus canicula. The sequence goes on from NC_052164.1 coordinate 51,279,123, forward strand.
TCCGCTGCCAAGGGTGCCAGCGTCCCCCGTCCAGCGCCCCCCCTGTAGGGGCTCCTGTGACCTTTGCCCTTGAGCAGGCCGCATGATCCCCGGATCTCTGCTTGGCAGAATCCTGACCCAGGATCTCTAGTCTTCCAGGATACAGATCCAACGATCTCCGCTCTGCCAGGATCCTGATCCCAACATTTCTGCGCCGTCAGAATCCTGATCCCAGGACCTATGTTCTGTCAGAATCCTGATCCCAGGATGTCCGCTCTGTCAGATTCCTGATCCCAGGACCTCCATTCCATCAAGATCCTGATCCACGGATCTTCGCTCTCTCCAAAACTTTATCCCAGGATCTCTACTACATTAGGATCATGATTCCAGGATCTTTGCTTTCCCAGAATTTGTGCTCCATCAGGAACCTGATCCCAGGATATTTTCTATGTCAGAGTCCTGTTCTCCGCAAATGCGGAGAGTCGTGAAGGCTGCCGTGAAACTGGCCGTGTTTCATGGCAGCCTCCGCGCCCCCTCCCGGGACCCGATTCTGCTCCCCGGTCGGGGCTAGCAGCGGGGCCCCGTGAACCACGGCATCGCAGGCTTAGCGAATTTCGCTAAGCCCGCGCGCCAAGGGTAACGGCGGCTGACGCACACGATGACGTCAGCCGCGCATGCACGGATTGGACGGCTCCAACCCGCGCATGCGCGGATGACGTCATCACGCATATGCGTGAAACCCGCGCATGCGCGGACCGTCATGCCCCTCAGCCGTCCCGCAGACTGATCCAGCGGGGCGGCGGAGGAACAAAGAGTGCGCGGTGTTCGGACCCGCTGCCCGCGATCGGTGCCCACCGATTGCGGGAATGCTACCCTTGGCACGGCCGTGGTGCGGCCATGCCAATCGGTGCTATGGTTCTCCAGAACGGCACTTTGCGGCCGTTTTCACGAACGGTGAGAGCAGGTGTGTTGGAGTTCGTGAAAACGGCCGTAAAGGTCTGGGAAATCGGCCCAACGGATAGGGGAGAATCGCTGCTCGCCGTAAAAAAACGGCGAATAGCGATTCGTGTCGTGGGGCGGCCGTGGGGCGGGGAGAAAAGCGGGAGGTCGGGAAAATGTCACGAAGGCCCTCCCGTTATTCTCCGACCCGTCGTGGGGGGCGGAGAATCGCGCCCCACTGATCCCTGGATCCCTACTCCATCAGGATCCTGATCCCTGGATCCCTACTCCATCAGGATCCTGATCCCTGGATCCTTACTCCATCAGGATCCTGATCCCTGGATCCCTACTCCATCAGGATCCTGATCCCTGGATCCTTACTCCATCAGGATCCTGATCCCTGGACCTCTGCTCCATCAGGACCCTAATCCCAGGATCTTTGCTTCATCAGAATCTTGATCCTGGGGTGCGCTCCTGTGTAAATGTGATTTATTGAATACCTGCATTTTATCTTACAGAAATAGAACAACCTTTAAAGAAAAATCATGTCTGTGTGAGTCTCACCCCCACAACCCAAAGATTAGGTGGATTAGCCACGCTAAATTGCCCCTTAATTGGAAAAAAAGAATTGGGTACTTTAAATTTAAAAAAAAGAACAAAAATCTTTTATCACATTGATAGCCACACGCTGGGAGATGTAATGTGTAATTACAATAATTTATTGTTTTACCAAACATTTTCAAGCACTGTAATACTCTGGATTAGGATAAAGCTGATCTCCTTAAACACATTCTGATAATTATTTACAATTGGTGCTAAATGTAATGCTTATAAAGTAGATTAAAATTGAAAGACTTGGAGGAAGGTGATTTAGAATAAAATCCTATCTAACAATACCATGAGTTCTCTGGCCAACCAGTTGAGATTGAGTTGGAGGAGAGATGAGCAGGCAGTGGCACAATAGTATTGTCACTGGACTAGTAATCCAGAAACTAAGGATAATGCTCTGGGGACCCGGCTTCGATTCCCACCACAGCAGATGGTGAAATTTGAATTGAACTAAAGATCTGGAATGAAAAATCGAATGAGAACCATGATTCATCACAAAATTCACTTGGGAAGTCTGTCATCCTTACCTGGTCTTGCCTGCATGTAACTCCAGTTGCAATAATTATTCAGTTCAAGGGCAACTAGGGGTAGCGATTCTCACATCTCATGAAATAATGGTAGAGTTGGACTTGGGATTCAGTCAGCCAGACCCAAGGGCAGGACAGGTGCAGGTCGGGTTTAGGTGCAGAGTGAAATTCCGCTCCAATCAGCCGACCTGCTTAATGAAATAAGGGGCGAAATTCTCCGACCCTCCGCAGGGTCGGAGAATCGCCCGGGGCCGCTGAAAATCCCGCCCCCGTCGTGGCCGGAATTCTCCGCCACCCGGGAATCGGCGGGAGCGGGAATCACGCCCTGCTGATCGGCGTGCCCTCCGTGCCAATCGGCGAGCCCCCTGCGGCGATTATCCGGCCCGTGATGGGCCGAAGTCCCGCCGCTGAAAGGCCTCTCCCGCCGCCGTGGTTTCAACCACCTCTGGTGGCGGCGGGATTGGCGGCGCGAGTGGGCCCCCGGGGTCCTGGGGGGTTGCGGGGTGATCGGACCCCGGGGGGTGCCCCCACGGTGGCCAGGCCCGGGATCAGGGCCCACCAATTGGTGGGCGGGCCTGTGCCGTGGGGGCACTTTTTATCCGCCGCCACGGCCTCCACCTTCGCCGGTGGTGACATCAGTGGCAGCTGACGCACCGACGCACCGGCGCATGCCAGCCCCGACGCCGGCAGGCGGGCGTCAAAGGCCGTTGGCACCGGTTCTGGCACCAGTCGGCGTGGCGCCAACCACTCCGACGCGGGCCTAGCCCCCAAAGGCGCCACTCCGCTACGCCGGGACCCCCCACCCCGCCGGGTAGGGGAGAATCCCGGCCAAGATTAGAAATTGCAAGAGGTATCATAGAATCACTACGGCCCATCGAGTCTGCACCTACCATCCAAAAGAGCACCCTAACCATGATCCCACCTTATCCCCGCAACCCCCTAACCGCACTGAACCCGTGCATTCCTGATCACTAGGGGACAATTTAGCATGGCCAATCCATTCTAACCTGCACATCTTTGGACTGCGGGAGGAAACTGGAGCACCCGGAGAAACCCACACAGACACGGGGAGAAAGTGCAACCTCATCACAGATAGTCACCCAAGGCTCGAATCAAACCCAGGCCCCTGGTGCTGTGAGCAGCAGTGCTAATCACTGTGCCACCCTCTGTGCATCAGGCAGTATTTGCTGAACACCAGCTGAATCTTCCAGACTTTGCATATTTTTGGATATTTTTCGGGTCCCGACCCTGACCATAGCAGCAGCAAGTATTGTGGGATCATTATATGGAGTGGCGACCGCTTGCGCGTCTGTCTCTTGGCTTGTTATTGAATTAGGGTTGCAAGTAGGTTGTTGAGGTGGGAGGGCCAGTCAGTGTATGAGAGAGTGCCATATTAGCCGGCATGTGGTGAGAGTGCTGCTGGTGTGCCTGGGAGGGTCAAACAAAACAAAGGAATGAGAAAGGCCAGCGCCTCACTCCCTCAGCAGCAGCACCATCTCTTACCGCAATCTCCAGGGGATTGGAAGGAAATGTGTGGAGAGGATCTCAGGCGTAACAATTTAAGGGGTAGCTTCCCCACAACTGCTGTGGAATTGCCTCCTGCTCCCTAGCGAGCCCCAGGTGGAGCGAAGATCCCGTGTGACGTCAGGAAAATCGCATTTACACTGGAAAATTGCTGCTAATTAGTTACTGATGAGCTTAATTAACTTGCTGCCACTGCCAGGTGGGTTGTTATCATCACGCTGAAGCCCTGTCCCAGAAAAGCGTGAGGAGGCAGGAGCATGTCAGGGACCTGACACAATCTACTCTCCGCGGCTTTTCCACCTCACCCATCCCCCTACTCCTCCACGTGTGTTGCCAAGTCCTTGGGAATGCCGCCCCATTTTCGCAACGGCTTTGGTGACTCACAGTTACTTTCAGAATGGAAAATGATCACAGGTACACGGAACTGAAGAAAGGACAGAACAAAGGGCAGAGGGAAAGATGGTCGAGAAATGCAACAGGCAGAATGACCAAACACACAGAAAAATATATAGAATGACCAGTCATGAATTCGCGTGGGAAGCAGGCTGGTCTGATAGGTGTCAGCACCAGAGGAAGAGGAATAACAGACATGAACAACGTAAGAAGTCTTACAACACCAGGTTAAAGTCCAACAGGTTTGTTTCAAACACGAGCTTTCGGAGCACGGCTCCTTCTTCAGGTGAATGAAGAATGAACAAGACACTGGGGACTCGAAGGAATGGTACATTGAGACCCAATTCAGGGATCAAAGACTCCATCATTGATGATGGAGAGACTTTATGGAGTGAGGAATTGATGTCACTACTGCAGGAGGAACTGTTTTTTAAAAATTAATTTATGGGATGTGGGTTAGGCCAGCATTTATTGCCCATCCCTAGTTGCCCTTCCGAAGGTGGTGGTGAGTTGCCTTCTTGAATCACTGCAGTCTCAGACATGTAGGTACACAGACAGTGCTTATAGGGAGGGAATTCCAGGATTTTGACCCAGCGACAGTGAAGGAACTGTGATATATTTCTAAGTCGGCACGATAAGTGACTTGGAGAGGAGCCTCCAGGTGGTGGGATTCCCAGGTATCTGTTAGTCTTATCATTCTAGATGGTAGTGGTCGTGCGTTTGGAAGGTGCTGTCTAAGGAAGCTTGGTGAGTTACTGCAGTGCATCTTGTAGATGGTACACATGGCTGCCACTGTTCATCGGTGGTGAGGGTTTGAAGGTTTGTAGAAGGAGGAGCAATCAAGCAGGGCTGCTTTGTCCTGATAGTGTTGAGCTTTTGGGTGTTGTTGGAGCTGCAGTCATCCAGCCAAGTGGAGAGTATTCTATTACACTCTAGACTTGTACCTTGTAGGTGGTGGACAGGTTCTGAGATCAGGAGAAACATAGGAACATAGGAATTAGGAGCAGAAGTAGGCATTAAACCCTTCGAGCCTGCTCTGCCATTCAATCAGATCAGGCTGATCTCTTGCTGGTCTCAAATCTACCTCCCTACCTGTTCCCCATATCCTTTTAACCCATTTTAAAATCAGAAATATATCTATCTCTTTCTTGAAACCATTTAATGACTCAGATTTCACCGGACAATGGGGCAGTGAGTTCCACAAATTCACCACCCTCTGCAAGAAGTAGTTCCTCCTCATCTCTGTTCTAAATCTACCGCCCTCTCAACCTGTGACCTCTCGTTCTAGATTGCCCTGCTGGGGGGAACATTTGGTCTACTTTTACTTTACCAATCCCTTTTAGTATTTTATATACCTCGATTAGATACCCCCTCATCCTTCAAAACTCCAATAAGTATAAGCCCAAAAAGTTAAATCTTTCCTCATACATCAACTTTTTCAATCCTGCAATCAATCTGGTGAATCTCCTCTGACACAATACTCCAGATGTGGTCTCACCAACACCCTATACAATTGCAACAACACTTCTCTACTTTTATACTCCAGCCCTTTTGCAATAAACGCTAACATTCCATTTGCCTTTTTAATTACATGCTGCACCTGCATAACCGACTTTCTACGAATCATGAACAAAGACACCCAGTTCCCTCTGCCCAGACGTATTTTGAATCTGCTTTTCATTTAGATAATAATTTGCCTTTCTATTTTTTTTTGCCAAAATGGATAACCTCACACTTATCTACATTAAACTCCATCTGCCTACCTTAGTCCATCTATATCCGCCTGAAAATCGTTGTCTCCTCTTCACTGCCTGCTTTCCCACATATTTTAGTATCATCCACAAATTTTGCTTGCAGATCATTTATATAGATTGTGAACAGTTGAGGTCTGAGGACTGATCCCTGCAGGATCCCGCTTGTTACAGTTCGCCAGCCTGAGTAGGGCCCATTTATCCCGACCCTCTGCTTTCTGTCAGTCAGCCAATCCTCAGTTCTCAATCAGGAGTTGAGTCACTCGCAGTAGGACTCCTAGTCTTTGACCTGCCCTGTTAGCCACAGTATTAAGGTGGCTAGTCCAGTTCAGTTTCTGATCAATGGTGAACCCCAGGATGTTGATTGTGGGGGATTGTGCAATGATAACCTATAGAATACCTACATTGAAGAAGGAGGCCTTTTGGCACATCGAGTCTGCACCGACCCTCTGAAAGAGCACCCTACCTGTTATTCTGTGTGTGTTAGTGTGTGTTAGTCTTGGTGCGTGTATGTGTTAGCCCTTTGTGTGTGGATGTTAGTCTGTGTGCATGTGTTAGTCTGTGTGAGTTATTCTGTGTATTAGTATTAGTATTGTGTGTGGGTATTAGTCTGTGTGTGGGTATTAGTGTGTGTGTGCGTATTAGTGTGTGTGTGGGTATTAGTCTGTGTGTAGGTATTAGTCTGTGTGTGTGGGTCTTAGTCTGTGTGTGTGGGTATTAGTCTGTGTGTGGGTATTAGTGTGTGTGTGGGTAGTGGTCTGTGTTTGTGGGTATTAGTCTGTGTGTGGGTATTAGTCTGTGTGTGTGGGTATTAGTCTGTGTGTGGGTATTAGCCTGTGTGTGGGTATTAGCCTGTGTGTGGGTATTAGTGTGTGTGGGTATTAGTCTGTGTGTGTGGGTATTAGTCTGTGTGTGGGTATTAGTGTGTGAGTGTGGGTATTAGTCTGTGTGTGTGGGTATTAGTCTGTGTGTGGGTATTAGTCTGTGTGTGTGGTATTAGTGTGTGAGTGTGGGTATTAGTCTGTGTGTGTGGGTATTAGTCTGTGTGTGGGTATTAATCTGTGTGTGTGGGTATTAGTCAGTGTGCGTGGGTATTAGTCTGTGTGTGGGTATTAGTCTGTGTGTGGGTATTAGTGTGTGTGTGGGTATTAGTCTGTGTGTGTGGGTATTAGTCTGTGTGTGGGTATTAGTCTGTGTCTGGGTATTAGTCTGTGTGTGGGTATTAATCTGTGTGTGGGTATTAGTCTGTGTGTGGTATTAGTCTGTGTGTGTGGGTATTAGTCTGTGTGTGGGTATTAGTCTGTGTGTGGGTATTAGTCTGTGTGTGGGGTATTAGTCTGTGTGTGGGTATAGTCTGTGTGTGGATATAGTCTGTGTGTGTGGGTATTAGTGTGTGTGTGGGTATTAGTCTGTGTGTGGGTATTAGTCTGTGTGTGGGTATTAGTCTGTTTGTGTGGGTATTAGTCTGTGTGTGGGGTATTAGTCTGTGTGTGGGTATTTAGTCTGTGTGTGTGGGTATTAGTCTGTGTGTGTGGGTATTAGTCTGTGTGTGGGTATTAGTCTGTGTGTGTGGGTATTAGTCTGTGTGTGTGGGTATTAGTCTGTGTGTGTGGGTATTAGTCTGTGTGTGTGGGTATTAGTCTGTGTGTGGGTATTAGTCTGTGTGTGGGTATTAGTCTGTGTTGGGTATTA